>NW_028318614.1:8894500-9221000 GCF_062004578.1 Staurois parvus
CCCTTCCACATATATGCTGAAAGCTTTTAATTTCATTTTTCTAGGTCTGTTACGTACCTATTTTTTTTTTCTTTTTTACTTTCAGAACTTCTTGGATTCAAGATTTCTGTAAAAGGGATCCAATATTTAAACCTTATGTAGCAAATAAGGTATTTTGTTTTTAATTTTTTGGGATCTCTGATCAGAACTTCCCACCATGTAGACAAGTAAGACAAAATTCACAATTTCAGGATTTTGCCATTGCTTGTTCTAACCAAGGCCCAGGGAAATTTCAAACCAACACCATAAATATTCTACATTACAACATATAGGTTCTCTTTTACCAAAGCTTTAGATTCAATAAGTATTGGAGGCCAATAAAAAAATAAATGTATAAAATGCCTTGTATGAAAATAAGATTACAAAGCCCCATATTATTATCCAACTCCATCTAAAGGCCCACCTCCAGGCAAAACAGTTTGAATTTTTTTCAAGAAAGAATAGAGCCTCTGCCAAATTTTTACTGAGTCCCCATTGGGGAGATTTTCAATAATTTCCTGTCGTTCTAAAGCCTGTCATAGATGGATTGAAGTCACCAAAGATCCATTATCTCCTGCGCTCAAGGACTCAGATCAAACAGGCGTCAGTGACAAGCAGCGTGTTGTGTATTCATCCGCTGGTGATCAGAGGTTGTGCAGCTCTATCATGAAGCTGGGGAAGCTTAATAAAACTGTAGAGGAAGATGAAAGAAAGAGCGCACAAACCTTGCGCATTACCTCAATAAATAGTGACTAATTTTATTAATAAGGAAATATACTCACAAAATGATTGTATAACAGGCATAAGTAACCATAATCCAAACAGGGTTACAGGTAAATCAAAAAAGGGGGGGTGAAGGCTAACGCGTTTCAAAGGGTGCTCCCTTCTTCATCAGAGCTGGGTTTGGCAGATAGAAACTTCAGTATGGCAGAGTTCCCATGGCAAGGAGATATTCAGCCACTGAGTGTCAGTATTGCAGCAATTCAGCCTGTTTAGTGTCTTCATCTTCCTCTATAGATGGATTGAATTCAGCAGGGATCAGCAGAGATTTGATCCATCTATGGGCAGGCTGGTTGTACCCAAGTCGATCCATCGATGCCTTGGGTACAACCAGCCTGTTGGATATTTAACATGTGATTACTGCCAGCGGCTATAGTCACTAGTAGTAATCATTGTATTATGCCAGCCAGGAAGACTCTCTGGCTGGAAAGATCAATAGTGCTGAGGGAGGGATTCCTCAATCAATGCTGACTCTGTCGATGGGGGAATCTAGCAATTTTCTTTCCTTCCACTCATGGAATCATCTATGGCTTGCGTAAGAAGAACACATACAAAAAAAGAACAAAGTTTGAAGCATGATGAAGAATTCAAATTTCTGTCAATGTTTCCTTTGCTGTCTGTGCCTTCCTGTGCTTCCATTATTGTATGGGTGTCACAAGGACAGAAAGTTGTTAAAATCTTCCCAATGGGGTCACAGATATAACTAAAACCTGGAATTAATTGTACCTCTTCCTCACTGTCCAACTCCAGCCAAACCTTTTCTTTTAGTTTTGGATAGTGTGGGAAGGATTACAACCTCTAACAACTGTGTGCCACTTGTTGAGATTTTTCCAACAGGTCCTCTCCTTGTTAAGAAGATTTCCTCTCCCTTTCTGTTTGGTCTGACAGCTGTCACCTAGACAAGGAGTGATGGAAATCCAAAATGGAGACGCACAGAGCAGTAGATTACTGACAGGTTCTAAAACTCCCTCACTCTGCTTTATGTTTTGGTTGTGTGTCCATTGGGGGAATTTACACTCACTTCTGAGTCAGAGATATGTTTGACACCTGTAGAATTGAACAGTGCATTGTGGAATAAGGGATGCCCCAAACGTAGCATTGTTTTGGAAAGCAACGTATTTAAAAGGTTCAAAGAAATGCAGCAGGCATGTTCTTGAACCTTATGGTGTATACTATACAGACTCACTCATTTCCCATCATTTTGCTTACATTATGTGCATATTTCATTTAAGCTAGCCACACACATTGCTGATCACAGCGTGGGGGAAGAATATGCTGTACATCTCTTCAATACATGCACATTTGCCCATGTTTTAAAATGTTTTTAAAGGATAAAAACTAACATCACATAGCAACACTTAAATGTAAGCTTTTTTGGTCGGCCATATTATTTTCACTGTCTTTTTTTTTTAACATTATCATTTTTTTCTTTATTGCTACCAATACTTACATCTTTTGAGATGGCTACTATGATTTTAGGAACTGCTTATATTTAATTAAAACATTTCAGCTTACCCAAAAACACTGTTTTATGCAACCTCATTCCATGTAATGACAGCAGACACATGTTTAAGCTGGCTGTACACATTACAATCTATTGTATTACTTACCAAAAATTACATAGTGCAAAAACCTGCCTGTTTGGATAAGGAGATTGTACAGACATTTTACTATTAGACTAAAGCTGGCTATACCCTAGTAGATTTTTTAACAAACACTCATAAGAATATCCATATGAACATTTGTACAAACATTCTTTGTGGACAATGAGTAGACGAATGTCGTTTCGAAAGCACTTCAACATTTTGTTTGCTTTCAACATTCACTTTTGGAATGAGCCTGGGTTCACATATGTTTGCAGTGCGATTTGTAAAATAGTCTGGTGCGATTTCGTTCAGGTTCGCTAAAGTGTATGACACTGACAATCTCACCTAAACCGGACTGAAAATCGTACTGTAGTCTTTTTTAAATTGCACTATGGCTGGCCCGAACATATGTAAATCAGCTCCATACAAATGGATTTTGGTTCACATGTTATGTGAATTGGATGCCATTCAAAATGCATCCAATTCGCATATATACTATATTGCTAAAAGTATTGGGGTGCCTGCCTTTACACACACATGAACTTTAATGGCATCCCAGTCTTAGTCCATAGGGTTCAATATTGAGTTGGCCCACCCTTTGCAGCTTCAGCTCTTCTGGGAAGGCTGTCCACAAGGTTTAGGAGTGTGTCTATGGGAATGTTTGACCATCCTGCCAGAAGAGCATTTGTGAGGTCAGGCACTGATGTCAGATGAGAATGCCTGGCTCGCAGTCTCCGCTCTAATTCATCCCAAATGTGTTCTATCGGGTTGAGCTCAGGGCTCTGTGCAGGCCAGTCAAGTTCCTCCACCCCAAACTCGCTCATCCATGTCTTTATGGACCTTGCTTTGTGCACTGGTGTGCAGTCATGTTGGAACAGGAAGGGGCCATCCCCAAACTCTTCCCACAAAGTTGGAAGCATGAAATTGTCCAAAATGTCTTGGTATGCTGATGCCTTAGGAATTCCCTTCACTGGAACTAAGGGGCCAAGCCCAACCCCTTAAAAACAACCCCACACCATAATCCCCCCTCCTCCAAACTTTGAACTTGGCACAATGCAGTCAGGTAAGTAATGTTCTCCTGGCAACCGCCAAACCCAGACACGTCCATCAGATTGCCAGACAAAGAAGTGTGATTCATCACTCCAGAGAACACGTCTCCACTGATCTAGAGTTTATTGGCGGCGTGCTTTACATGCATTGCACTTGGTGATGTAAGGATTGGATGCAGCTGCTCAGCCATGGAAACTCATTTCATGAAGCTCTCTATGCACTGTTGGTGTGCTAATCTGAGTGGTACGCAATGTTTGGAGGTCTTTAGCTACTGACTCTGCAGAGAGTTGGCGACTTCTGCACACTGTGGGCTTCAGCATGCGCTGACCTCGCTCTGCCATTTTATGTGAACTACCACTTTGTGGCTGAGTTGCTGTTGTTCCCAGTTACTTCCAGTTTGTTTTAATACCACTAACAGTTGACCGTGGAATATTTAGTGGCAAGGACATTTCACAGATGGACTTATAACACAGGTGTCAATCTATCACAGTACCACACTTGAATTCGCTGAGCTCCTGAGAACAACCCATTCTTTCACAAATGTTTGTGGAAGCAATCTGCATGCCTAGGTGCTTAATTTTATACACCTGTGGCTATGGAGGTGATTGCAACACCTGATTCCAATGATTTGGAGGGGTGTCCCAATGCTTTTGGCAATATAGTGTATGTGAACCAAGTCTGAATGTTATTTTCTGAATGAAAACCATATACACTGCTAGAAATTCGATTGTTTGAGAAAAATTTCCATCCTACTCTCATCACTGTGGTCGACAACAAATGTACATTTGACCCCACTAATGATTAAAAACTAGAACGAATGTCCCTAAAGCAAAAGTTTTCCAACAAAATTCGACAAGTGTATAACCAGCATAAGCCTGGCCATACACTGATTGAAATTTGACTGCTCCAGCATGGATCAGACAAATTTCAAACAGTGTGTGGATTCCCTCTGCTCGACTTCTGTTGACTTCTGTTGAACAGATGTGTTGGAAAACTTTCTGTTGAGCAGCGACTGCATCCAGTCTGTCGCTATTAGAATACCTGGATTTCTTCTATCTCAATAAGGTGAATGGAGGAATCTGTTCGTTTTTTTTTTTGTTCAGCTGCTGGCTGAACAAAAAAGAACTAGCCATGTATGGCCAGCTTAAGGCTAGCCAATCACATTTAGATTTCTCTTGTTCAGTCCCATGGGCAGAAAAAAAAAATCTCTCAATTCCCTCATTCCCGCAAAACAGCATGGTTGGAGGAATCTACACTGCTGACTGTTGTATTGAAATATCCATAGCACCAGTGACTGTCTGGATACCCAAACAGTAATATGATAGCCGCTATCCTGCTGACAGTTTTGCACTCAACTCCTTTAACTTTTCCATCGATGTTTGTTGGGATGGAACCACCAGGACCACAGGTTCCACAGGACCACCCACAGATTGAATTTTGACCACATTTGACCAACAATTGAGCCACGTGTGACCAGCATAACATATCTGACCATTTTTAACATTATTTAGAAATCATAGATTGAACAGATGATTTGGGACACTATTAAAAGAATGGATTTCTGTCCACATTATTTAGATTGGGTTCAAAATAGTTTAGCTGAAAAATCCAAATCTGTTTATAGTCAGCAATTTCCAAAATTGTCAGTGGGAATCTCTAAAACTCTTGTGTTTTCTGTCGGTGCAGTAGATTTATGGCCTATATATTCAGCTCAGTTGTGCTGATACTTGATTTTTGTGGTTGTGTGCAATAGATGGAAGTTCAGACTGAAGATAAGAATTGTAAGGCTGGACAGTGAAATGAAGGGGTTACTCTTTGTACACATGGCCTCTCCTGGAATATCCCAGCTGTACTCCTCCCCCACCTTTCTTCTAAACATTTTTCCCAATGCCCATTTTTTTTTTTTAACAAGCTCTTATCTCATAAATTAACTGAGTGCTGGGGATGCCACATATTTGCAGACTGCCGTAACTCTTTTCTTGCAGAGGGGCCAGTTTCTAGTGAAACACCAGCCAAGGGTCACCCAGACTCACCCCGCACCTTTTCAACAATATGATGCACCCAAGCGGGTACTATAAACAGTCACAAACAATCTGAATTCCCCAACACTCACCCTCCATCCCACTGAACACCTGAACTTTGTCACATTCTGACAGCCCGTCTATTACTTACAGGGATTGCCATAGACAAAACAGGCAGATCTACACAGGAGAGGAAGACGAAATTAGCAAAATTGTCATGGATTGCTGAAATGAAATTTTCCATGAAAATGACACACTGGACTGCGAAGAGGTCTACGAACTTAAAATGATCCTGCATCTACATAGTAACTAATTAAATAAAAGGCAGCCCTATAAAAAAAAAAAAAAGATCATCTATACTTACCTTTCTAATAGTCCACACCTTAAAACGTCCCCACTTCACTACTCCCTGCCCACTGCAGGTATTCCACACTTTCAGGTATATAACTTTCTGACAATTTTTGGTTTCACTCATCTCCAACTCCCACCAACTACAAGTGGACTTGATGGGGAGATTTAAGTGAATTTTAGGTTGCAATAAACTCTACCCCAACTTCCCCAAGCAGATCTGAATGGAACTTGTAAAGCAGAGCTGACTGAGCCAGTATAGCAGTGACTGAGTCAGAACAATTTGTAAAACCTTCCAAGACGTACCCAGACAACTGAAGACACTGAGGAGGCAGGTAAAAAAAACTACACAGCCCTGCCAGGGCTGAATGTGGTTGTATAGTTTGTAGAACCTCCTCCTCAACTAACTCTACTGCCTGGGCATACCTAGGGGAAATTATACAAACTGTTATATCATAGAGAAGAGCAAGGCACATCAATATGGCACAGGAGAAGGGGTGATGGCTACAGTGCTGGCTGTAGGTCCCCTCATAGGAATGCCAACAAATTGGGCTTCAGCCTGGGGTGGAGCTACTGCCAACACAGACATGCACTTGATTTCTTGGTGAATTCAACTAAAATTTTTAGAAGGTATTGATAATTATTTTTTTTATTGGGCTTGTTATATTTTTCTCTGAAATATTCTTCCACCATTTTAAGAAATACAAAAAAGAAAATGAAATTCATGAAATACAGGCTGGGTACTGCAGGTCTTCAACACACTGGACAGATGGACAACCCACTTCAGCCTGTGTTCTCTGTTGATCACCCAATTTTCTCCTCATTATTGTTACCTTTCCACCAACCATATGCAAAGATCCTCCCTTCAGCGGCCTATTGCAGAATGCAAAGTGATACCAATATAACCACATGGCTGTTGTATACTGTATATGTGCTGTGTCTGATGTTTTCACAGATATTACTTAGCTATCTAATCGTAAAATCTGTTGTACTGTATATAGATAACTCTAATCTGTCATCACGTCAGCCTTAAAGTGGTTGTAAACCCTTACCTATACCCAGTGAAGTGACTGGCCTCAGGTGATACACAGAGATTAAACAAATCCTCCTACAAAAATTGTACCTGTCTATCTGCAGTCTTCTCTTCATCCGTTCAAAGTCTAGAATTTATACAGATTATCTGACTGTCAGATAAAAGTGGGCAGAGAGCTGAAATAACACACTGCAGAGCTCAGTAAGGAGAGCTCTGAGAGGTGATTGGAGGGAAGGGACACACCCCCCTCCACACAGCTCACAGGAACAGAGCTGAGGCTGTCAATCTGCTGTAGGTCCTTCCCCTGTCACCATTTTTGTAAGTACACACTATAGAGGGATATGCTTTGTTCATGTTTCATGTCCGATGTTTATTACTAATTATTATTATTATACAGGATTTATATAGCGCCAACAGTTTGGGCAGAACTTTACAAAAGGAAGGTAGGCATTACAGTTACAATACAATTTGGTACAAGAGGAAACAGAGGGCCCTGCTTGTTAGAGCTTACAATCTAAGAGGAAGGGTTGAGTAATACAAAAGGTAATAGCTGTGGGGTATGAGCTGATGGAGGAAGTAAAAAGCAGTTTAATATTAAGAAGCAGGATAGGCTTCTTTAAAGAGAAAGGTTTTCAGGGATCATCTAAAGGTGGATAGAGTAGGAGATAGTCAGACAGATTGGGGTAGGGAGTTCATTAGGATGGGAGAAGCTCGGGAGACGTCCTGGAGGCAGAATGGAAGGAGGTGACATGGGAACTAGAGGGCAGGAGGCCTTGAGAGGATCGAAGAGAGTGGTTTGGTTGATATTTTGAAACCAGGTTGGTGTGCTGTGGGAAGAGTTGTGGATGGCTTTCCAAGTTGTTGTTAGTATTTTGAATTTTATTCGTTGGGTGAGTGGAAGCCAGTGGAGAGATTGGCAGAGAGGGGTAGTAGACACAGAAGGGTTGTTAAGGTGGATGAGCCTGGCAGCAGCATTCATGATGGACTAGAGGGGAGATAGCCTATGTAAAGGTGAGCCAATGAGGACAGAGTTGCAGTAATCAAGGCGAGAGATTACCAGGGAGTGAATTAGAAGCTTTGTGGTATCATTGGTTAAACAGGGGCGTATTCTGGAGATGTTGCGGGGGTTGAGGCGGCATGATTTGGACAGGGATTGGATGCGGGCCTGGTTTACAACCACTTTAAAGTTTACCTCTAGCCAAAATCTTTTTTTGTTAGTTTTTTTTTATGTAATGAAGTGATGCTACCTTTTTCTTCTTGTTTTAAAGATACAGAAGGGAGTGAAAGGAAATCTCTCTAAGTGTAGGTTCAAACTGCTGCAACTTGGGATCTGACATGTGCCCATCAGTGCTGCATATCAGTGCCCATCAGTGCTGCATATTAGTGCCCATGAGTTCTGAATATCAGTGCCCATCAGTACTGTCTGTCAGTACCCATCAGTGCTGAATATCAGTGCCCATCAGTGCTGCATATCAGTGCCCATCAGTGCTGCATATTAGTGCCCATCAGTTCTGAATATCAGTGCCCATCAGTACTGCCTGTCAGTGCCCATCAGTACTGCCTGTCAGTACCCATCAGTGCTGAATATCAGTGCCCATCAGTACTGCCTGTCAGTGTTCATCAGTGCTGAATATCAGTGCTCATCATTGCTGCCTGTCAGTGCCCATCAGTGCTGAATAGCAGTGCCCATCAGTGCTGCATATCAGTGTCCATCAGTGCTGAATATCAGTGCCCATCAGTGCTGAATATCAGTGCCCAACAGTGATGCATATCAGTGCTCATCAATGCTGCCTCTCAGTGCCCATTAGTACAGGAAAAGGAATTGTGTCACAATAGCTGATTCTCATTGGCCACAGGCAAAGTCGTATGACATTGAAGTTGCTTCAAAGTCGCACTTAAGTCACATGTCGCTTGAAAGTCGCACCAAAAACGCATGGCAAAGTCACACCGAAAGTCGTGCCACTTTCTGGTTGTGACAGTGTGATCCCAGCCTAAAGGAAAGGACACAGTTATCATCAGAGCAGGTGTCCCATTGGGAGATTTCTTATTTCCTCCTGTTGCAGTGACAACTGTAAAATTTTGTAGGCTCTACTGACAATGATCTCCAAAGCAAAGATGGTGAATCAACCTGGAGGCATAGACAGCAATAAAAGCTTGTCAGGGATGTTAACCCTTCGCCATTAATGTAATACTAAGAAAGAAGCTCTGGCAAGAGATACTCTTTAAATGGTTATAATAAGAGTACAGGTCAGTAATAATAATCCTTCATCTTTTTGTTATGAAGTTGGATTTTAAAAACTGAATTCCTTTAAGTGATAGGAATAATAATAATCATCATCGCCATAATAATATAATATATATAATATTTGGCTTGATGTCTCCAGTACTCCATCACCAACCTGAAACAAGTATGCAGATGAGAAAATCGGAGTGAAATCAAAACTCCTGATCCTCATACTTGTTCTAGGTCAGTGCCTTAGGAGTACTGGAGACTTTAGAACAGTCTGATAACCAGGCAATCAGCATTTTCAAAAAGGAGGGGCCTTAAAACCAACTGTGGGAAAATGTAAAATGATCCATTGCAGTGGGGCTGTGGGGTTCTGTCTAGGGGAGAAGAGAAGCACTTACCTCATCCTCCGCTCCCCTGGCAGATGGCACTCCCCTACACTCTGGCAGTGGACTCTTCCTTGGCATTATCATGTCCAATGCAGGGCTATGAACCCTGCTTTGGTTTTAATGATGTCAGGACACTAGTCTGCTGGAGCTTGGAGAAAAGGAAGCTGTGGGCACTGGTCTAGTTGCTGAGAAGAGCAGAGGATTGGCTAAGTAAATATTATTTTTTGTTCTCCAAGACCAAAATGAGCAATTAACTCTTGAAGTGCAGGTATAGTCTCAATGAAAGGGGTCATTTTTAGTTGCCTGGAGTTGGGCTTTAATCTTACCACACATGTTACAATATGATTGTACAATCTTTTTTTAAATCTACCAACAGTAGGTGGTCATTTGGAAGAATGCTCCTTATATTGGTAATCAATTGGGAAGAATGCTCCTTATATTGGTAGTCAGTTGGGAAGAATGTTCCTTACATTGGTGGTCAGTGGGAAGAATGTTCCTTACATTGGAGGTCAGTAGGAAGAATGCTCCTTATATTGGTGGTCAGTGAGAGGAATGCTCTTTATATTGGTGGCCAGTGGGAAGAATGCTCCTTATATTGGTGGTCTATGGGAAGAATGCTCCTTATATTGGTGGTCAGTAGAAAGAATGCTCCTTATATTGGTAGTCAATGGGTCAATGGGAAGAATGCTCCTTATATTGTTCTCAGTGGGAAGAATGTTCCTTATATTGGTGGTCAATGGGAAGAATGTTCCTTATATTGGTTGTCAGTGGGAAGAATGCTCCTTATATTGTTCTCAGTGGGAAGAATGTTCCTTATATTGGTGGTCAATGGGAAGAATGCTCCTTATATCGGTGGTCAGTGGGAAGAATGCTCCTTATATTGATGGTCAGTAGAAAGAACGTTCCTTATATTGGTGGCCAGTAGGAAGAACGCTCCTTATATTGGTGATCAGTTGGACAAATGCTCCTTCTATTGGTGGTCAGTGGGAAGAATGCTCCTTATATTGGTGGTCAGTGGGAGAAGGTGGAGGACACACTAAAGAAGCTTTCCCTGAGAACCAAAGTTTCTCAAGCCTGGGCCTTGCCTGCTAGCTTGGCCCAGGAACCATGCCTGATCCACGGGGAGGCCCTGGGAGGGATCCCCCTGATGACATCGGGCCTAGTGAGGGGGAAGAGGAAGTGGAGGACCTGACTGTGGGTCCAGGCCCTGGTGAGGATGTGGATATGTACAGACAGAGGATTATTGATAGATTCTTAGCGATTGGAAGAGCTGAGGAAAAACTTAATGTTTTGAAAGCTGAACACAAATCATTCAGAGCCAAATACTGCCAGGCCTGGAGTAAGAACATATTGACCATGAAGCCAGAGCTACAGCAGATGGAAGAAAAAGTAAAGAAACAATCTTTATTATTGGAAAAAGCTGAAAGCAAGAAGTGAAGCCTTTGCAGAAAAGTTTGACAATGAGAGGAGATTTGCCAGCCAGACATCAACGAGTTCTGTGGATCAGCAGCCTCAGGTAAAAGATGACCCAGCGGGTCCATCTACCTCTGCGTCTCTCCCTCCATGTCAGCGGCAACTAGCCAGGGGTTTGAGAGTGAGTATGGAACCCTGAAGTTCATCCAGAAGATGGAGTCACCCCTGAGAGCAGACAAGTTTGCTTTTTCTGATTACCCTTCAGAAGTCCCTGGGGATGGACAGAGGACGTACAGACCAGCAAATCCAGTACTGGTGGAGAAGTCCGAGTACAGCAAGATGGCTGCTTCCAGGATGTCTGCCCCACTGGCTGTGGTGGATGGTGTCCCGTCTGAGGAGCCGGCTGTTGGTCTTTCTGCTATAGAGGAACCCTCTGCAGACATGGAGGGAAAACCCCTGACAGAAATGTTTCCAAACCATCAGAGGAATATGGATGGATCTGCACCAAACCCCTCGGACACGGATTTTGCTGTTCCTGCCTTTGCTGAAGCCAGTAGTGCCTATGGGAATGCTGCAATCAAGGTGGCCACTGTCTGTAAAGAATCTGCTGCACCTGAACTCCCATGTGTTTCAGAGCTGATTAATGCTGGCGGGAAAGGGGAGCAGCACAGTGCACCATGTGGAGAGCAAACTGCAAACATGGATGTCTATGATATTTTACCTGTTGCTAAGTCTGAACAGCCCGTACGTTCCAGGGCTGAAAGCTCTGATCTGGAGGAGGAGATGACAGCTGGAGCTGAAGTTTCTATCATTGCAGCAGTGAATGAGGACATTGCTGTGAAGTCTATGAATGTGTCTGCAAGTATTATGACTTTTGAGACTGTTAAAGCAATGGATGTGTTGGTGGTGGGTGGTGGTGAAGGGGCTAATGTTGTTGATGAGAGTAAAAATGACATTTCTCCCCCTGCTAAGCAGAGGAAGGATTCACCACCCAATCTCGTAACTGTACAATTGGTATCTGCTAGAGTTGCACCAGATGCTCCCAGATACACAAATGTTTCTGCTGGTGGGAGGAATGTGGGGAGCTATGCTTCTGTTTTGGGGAGTCGCACCAAGGGGGGTGGAGGGAGTGTTGGAAATCCTAATGGTCACAATTTGGAGAGGTTTGGTGGTGGGATGGTTGGTGGGCTCAGGAGGAGGAATGTTGTACAGTTGAAGTGGGAAGGGGAGGGAACCCCACGAGTAAGGGGGAGGGTGGCTGAGTTAATTCTGGAGATGGGGTTTAAAGCGCGTGATATTTTTGCTTTGATCTGTCCAGTTGGCAGTTATGAATATGATTTGTCATTTGTAAAACCTGAAGGTCTGGATATTTTTTGGGAGAGATATAGGAAGTGCAGGGGTTTTCAGCAGTGGAGAGGTTTGGTGCCAAATGTGGTTTCAAGGCAGCCTTTGATAAAATCGGTGACAATCCTGGTCCATAATGATTCAATACCAGAGGCTGGTTTGGTAGTGTGGCTACGCAGATATGGTGAGATACTCACCCCACTGCGGAAGGTCCTGGATGAGCATGGGATATGGACAGGGGCCTGGACAGTGTCCCTGCAATTGAGGGTACTGAGTAATGTGGTTCAGCGCCTGCCCTGCTCAGCTTTTCTGGGGAGGGATAGGCTGACCATTTTCTATCAGGGTCAGCCTAAGGTTTGTAATAAATGTGAAGAGAAAGGCCACTTTGCATCATCCTGCACCATCAAGAAGTGCTCACTGTGCCAGTATTTAGGCCATTTGGCCAAAGAATGCATTCAGATTCGGTGCCATTTTTCATCCATATAGTCAGTGGCCAGAGGCACTACATAACCTGCCAGGATTGGAGGCTGAGCTGCAGAGGCTGGATAAAGAAGATGAGGCAGCTGATGCTACAGTAGGGAGGAAATTGTTGTTGCTCCCCTGTGTCTGTTCCGTCTGTTGTGTTAGATTCTGTTTCCCCTAGTAATGTCATCCCTGAGTCTGTCTTTCCTGTTCCTAATCCTACTGTACGTAGATCCTTCAGACTAGTGGAAGCTGCTGGAGAGGCGGGTTTAGCAGATCTTCCCACTCAACCTACTCTACTTCCGGTACCTGTCCCACTATAGCGCAAACTTAGTCAGGAGAGGGGGGGGGTGCTGGATGGGGGAGGAGCCAATGGGGCTGAGGGAGGGGTGTCCATGTCCCATGTTTCACCTCCTGCTGAAGGGGTTTTAGCTGATGAGGGGTGGGAGAGGGTTAAGGGGAAGAAAAAGAAGAAGAGAAGGTTGAGAAGAGCTATCCTCTCTTCGTCAGAATCAGGCCCAGGAGGGGTCCCTCTTGGCAACACCTATTCAGTTTTGTCAGGTGATGAGATGAAGTCTGATTTATCCATTTCTTTATCATCTAACATTTGCGGAGGAATCTTGTCTTGTATGGAGGAGATCCAGGTGAGATCTCTGAAGTGAAGCTTCTTCTTAGGAAGTGTCAATATGACCAACATGCCTCCTTGGTTCTGGAGAGGGATTATGGGAAATATCACTTGCCTGAACCTTACCAGAACGGTAAGCAAGACATAGCAGTTAAGAGGTCATTGGCCTGAAAGACAGTACAGGCTCCCTGATGAAGTCCAGATCAGGGATCTTGGAGATCTTTGGGTCATATTATGCAGACCTCCTGGAAAGAAAGGACCTTAGCCGCGACAGGATGGAAAGCTTTCTGGATTCTACTCCAGGATTGGGAAATGGTGCATTGCTTTTGATTAATTTCACATAACCAATGAGGTAGTTCGTGCTATAAACAAGCTGGCTATCAAAAAATCGCCTGGGCCAGATGGATTGACAGCTGAATTTTACAAGTGTTTTAAGTCCATTCTGGCTCCCTTTTTAGCTGAGGTTTTTAACAGCTGTCTAGAAGAGGGTTCGCTCCCTCCCTCCATAAGACAATCCGTTGTGATTCTTCTGTCAAAAGGTAAAGACCCCTCAATGATTGAAAACTGGCATCCCATCAGTCTTCTCAATGTTGATAGAAAGATCTTGGCAAAGATTCTTTTTTGGTGCTTGTTGTCAGTAGCAGGCAATTTGTTGTCCAGCCATCATCACTGTTCGGTCCAAGGTGGAAGTACTTTTTCAGCAGTTTTGGCTTTCCGGGAGGCTTTGGAGTGATGTAGGGCTGCTGGATGGAGAAAGTACTTGCTGGTACTGGATCAGGCAAAAGCTTTTGTTTTGTAATATTTATTTCCCCCGTAATGACATGTTCATTTCTGAGAATTTTGCTTTTGTCTGACAGCAGATTTTGCTATATTTATTTTCGTTTTTGTGTAAATATGTATATTATTTATTTTTGTATATCCTGTATATGATTTGATTGTAAGTTTATTGATTGCAAGACTTTTAATAATGAAACATTGGAAATAATGCTCCTTATATTTGTGATCAGTGGGAAGAATGCTCCTTATATTGGTGGTCAGTGGGAAGAATGGTCCTTATATTGGTGGTCAGTGGGAATAATGTTTCTTATATTGGTGGTCAGTGGAAAGAATGGTCCTTATATTGGTGGTCAGTGGGAAGAAAATTCCTTATATTGGTGGTCAGTGGGAAGAATGTTTCTTATATTGGTGGTCAGTGGGAAGAATGCTCCTTATATTGATGGTCAATGGGAAGGACATTCCTTATATTGATGGTCAGTGGGAATAATGTTTCTTATACTGGTGGCCAGTGGGAAGAGTGTGCCTTACATTGGTGGTCAATGGGAAGAAAGCCCCCCTTACAGACAGTTGTCACTTGGAACAGGTGTTTCTATTGGAAGATATCCCTTTACCTCTTGTCCTAATGAGAACTGAAACATTTAGAATTTCCCAATACTTTCTGTCTGGTTGACCATGGTCACCAAGACAATTAGAGAAGGTACATTTTCCTTGAAGGGACAAAGACAGAAATAAAAATGTGTCCATGGTTCTAAGTCTTCCTTACTCTATCCAAAACTGATACAAAAATGTCTGAGCTATACATATACTTCACACTATAATATTTTGCACTTCATAAATGTAGGAAACAGTGTTAGTATCTGAATTTGACATGGCATTTTTCCCTTTACAGCAGGCCTCAGACTGGAAAAGGAGAAGCAGTACCAATTGCCAATCAGGTGTGTTATGCTGAAAGAAGCCTGTTGGTAGCAGGAGAGAACAGTGTGATAGGAAGATATGCTCATCAGTCTGTAATTTTCCCTTCCCTACCCAATCCCAGATCGGAGGAGGGACAAGACCTACAAGTGTAACTAAACTACAACAGAATAAAATCAAGTTTCCTGCCCTGCCAGACAGGGGGTTAAGTATGTAGCAGAGCTGTGTAAATATCAAAACCAGACTGACAGAAATACAAATCCTTTGGCAGGTGAAGCAGTTCCCATATACGGTATGTATTTCATCTGTGTATTTATCTGTTGGCCCAGAGTTCAGCTTTATTTGGATGTAATTTTCATCCTCTTATTTGCAGCAACTGATTTTGGGGCTCTAATCTGAAGTGGTCTTCTTTCTGTCTTAAATTTGGTCATTTTGACTTGATGGAAACTTTTTAGTCTTTTAAATTAATGCAATGGTGTGTATTTAATAAAAAAGAGTCACCAAATTGTAATCATCTTTCACCATTCTAAATTCTCTGAACCTACAAAAACTGAAATCTGATTGGCTGCAATAGGTGTACATCATTGCACATTTGTTGTCTGTACATACAGTATGTCTGCTCTTAGTAGTGTTGTGTATTAAATTTTCTGGAGCAGTTCAGGTTCCTTATAAAGTTTGCTTATACTTCCCAGATAATGTCTCCTGCATTTACAGTTGCAAGGAAAAGTATGTGAACCCCTTGGGATTGCTGAACATAATAGGTCTGATCTGCAACTACAGGAAACGTTTGGTTGAGGTTATTGCTGCCAAAGCAGGGTCAACCAGTTATTAAGTCCAAAGGTTCACATACTTTTTCCTCCCTGCACTGTGAATGTTTACATGTTATGTGCAATTACACCATGGCAACATCTAATGTTTGTGTAGTATTATGTTCACCAGACTGTGTTCTTCTATTGTTGTGACTTAGATGACGTTCAGAGCACATTTTATGCCCAATTCATGCAAAACTCCACGTAATCCCAAGGGGTTCACATACTTTTTCTTGCAACTGTAAATAAACCAACTGCAGGACACTCATGTGAATGCAGCCGAAGAGTTGCAGTCAAATGTAATTGCACATCTTTATATGAATTATAAACTATTTGCTTGAACCATCTACATCTGTCATGGCAGAGTGTCCTCCCTCTTGCAGCTGGATACTGCAATGATTTTCTGTTCTGGACAGTGGAACATGAGTAGTGGGAGTCCATTATTGAGTTTCCCAATTTCTATGGCAGTGGACAAAGACACTCACTTTCCAAATTTTGAGGCTCCATGCACACTAGTGGTTTTTTAAGCTCAAAAAAACACTGGATAAAAAATGCTGGTAATAATGTTTATACAGTAAGTGACATTTTAGTAGCATTTTAGTAGTATTCAGAAGAATTTAGGAACATTAGTGTTTTATTAACATTTTTACAGTACATGTACAGGGAAAAAAAAAAGATGTTAGGAGCGTTATAGTAGCATTTAGCAGCGTTTAATAGCATTTAGCGTTTTTTTTCTGTTGGGGAAAAAGACACTACAAAAACAATTTTCTTTCTGCTCCTAGATGCTGCAGCTCAAAAACTGGTAATAGCCTAAAGAAGTGTGCGTGAACCAGGGGCGGACTGACAACTCATGGGGCCCCCGGGCATTAGGGGATCATGGGGCCCCTGTGTCCTTGCCCAAACTCAAAAAAGCCTATGAAAAAGGTACCAGGGGCATCTCATGAGGCCCCCTACTGACCCCGGGCCCTTGGGCAGTGCCCGAGTTTCCAAATGGTCAGTCCGCCCCTGGCGTGGACACATCGGTATAACAGTTCTTGTCTTACATTAAACTTTCAGAGATTTAGCTTTTACACTTTGGTGTCTGGAGCTTTATTTCACCCGGGCCTGGTGGTGAAAATAATTGAGGACAGTTGGGCTACAGACAGAAATTGACCTATCAAACACTATTTAGCTTCTAGGAGCAGAAAACAACGCTAATAACAGCTTCTAGGAGCTGAAAAAAAAAACGCTAGTGTGCATGGAGCCTTAGGCTTCATGCACACTGGGCTTAAAAAAAACGCCAGTTCCCTTGGAAGAAAAAAAACGCTGATATAGAGTGTTTTTGTATACAGTTTATGTGAATTTAGGAGAGTTTAGCATTTTTTCTACCAGAAAGCTCCAATCAAAAACGCAAACTATAAATGTTTTTTTTCCTGTCTCTAAACATAGAGCATAAAATATACCTCTAACCTTACTAATGTGCATGGACACATAGGATAACACTGAGCTGCTTCTATAAGCAAAACATAAAGCTCCTGTAGGAGCAGCGATTTGTAAGCCAGTATGCATGGAGCCTAAGAGTATCTAAAGACAAAACTTTTTTTAGAAGATATTATCAGCATTTTTTTTTTTACTCCTAGAAGGTGTTTTTTCTGGCAGAAAAAAATGCTAAACGCTACTATAACGCTCCTAACAGCTTTCTTCTATTTTTTTTTCCTTATTCCTACATGTACTGTAAAAACACTAATAAAATGCTAACTCTCCTAAACGCTACTAAAATGCTACTAAAAACTACCTTAGTAAGTAGCGAATGATTAAAACCTCCTATATTTTTTGCCTTTTGTCTCGCATTTTAAATATTTCCCTTCTCTTCTTGCACTGTAAATACAAAAGAGTACAGTGTGAATGAAAATCTCTCCAGAGTGAGATAAATCCCCTCTTAGACAGGTATTACTTCTCAGGTATTACTTCTTAATAGAAGATTTTGCTCACTTCCTGTTCCAATGTTTGTATTTTCCCTTATTTTTCATCCCATTGATAGTAGCCATCGGGACAAATGAAAAGAATAAACCCCCCAGCAGGGCCACAGACAGCAAATATCTGCAAGAAGAAGAATAAAAGTGCCACAACACTGTTCAGTTGACCAAATACAATTTTGCACCCAGTAAGGGGTATAGGGATAATAACAGGGTACCCAATGCATTTCATGGGTCCACAATTACTGACTTCATCAGGGCTTGCAAAGGGGAACAATAATGACTGGACCTTTATCTAGTGCAGGGGTCTCCAAACTATCTAAACAAAGGGTCAGTTTACTGTCCTTCAGGTTTACGGGGGCCTGGACTGTGGTCATTGGGAGTAGAAAATGTCCTGGCATCGGTGGGTGTAAACAGAGCTTCTTTGGCATTAGGGGAGGAATAGTGCACCATCATTGGTGTCAGTCAGAGAAATAGTGCAACATTGTTGGTGTCACTGGGAGGAATAGTTCCCCATTGTTGGTGTCAGTAGAAAGAATAGGGCCCCATTGTTGGTGTCAGTGGAAAGAATAGTGCCCCATCGTTGGTGCCAGTGGGAGAAATATTGCCCTATTGTTGACGTTAGTAACAGGAATTATGTCCCATCGTTGGTGTCAGTGGGAGGAATAATGTCTTGCATCAGTGGAAGGAAAAGTGCCCCAGTGTCAAGGTCCTACCTTTTTCCTGAGGTTATGTTACTCCATGTGCTGGCGTCCATCTTGGATTTCTGCTGTGCATGGTGGGAATCCTTTTATGCCTTCAGGTCTCTGAGGTCCATCCCCCAGAGGGGTGTGGCTGATGACATATAAGCCTGTGGTCCGCACATGCTCTTTGCACTTGTGTCTTGTGTCTTTGTGTTGCTATTACTCTGTTCTGACTCTCGTTACTATCCTGGTATCTGATTCGGCTTGTGACTCGACTATTCTTTGTATTCTCCTTTGGTCTGACCCTCTGTTGCTGAACCCGGCTCGTGACCTGTGATTCTCGTCTGCTGTCCTGTACTGTTTTGTCCTGTTGTTGTTGACCCGGCCTGTCTGACTACTCTTTTGTTTCTTCCACCAGCTACACGCCATTGGCGGCAGCCATTACCGCATGCTGAGGTGTCTCGGGGCCCGCGACCTGGTTCCTGGCTGCGTCAAGTCCATCCCCACCATCAGGGGCCCTGGTGAAGGGCAGCCTGGGACTTAGACTCCGCGCCCTGAGGGACTTCGGTCTGTGGGTGGTGGTTGTTGTCAGCCAGTGCGTTACATTGTTAGGCCTGCCTGTCCGTTCCTCGGCCCCTGCCCTGACACCCAGGAGCCTGATAAAGGCAAGCAAAGGGCTGAATCCGGACCCCAGGCCGCAGTTTGGAGACAACTGATCTAGTGTGACAAGATCTAGGATCAGGCCCTCCTTTCCCTCTTGTATTGAACTGTATTGTTGCTGTATTGTCTCCCGTTATATTGTAAAGCACTCAGCTATATACATCCTGTACAATAACAATAATAATCTATGAAGATTATCACACTGAATGGAATACTATATAAAATCCAGTCATTTTGCAGCCCTGATACATTGTTTCCTATTGCAGAGCCTGATGAAGTTGGAATTTTTTTACTATAAAAATGTGTTGGATACTCCTTTTCTTGTCTTTTTGACCCATACTGGAATAAAATTGTATCTGGACTATTCAACAGTATTGTAGTTCTTCATTTTTTCTTCTTGCTGTTGTGCACTGCAAATCAATGAAACCATGGAGATCCAATGGTTTGTAGAAGCCACCTGCCAAGTAACCAGATCACCTATTCCAACATCATTAGAATGCTATCGGACAACAACACCAAGTAGACAACCTTGTGAGTTCAGCGCTATCTTTCCACTTTCCCAAGTAAAAAATATCTGACAGGGGTTCTGCCTTTCATCACCTTATCCAAAATCTTAAACAACTGCTTTAGATACTTCCAAGACATATAAGAAACCAGTGGGTGATTTTTCCACCAGTTTTGAGTGGAAACTGCATGATTCTTTAATCATTTTCTGTTTGTTTCCTCTTGTTTTTCTTCCAGCGAAATTAATAATTTTGGAGATAGGCGAAGGCCAAAATATTATTATTACCTGCCGTCAAAATACTTGCTTTCACTTTCATTATATCAAGAATTATGAATGTAGGTTAAAAATATACACTTTACCAAGATAATGTACACAGGTAATATTACTTAAAATAAATATTTTTCGGTGTGAAACACATACACATACTGTACTATGAGCATATTGCACGACATTGAACACTGGATGTGCAAATAAATAATGGAAATTTTACTTCAAAAGGACATTGGTTGTCCTAATCAGTAATTTCAAATGATGAATGATAGGTGAGTCTGTAACTTATAACACAATAAATAAGTTCAATAATGTTACACAGTGCAAACTCTGGATTTTGCACATATACACACACACTGATTGTTCAGAAATTAGATTTTTTCCAAAACGTGTGCATCTGGAATTGGTGGCTTTTGTGGCACCCAGCAGAAACTAGCCTATAATTATCCTAATCTATTTAGAGAGTCAGAAGAAAGCATTCAGTTGCATAATGTTAATTTTTTTCATATAATAATAAAATATTATTTTCAGCCTTTGAACTGGGAAAACCGAATAGGGAATCTAGGAGAAGATGATCCAAATACGATCCTAACCATACATGGTACTACCCAGCCCAATTTTTATTCCGCTCGATCATATGGTGTATGCTGTCACAGCATATGTAGTGTCACTATCAGAACCATAAAGGACTAAATGCAGCCGAAGAATGAGATTATCCCATTCACACATAGATTTGATCATCTGCGAATAAACCAACGGTTGTCATAGGGAATACCATGCAGGATGACATGGTAATAGTATACATTACAATATAATGATACCTACATGGTAAATAGCATACACTACAAAAAAACAAAACAAAAAAAAACACATGGTAGTAGCATACATCACAATACAATTACACCTACATGGTAATAGCATACACTACAATAACATCTACATGGTAATAGCATACACTACAACACAATAACTCCTACATGGTAATAGCATACACTACAACAGAATAACTCCTACATGGTAATAGCATACACTACAACACAATAACTCCTACATGGTAAATAGCATACACTACAAAAAAACAAAACAAAAAAAAAACACCTGGTAGCAGCATACATCACAATACAATTACACCTACATGGTAATAGCATACACTACAATAACATCTACATGGTAATAGCATACACTAAAACACAATAACTCCTACATGATAATAGTGTACACTACAATACAAAAACTCCTACATGGTAATAGTGTACACTACAATACAAAAACTCCTATATGGTAATAGTGTACACTACAATACAAAAACTCCTATATGGTAATAGCATACACTACAACACAATAACTCCTACATGGTAATAGCATACACTACAACACAATAACTCCTACATGGTAATAGCATACACTACAACACAATAACTCCTACATGGTAATAGCATACACTACAACACAAAAACTCCTACAAGGTAATAGCATACACCACAATACTATAACTCCTACATGATAATAGCATACACTACAATACAAAAACTCCTACAAGGTAATAGCATACACCACAATACTATAACTCCTACATGATAATAGCATACACTACAATCCAATACCTCCTACATGGTAGTAGAATACACTTACAATACAAAAACACCTACATGGTAATAGCATACACTACAGTACAATAACATCTACATGGTAATAGCATACTCTACAATATAATAATATCTACATGGTAACAGCATACATTACAATACAATAACATATACATGGTAACATCATACACTACAATACAATAACATCTACATGGTAATAGCATACTCTACAATATAATAACATCTACATGGTAACATCATACACTACAATACAATAACATCTACATGGTAATAGCATACTCTACAATATAATAACATCTACATGGAAATAGCATACTGTACAATAAAATAAATCCTACATGGTAAGAGAATACAATTACAATACAAAAACACTCACATGGTAATAGCATACAATACAATAGCTCCAGAGAGAACAGAGATTGTACAATCAGGTAGTGATGTGTGTGGTCAGCTACCCATAAACATGCCAATGTGTTTATCAAACTGGTGATTAATCCCTTGATCATTCAATTCCAAAAACAATAACAACGTTCTAATTGCATGTATCTAAAATATGTAGGCAATGGTGACTGGTAATATTGAAAAGGAGCTTCCAGGATCTGTTGGGTCACAATTGTATGACCATGTGCATGGTGGATGATGTTTCCATTATTTTATATTAGACAAATTTGTGAAGAGACCATCCACACAATAGAAAAGGAGAAAACAATTCTACATCTACATATTTAATTTCATTTATTGTCTTTTTAATGAAAAAAACTGCTTTAATAAAGATTCACACAATTTTTTGTAGGCAAGTTTTGTCATATTTATTGCTGTCATGTTGATAAATTTAGGCAGAAAAAAAAAAAAAAATTTAGTGTATTTTAAACACAAAATCTTCCATTCAGCATATGTTGAATCAATCCACGTATATGTTCCTATTGTATACTTCCATGTGATTTTACAAAAAGACTCCTTTTAAAAACAACTCATATTAGTGTGGCTGGCTGCATAGTAGTGTTATTTTAAGACATAATCTGCATTCTCATTGCTAAAATTAGCAGCTCTAAACCTGAAATCTTAGTAACAGCCGGTAGTGTTGATTGCCTTGTATTCTTTTGTTTGCATGTGATGTTTCATTTATATAAATTTAGTTTAAAAAGTGGAGCTCTCATCAACACTAAGCAAGACACTGATCAATCTATTTTGTCAACATTTGTTACAGAATATTCGTTATTGAATATTCTGGATTATTCCACTGCCTGTAAAAGGACACCTTTCTTTCTTTCTACCTATGCAGCTTTTTTTTCTAGTTACAATTTTTAAAACTACCAATATCCCGGATTTAAGGTTTACATTTTGTATGTACACATATTTCCTTTTGCATAAATATTTAAACAAGTATTAAAACATATCTGACATATTTGGATAAATATATTTAATTTTCCAGCTACAAACATCTTCATATTTTTTTATGCCACATGTACTACGATAGTTCCATGTAAATTCTATTGGTGCAAAATATTAGTTTCTACAAAAAAAAATATATCTTTTTGTTCGTACAGAACTAACCTTTATGGTACAGTAAAATGGTAAACTATGGTAAAGGAAACCAATCAGATGATTTTGAATTCTGTAAATATTTAAAATCACTTTTTTTCCCCTTTCTCTTTTTTATAAAGCTAAACAAAAAATAAAACAAAATCTTTGTACAATTTATATTATTGTGATTTTTTTCCATACTTTATCTCTTTTTGTGGCCCTAAAAGAAAAAGTTAAAGTGGGATGAATTCTGTGTAATAACATATATATTCGTTATGGGTTTTTGTTATGAATTATATAATGATCTTAAATTTCAATAACATAATTGCTTCAATGAAAAAAAACCTAATAAATTAAATAAATGCTTGTTTTTAAACACTTAACAATTACTCCAGTTATGGATTTAAATCAGAAATTATGGAAGTTTAAAAGAAGTGAAATTCTTTGCAGTTGAACACAGATCTGTTGAATTCTTATCTACAACAGTGGAAAAACAAAGGTGAGATTGTGTGACGTTCTTCCGTATGAACGGTCTGTTGTTTTCTTAACTTAGATTGCATGGACATTACAGAGTATGAACACATGGATCATTCTTGATCACACTGTATGTATGTAGAGAGGAATGACTTTCACTTGAGTTTAGACCTTCTTGTTTTAGATTGGTCTCATCACAGAAGAAATAATTGATGCTGATGGGTTGAAGCATGTATATTCAACATGAATGTAACCCATAAAACAGATGCTTCTCATATATTATAATTTTCTGGTATCTAAGGTTCATCTTGCTGCCCCAACTTGACCTCAGGCCTATTTTGTTAACCTATTTATTACTAAAGTAAGCCATTAGGATTGGCAATTCCTGGCATTCCTCTGAATCACTGGTTAAAGCTTTTTTTTTTTTTTTACAGGCTAGAATAGCATCAGCCTTTCACCATGAGCTCTTTCTAGAAAACATACGCCAGCCAACTGTAGTTGAAGGTCCAAGAGGTGGCTGCAGTGCCAAGTGGCATATAGAGAGGCAACATTGAGTGGAAGACATCTGCTGTTGTCCTATAGCATAGCTGCTGACCTCCCCAGGTGTGTCTTTTTATCCACAATCAGAAAGCCCCCAAAGCAGATTTGACAATAATTGAATGATAAAAACACAAAATGACCTGGTCTGAGGTCTTAAGCTCACAACACGTGTTACAAATCTGACCGTACAATCACCTTTTGGATCTACCAATAAGCATGTAGCTCAAGGGCCAGCCTGATTGGATACATATTGATTGGATAGTTTTGGTAGGTTCTCACAGTTTTTCTAGATCTAAGGTTGATTGTACAAAGATTGTACGGTCAGATTGTAATGTGTATGGTGAGTCTTAGTTTTTTTTTTCTATCATATCCATAAGGATCATGGCTGCTGGTGTAACTCATATTAACGTTTCCCATGTGATCATCAATGTTTCTTACCTTCGAAGAAGCGTTGTAAAGCCTCTGTCTCATCCACAACTTCCATGGCTCTATCCAAGAGGTACCCAAAGTCCTAGGGCTGTGCAGTCTGGGCTGCCATGAAGTTACCAACCATGAGTCTTGTCAGGAGGGGAACCTCAGGTCTTTCCAATGAGGGTGTGAATTGGTAATGTGACACACCGCCAACAGTCGGTTACACAGGTCACTCTGGAGCTCACAGCTATTCTCTGCCAGCCAGAAAAAAAAGATCAATGCAACAGTCCAGCTTCAACCAGATCCTCTGCTTCTAAGTCCAGTGCTTTCCTTCTGATCCTAAACTTTTCCTCATGAACTCACTCTCTGGGAAACGTCTACTTTAGAGCAGCAGATCATTCAGCATGACTTTCTTTAGCTTTCTTTCTTAGGGACCTTAGGAGCTCTCCCTTCTTCCCTTTCTCTGGGTAGTGTCAGGGTCAGTATAGCAGCTTGTCTCCCTTGTGCTCCTTCCCTGGGGAGGATGCTTCTCCCAAGGTTTCCCTGCTGCCATCTAGTGGACAAAAAGTAATTCTATGTCAAGTATACATTGTCACTTACTCAGCATCTTTTACCAGATTTGACTTGCACAAAATGGTAGATGTAACAGAAGGAATTGTCACTTACTAACTCAGGATATAAATGATATACCCTGAAATTCATAACACGTATCAAAGACACTTTGCAGAAATCTGTATGACAGTAGTGTGACAAATGGTGGAACTTGTGACAGATTCATGTACATATAGGTAAGGAGCAGTAGTGTATTCAGATTTTGTGCTGCCCTAAGCAACACAAAAATGTTGTGCCCCCCCTTCCCCCTCCCCAATGAGAGAGCGAAAGAGTTCAATAAGTGTTTGTATGTACAGTTGTGTTCAGAATAATAGCAGTCAGACATCACTAACCTGATCAATCACTGTTTTTGGTAGAAATGATATTTCTACATGGCAAATAATTTACTAGCAGGTGCAGTAGAGTAATAGAAATCCAACAGACCCAACAGTCATGGCATGCATGCTGCTGATTCTGTGTAATTGAATCACTAATTGAAAGGGGCATGTTCAAAATAATAGCAGTGTGGAGTTCTATTAGTGAGGTCATTCATTCTTTGAAAAACAGGTGGCAATTATTGCCCTTATTTAAGGAAGGAAGGCAGCAAATGTTGTACATGCTGGTTACAGTGCATTTCTCTCTGAAATTCTGAGGAAAATGGGTCGTTCCAGACATTGTTCAGAAGAACACGTACTTTGATTAAAAAGTTGATTGGAGAGGGGAAAACACATAAAGAAGTGCAGAAAATGATAGGCTGCTCAGCTAAAATGATCGCAAATGCTTTAAAATGGCAACCAAAACCTGAAAGACGTGGAAGAAAGCAAAAAACTACCATTCGAATGAATAGAATAATAGCCAAAAAGGCAAGGACTCAGCCAACAATCAGCTCCAGGAAGATCAAAGAAGGTGTAAAGTTACCTGTGAGTACTGTTACAATTAGAAGACGCCTATGTGAAGCCAAGCTATCTGCAAGAAGCCCCCGCAAAGTCCCACTGTTGAAAAAAAGACGTGTGCTGAAGAGGTTACAATTTGCCAAAGAGCACATTGACTGGCCTAAAGAGAAATGGCGCAACATTTTGTGGACTGATGAAAGTAAGATTGTTCTTTTTGGGTCTAGTGGCTGGAGACAGTTTGTCAGACGACCCCCAAACACTGAATTCAAGCCACAGTACACTGTGAAGACAGTGAAGCATGGTTGTGCAAGCATCATGATATGGACGGATGACAGGAGGGAGAGCCCACAGAAAACAACACAGCTCACCTCCCCTGGGCTCTTTCCTCTCCGCCACTGCTCTCCCTGCTCCAGGCTGTCCCCTGGTCCTGGCTCATCAGCTGCTGGAGGGAGAGGTACACGACCATCGCTCTGCAACTGCCCTCCTCCATGCCCTACCACATCCCTCTTCCAGCTGTCCACCTCTGCTCAAAAGGTCCCTTCTTCTGGGGGGCAGTGCTGCCCCCCTAAAAATTGCTGCCCTAGGCAAACGTCTTGTTTGCCTCACAGTAGATACGCCCCTGGTAAGGAGTATGTGAATCTGTCGCAACCCAGACAGAAATCTCACAAGCATCTCTCCTGCAAAGTGGTGATGTTTTACAGGCAGAGAAGCTATTTGGAAAAGTTGGGAGTGTAATGGAAACATCCTCCAGAATGATCTACCCTAATTGTCTGACTGTCTGCTACTTTGTCCACCTTTCGGCAGTTCCTTAAAACTCATGTCTTAGGCCAGGTTCTCACCTATGATGTTTTTTGTGCTTTTTGCATCTTGCAGAAACTCACTGCAGTCCATTTAACATGGTTTCCTATGGGTATGAAGATGTACGCCGCTCACACCGATCCCCAGGAGTCAGAGATGTACAGTGTGTAGTTAGTGGCCTCAGCCATCACTCTGGCCCAGGGGCAGACAGACAACTCATGGGGCCCCCCGGGCAATAGGGGATCATGGGGCCCCTGTGTCCTTGCCCAAACTCAAAAAAGCCTATGAAAAAGGTACCAGGGGCATCTCATGGGGCCCCTACTGACCCCGGGCCCTCGGGCAGTGCCCAAGTATCCAAATGGTCAGTCCGCCCCTGCTCTGGCCACGCTCTCAACAGACAGCCCGAGAGCTTATGTAGCATCATTGGCTGTGAAAACAGGTGCGTGTGCAGGGTGATTACTATTTGCTGTCAGCCTCAAGCGGTGCCAGAAGCACACTTATGGTTTCCTATGGGACATGTTCACATCTATGTGTTTTTAGCTGCTGTGTTTTTGGGAAGGGTAAGGGAGGAAGATTGCAACACGCATAGGTGTGAACCAGGGCTTAAGGAAAGCCTATCTCACTTGCACCTAAAAACAGAACTTTTACATTCTCCATCAGCTCACCCCTCTAACAGTTATTACCTTTTGTACCACTTGCCCCTTCCTTTTCCTCCAGTTGTCTGTAGGTAGCTTATAGTTGTAGGACCTGCTGGGCCCTCCTAAAGCTCAGGCTATGGGCAGCACAGTGAAGATGTCTCCATCACTTTTACAAGATAATAACTAGGTTTGTTTAGTCATTTGGTGGATCTGTATCCTTTGTGACTATTGCTGAATATACACGCACCAGCCACTTTATTAAGTACACCTTGCCAGTTCCAGTTTGGATCCCCTTTTTGCCTTCAGAACTGCCTTAATTCTTCATGGCATAGATTCAACAAGGTGTTGGAAACATTCCTCAGAGATTTTGGTCCATATTGACATGATAGCATCACGCAGTTGCTGCAGATTTGTTGGCTTCACATCCATGATGCAAATCTCCCGTTCCACCACATCCCAAAGGTACCCTGTTGGATTGAGATCTGGTACTGTGGAGGCCATTGGAGTACAGTGAACTCATTGTCATGTTCAAGAAACCAGTTTGAGATGATTTGAGCTTTGTGACATGGAGCATTATCCTGCTGGAAGTAGCCATCAGAAGATAGGTACATTACAGTCATAAAGGGATGGACATGGTCAGCAACAATACTCAGGTAGGCTGTGGCATTTGAATGATGCTCAATTGGTGCAAAGGAATAATAAGTATAAGTACTAAGAAAAAAGAAAATATCCCCCACACCATTACACCACCAGCCTGAACCGTTGATACAAGGCAGACTGGATCCATGTTGTTTATGTCAAATTCTGACCCTACCATCTGAATGTCGCAGCTGAAGTCGAGACTCATCAGACCAGGCAACGTTTTTCCAGTCTTCTATTGTCCAATTTTGGTGAACCTGTGTGAATTGTAACCTCCATTTCCTGTTCTTAGCTGACAGGAGTGTGGTTTGATGTGTTGTGCATTCAGAGATGATATTCTGATACCTTGGTTGTAACAAGTGGTTATCTGAGTTACTGTTGCCTTTCTCAAACCAGTCTGCCCATTCTCCTCTGACCTCTGTCATCAACAAGGCATTTTTGGCCACATAACTGCGGCTCACTGGACATTTTCTCTTTTTTGGACCATTCTCTGTAAATCCTAGAGATGGTTGTGCGTGGAAATCCCAGTAGATCAGCAGTTTTTCAAATACTCAGACCAGCCCATCTGGCACAGGGCAGCTGATAAGGGGGTACCACCGGGCCTCCTGTAGAGGGCCCGGGCCCCATCACAGAGCAGCTTCAGGCTTCATATAGGATCATGTGTACAGTCAGTGCATACATACTGTTCCCCTGTGTACATGGCTCCCGGGTGGTGGTAATATTATTCCCGGGCTGGGGGAGGGCCCCATAAGTTCATCCAGAGGGCTGGGAGACAAGGGAGACTTTTTCTTTTTCAGGCACCTGCAGACTTACACTAGCCTGTGCTGGTCCACATTTGAGGAGATGAAGTCCCGGCTCTCTCGGTCCCTGCCGCAGGCTGGCGGGGTAATTCAGCTCGCCTAAGTTTCCCTGCATACTGCTTGCCTCTTTCAGCAAGTAAGTGATGGTCATTGAGCCGTGGTTCACACCGGTACAATTTACGACTTGACAGTTCCAAATCGCATGACAAGTCGCACTCCATTGCTGGCAATAGAACCGTTCAAATTGCTACGACTCATGTCACAGCGACTTTGATAAAGGTTCCTGCACTACTTTGTTCCGATTTCATTGCGACTTGTATTGACTTCTGTGAAATAGAGTCGCAAGCCACAGTAAAATCGTAGATACAAATTGATCTGCGGCTTTGAAATTGCGCTGAAGTAGCGCAATTTCAAAGCCACACTGGTGTGAGCCAGGGCTGAAGGAAGGACAGTCAGATGCATCCCTAAGCCAGCCACAGATGTTGATGGGGGAACTGAGTGATTTTCTTTCCTGCAACCCGTGGAAAAAAAACTATCCCTTAAAGACAAAGCTGCATTTTTTTTTAAGGTGGATAGGCAGGGTCAATGGGGTGAGGTCAGGGGCAGGATATTGGAAGCCTCTTCAGGTAGGCTGTATGGGGCCCCATATTTTCTAACAGCAGCCCTGGATAACCATGCCACGTTCAAAGTCACTTAAATCCCCTTTCTTCCCCATTCTGATGCCTGGCTCAAACTTCAGCAAGTCATTGAGTTGCTGCCATGTTGGCTGATTAGCAATTTGTGCTACCAAGCAATTGAACAGGTGTACCTAATAAAGAGGCGGTGAGTGTATTTAAACTCTCCAATCCAGCACAAAAGTTTTTTCTTGCAAGACTTAGGGCTTTGTGGGTGCACAACCAACACTTCCAGGACTTCTTTTGCTGAAGATAGTTCTTAATGACATTGGCTGTATGTTTGGGGTCGTTGTACTGCTGCAGAATAAATTTGGGGCCAATCACACTCCTCCCTGATGGTATGGCATGATGGATAAATGTCTGCCTGTTTTCTCAGCACTGAGGACACCATTGATCCTGACCAAATTTCCAACTCCATTTGCAGAAATGCAGCCCCACCTTTGCAAGGAACTTCCACTATGCTTTACTGCAGACATTCATTATTGTACTGCTCTCCAGCCTTTCAGTGAACAAAATGCCTCCTGCCATAGCCAAATATTTAAAATTTTGATTCATCAGTCCAAAGCACCTGCTACAATTTTTCTGTACCCCAGTTCCTATGTCTTCATGAATAGTTGAGGAGCTTAGCCTTATTTTCATGTTGGAGGTATGGCTTTTTGGCTGCAACTGTTCCATGAAGACCACTTCTGGATAGACTTCTCTGGACTGTAGAGGGGTGTACCTGGGTCCCATTGCTTTCTGTCAGTTCTGTGCTGATGGCACTGCTGGACATCTTGTGATGTTGAAGGGACGTAAGCATGATCTGTCTTTCCTCTGCTCATTAAATTTCTTTGGCCAACCACTGTGTCTATGGTTCTAAACGTTGCCTGATTCTTTGTGCTTATTCAAAAGAGCTTGAACACCACATTTTGAAACCTCAGTCTGCTTTAAAATCTTTGCCTGGTAGAGACCTTGCTGACACAGCATAACTATCTTCTGTCTTGTTGCTGTGCTCAATCTTGCCATGGTGTATGACCTTTGACATGAAACTGTATTCAACAATCTCACTTTAATAGAGTTTGGCTGTTCCTCACCCAACTATAAGCTTCCCATACAGCTGTTTCTGTTTCATTTAATGACTGTGTTTAAACCTACATATGAAATTGATCATCATTAGCACCTACTTGGTATAATTGGTTAATCATACACCTGATTCTGATCCTACAAAATTCCTAATTTTGTGCAAGTGTGCAAAGTGTGCAAGTATAAGAATTGATGCTGGTGTGAAGCCAAATGGTAGTCACACCAAATATTGATTTGATTTAGATTTTTCTTCTGTTTTCTCACTTTGCATTTTGTAAATTTATAAAAAATAATTAAAATATATATTTTTGAAAGCATTTCTTCCCATCTGCCTAAAACATTTGCACAATACTTTACTTATTCCAGGTCAGTTTTTTTTTTAATAAATAAGAGCCAGTGGTTCAGTATGACAACTGGCAACTAACATTTTAAAAAATAAATAATTAATAGTAACATACAGATTTTGTTCATGACAGGTTTTATTTAAGTGATGATCCAGATGGGCAGTAGTCTTTCTCTAGGAACCTTTCCCTCTGCACCATGTAGCAGTTCACTAGGCTTAGCAGGCATATTGCCAGCTGGCAGTGGTTGACGGACCCAATTTTTTGACTTCTTCATGCAGGAATAGCAGGATTCATCTATTGTTCTTCTGTCCCCCCTCTTCAAAAATTTCCAGGGTGGTGGTATGGTGGCTGGCAGAGAGGACAAGGATAGGCAGTGCAATATCAAGGCTGTTTTCCCAATTCATCTTTCCCTTGCTACAGATGTGTTGAGATGACATAGGTGACTATAGGAACCTAATGATGAAGAATTGCATCCTCCTAAATACTGTAGTATTACTTAATTAATATTACATCATGCTAATAAAACAACATCAGTTTGGAACATTATATTACATTGGTATAGTCGCATACTTTGGTTATATTGTGGTGCTCTTGTGGCTGAAGTTGTAGTGCTGTAGATGGTACTATGGGGTCACTCTGTCCCTGGTAATATGAGGAGCTATAGTAAAATGTTGCACTGGGATTCATATAATATAAGGATGGACCTGACTAGGACAACAATAGTACAGATCCTTCTGAAACAATTGGGTAACACCTTCAGTATTCCTTTCCTCTTGCTCCCAAAATCAGCACCTCTTACAAATATGGCCACCAGTGATCATTAAATCAGAAAAACAAAGTATAACCTTCCTAATAAGATTGGTTTTTTTTTAGATATTTGCAGCTCAGGCATGTGGCCCAGGCATAGTTTCCTACTCTTCATATTCTAGACTCTGATCCTATTGAGTGGATGCATACCTCAGGCTTGATGGGGAAATAGTTATCTTCTTTGTACCATAGACTCCTTCTAGCCTATGTCATTACATTGACTCATATGTACCAGATGTAAAGCACCAACCTGGTAGAGTTGGGCAAAGAGGAGTGGAATGACTACACACCACTATGTTACGCATATGATCTCTGCTAAAGATAGGTTTATAGAGTTAAAGTTTCTCCACAGCGCCTATCATACACCATAAGGATTGACCACAATTTACCAGTCAGCCAACCCCTTTTGTATGTGCATTCATTCCCCTGAGGGTTTAATCTTTTATATGGAATGGCCTGCCCTTCCATTTAACCCCTTTGGGCAGCAGTGGTTGCTGAAGTCGTTAGAATTTGTGACTAAATCATTGGATTGGACCCCAAGGTACTCCTATTAGGTCATTCCAAACTGGAAGTCAACTAATACCCTACTTTGTCCTCATGGTGTGTGGCTATATCAATGTTTTGCCAATGTACAAATTGACCTATGTGAGTAAAAATTGCTCTAAAAAATTCTGATAAGGTTTGGTCTGCTTGGATTGCTTCTTTCGGCTCTGGTTAACCCCTTATACTTGTGTGGAGGTGCTTACATAGCTCTGTGAGTCCTGCCTATAGAGGTGGATATTGCGTCATTATCTTATTCCGCCTTTCTCTCCCCCCCCTCCCACTAACTATATTTCTCCCTTTACTCCTAAAGCCAGCCATAGATGGAATGAATCTCGGCTGGTTAGTAGGGCAGGCATTTGGTACTTCCTCCATGTTCTCCTCCTTGTTGGGCACCAAGAGTGGGTCACCTAGGAGGCCTACTCCGGGGAAGGTACTTTTGGGCTATGCTAGGCAACTGAGACAGGGTCACTTTTACACACATGGGGTACCTTTGCTTTAGTGGCATTTTGTCAATGCCCTGGGAGAAATCTGAGGTTGCCATGGGGAATTACTCAACCTAAAGTTGGGTCTCTGACTTTTGAGATGACCAATACACCATGTACACTTGCATAACAACTGTCCCCCAGTTAACTCTCAGGTCCCAGTGTAAATGTACATCTTCCCTCTGTAGTTTGCAATTAGGAAGGCCATGCTGAACACTGACCACAGTCACCTGTCCAGCATTTTCTACTACCGGTACTGGTAGCAGCATGGAACCACACCATGGACATAACGCGAACTTCAACAGTGCACTTGACTTTAACTCTTGAACTTCCATACCGCTGTACATGATGTGGACCGCTGCAGTGCAGTTCCACTCAGGTTGCTAGGGGGAGATGGAATGTGGTGTAAAGAGTGCTGACAACATCTCTCTTACACCTAGAGGCAATTTCACCTACCTACACGTTTAGGACAGGCTGCTAGCTGAATGCACCTTAGTTGGTCAGGGCAACCACATGTATAACTTGCACAAGTATGACTTTTAATGTGCTCAATCTTCATACCATATGTGCTAGTGACCCAAACTGCCAATACTGCCAGTTACTTGCAGTGCACCCCTTTTAAAGGACTTTAGCCCAGGCAGAAGGCAAAGTTTAATGCTTTACTGAATTAAAGTGCAACCTTACAAAAGAGTCCACAGCATACAAGACAGTCCAGTAGAACGTCAATAAAACAGGCAACATGAAGAGGGTCCCTAGTCCCTACTGCTAACCAGGCTTTGTGCTGTCCCAATGTACTTGCACAGATAGAGTCCATGTAAAGCAAGGCCCGATAGTGGCATTCTCTAGTAGCTGGTTTCGTCGGGGTGTACCCCAGGTTGGATGGCTCGCACATCCTTGGGGCTTCTCAATGGCTGGATCCCTCACAGAACACTGTCAGCCACAAGTCTCTCAAACTCATACTGGGGAATCAGGAAAAAGGCAAGACTCTTCAACCCAGCCCATTGTCCCTTTTATATCCACAAGAGCAGTGGGTTGGACCTAAAAGCCAAAGAACCGGGAAAGGCATTAACCCCTACCCTCCTGTCTGGGGCTGCACTTACCTAATTTCAACCTGCTTACATGCCACCCCCTTTAGACGCTGGTTGTCCCAGCAGCATCCAAAAGCTGAACAGATTTTCACAACTGCAGGGTTTAAATATCAAGCATAAATATCTTACAAACAGGTGTTCCAAATAGAATAAACCATATCAGACCCAAAAACACAATATGTAAATTGTAGTATAGAGAAAGTCTTTAAATGTAAAAATTCTGGTCAGGCAGGAAGATGGGTTTACCTATAATTGCATGACTCCCTCGAACATGGTGCATGGCCAAGATACAATGGTCAGGTTTCACAATCTCTACCCTGTCCATACAGATGTACCTTGCTGTATTGTAGTACTTGAAAAGTTTGTGGAACTCTGCATTGATGTACTCATTTTGTTTGTCAAAGGTCTGTTATTCCCTGGTGAAGGAGGCTGGTTGAGTTCCAAGGAAGAAATTAAACCAAGAGATTGTGGTGGAGGGTCATTCTTGTGTTCCGTAGAGGATAGTCAGATAACTTCCTTGTGGAATTCAGACGGAACTTGCTGTCCCAGTTAGGGTGGTTGTTCTGTTGAAGTGGAGCGGTACGGCAGCTCAACCCCGGCTTCATCAGGGGAGGCCTTCCCGGTTGCACGACTGGAACCAAGTTGTAGTATCTTTTCTGGAGGCTCGGGGATACCGTCTCCTCTGGAGGCAGAGGCAGTCTCGGGAAAATGGTCTGGCCCAATGATGCATGATTTATCCTCCTTGAATATCCGTTGGAACAGCGGAACATCACAGACCAAGCAGTGGGCACGGTAGGCGAGGGTGCCAAAGCTCCTCTGGCATAGTGGACAAGTACCTTTGGTCCAACATGGTAGAGGTCGAAACCCAGCTTAAAAACATGCCAGGCTTTGGTATTGGTCAACACTGGGGGCTTCTTCCAAAGCAGAGTCCTGCTAGCAACACACATGAAGCAGTCTGCGCGTCTTCTGGATGTGGTTGCTATATACAACCCCTGATCGGGATGTCTGCCAATCCAGCATGAGCTCCTTGTTCATTGGATCCAGTCAGGGAGCAGACATAATTTAGCACATATTCTATCACCAGGCAAACCTGAACAAGTTTCTAACTATCTATGCCATGGTCTCTTTGGGGTCAGTCTTCAGGTGCAAGCAGTAGGCATAGCCCCACGTTGGGTGCCAAATATGTAAGGAAGGCTGGTGGTACTTCTTCCATGTTTCCTTCCTCACTGGATGCCAAATGTGGGTCACATAGGAGGACTATCCCTGGGTGTGTTTCGTATGGGCTATGCTAGGCAACTGAGACAGGGTCAGTCTCCTACACACGGGGTACCTTTGTTTTAGTGTCATTTCATCAATGCCCTGGGACAAGGCTGAGGCTGCTGTGGTGGAATACTCAACGTTAAGGTGGGCCTCTGATTTTAGAGATGACTGATACATCATGTACACTTGCACAACAACTATACTCCAGTTAACTCTCGGGTCCCCGTGTACATGTATGTCTTCCCACTGTAGCTTGCAATTAGGTAGGCCTTGCCAAACAGTGACTACAGCCACATGTAAAGCTAGGTGCACCAGCAGCGATCATTGTGTTCTGCGGCAGGGAATGCTTCCCATCGGTAAAACCCAATATCATTGAAGAAGCTATCCCCCATCTACACTATGTTGATGGCGGAATCAACCAGTATTTTCCTATATATTCTATGGGATACATAAGTGTCCTTTTCTTTATTGTCTTTTCTCTTCTCCGCCCCCTCCACATTTTTCCTTCCTGTCCTTGTTAGTTATTTTTCCTCCTCCCGTTTTCTTTAGTGCCTATACTAGTTTGACTATGGCAGCCCTATGCTGACAGAAGGTACCAATGACACCCAGTAGCCTTTCCTTGTGGAAAAATCTCGTTATAACTACCGTGGAATTCTACTCTGGTTAGGTTATCCACCCGTCTGAATTTTATTACACTTATATGAATATATGTTTTCCATGCCATTTGTCTACTAATGCTCCTGTGTCTATAGTAGATAATACTCATGTCCTCCCTATTATAACTTTTGTGGACATTTTATGCTGCTCTACTGTGAAAAAAAATTAAAAAATAATAAATGGGATCTGGAATCAGCCATCATGGGGCTACCTGGGCCAGGAGTTTTCCATTTGAATATTTAGGAGAGGTTGCAGCAGAAATAGCTTGGTCAGATAATAAAGAAAGACATTTTCAAAATTTTAAAAATTGTATGAAAACAAAAAAGGAATTAACAAGTACATACAGAAAGTAGAAAAAAGGAGGAAAATCTATCATCTAAAAAAAAAAAAGAAATGATGACTTGGAATATCCAACTCTGAGACCATCAGTAACTTATGGGGGGGGGGGGGGGGTTGAAGTGCTAAGAATTTGGACAAAGTGGGGCTCAGATCTTTAGACTTGAGGGTAGTTTAGTTTTATTTTTGCAGCTCCAGATGGACCCTCCCAAACAGCACACTGGCTACAGGGCAAGCTAGAAGCTCCAGCCAGTGGTCCTCATTTCTCAGAGTGTCTGCATCAGCCAAGTGTTCAGCAATCATGTATAGGAGCTGCTTGTGAGTGCTGCATCCAGGCCTGGCCCCTGTGGTTTAAAGCCCCTTCCAGGAATCAGCACTTGGGACACATGTTGGTCATTGGTGGGATTCTGCTACTATCAGAAAATGAGGCAAATAGGTTCTCACACAGTACCTCCACAAAGTGCTACATTTTGTGTTCCCTCTGGGATGGTAGCAGCAGATCTACCATTTTACCTTTTATTAGGGATTTGGGACCTTTTTTTAGTTCTGATCCAGCAGCAGATTCAATAAGAAAAGCCCACAAAAACAAAAAAACACAGCGCCTCTAAGTGTGGACTGTAAGACAGTTTATTAGTTAAAAGAGAAGTACAACAACTCACATCTTAGTAAAACCGGCTCATGGGAATAAGGTGCGGTACGTTTGTCGCCAGGTGTGTGGACTGCTCTGGAAAAAAAAAAGAGGATCCCGGCCGGTAAGCAGGAGGTGCTGCAAAGGGAGGCATGGATGGTGAAGCCTGCTGCATCTCATGCTCGACCTATGCCTGATGAAAGAGTGTACCGGTCCACGCTGGTCCCCGCACATACTCAGAAACGCGTTTCATCCCGATGACGTCAGACGTCAACGCCACTAGCTCCAGACTTACTAGAGACCCAGCAGGCTTCACCATATATTTCTCCCCTTGCAGCGACTCCTGCTGTTCGACCGGGATCATCTTTTCCAGAGCAGTCCACACACCTGGCAACAGACGTACCACACCTTATTCCTATGAGCCTGTTTTACTATACAAAGGTGTGAGTTGTTATACTTACCTTTTAACTAATAAACTGTCTTACAGCCAACACTTAGAGGTGCTGTGTTTTTTTGCTTTTGTTCTCCTACTCCAGAGTACTGTTTCATTCTATCACAGCCTGCCCTATTGCCTACTGGATTGCCCCTTGCCTTATCGGGAACATTATTCATCCACTCATTACTACATGGACTGCACCATTTATGCACCTGCCATTCTTTTTTTTTTTTATTTTTGTATTTCAATGGTTTTTATTAATTTATAACAATTAACACAGGAGCAACAAATCACACCCACGCAGGGGCTATCAATTGTACATAGAGGAACTAGAAATTAGAGAGATCAGTGCTCTAACACCAGCCATTCTTTTGGAATAAGAAGGGCCCACACTACCGAGCTCCCATAACCACCATTTAGAATAGCAGTGGTATGTAATTCCACCCTTCTTATAGCCAGTTTGCTGTTCTGTGGTGCGATTAGTGGAAGAGGGAGGAAAAGATTGACAGCACATCCTCCTGTGAAATGAGCCACTGGCAGGCAGTAAAAAAAATTAAAAACAGCTCCTCAAAACCTCTTTTCCATGACGCAATCACAGAGAAGGACGATTATTGGGGAGGAAGAGGTGGAGGGTAGAAGAAAGGGAAAAGTGAATAGGTCACATGCTTGGCTCAGGATCTACTACTTCCATGTGGTGTCACCATTACCTCTTTTTTAGGCTGCCTGGTAATTTTTTTGGATGGTCCTTATTTGGGGAGGGATGGGTGGCCTACTGCTGTAGGAGTCTACATTAAAATTTTTCTGCTGCAGAATTTCCCCTATTTATTTGCAGCTGCCTTCCCCCTGCATTGTGGAAGGGCAGGCAGATGTGCCTAGCCTTTTCTGAGTCCAATCCAACCACTGAATCAATAACAAGAATATAGAAAAAAAATGTAAATACATATAAAAATAAAAATAAGAAATTGGCTGGGAATCTGCCACTCTGGGGCAGCCCAGTGCAGGAAATGTCCATTAGATTATATGGGAGGGGTTGCACAAAGGGGTTGCAAAGGGATTAGACAAAGTGAGGCACAGACTGTCAGACGCAGACTTTGGGGTGGTTATAGTGTAGCTTTTTTGCAGCTACAGATGATAGCTGAAGCTGCACAGTACAGCCACTGTACAATATTTGTGGCTATTGTCTCTCAGATAATAAACCTTGTCTTGTCTCTCCTTTTTACAGCCTATCCAAGCTGCTTACACACTGTGTAGCTGCTAAACAACTCTTCTGGCTATTGTCTCGCAAATAGTACAATCTATTTTTTTTTAACTGCTAAACTCTGTTTGATGCCTACTCAAATGCTTGCATACTATCCTGATGCTAGTAATTTTGTAACAAAACTCATCGCTTACATATATATTTTAAATATTTCATATCACAACATGACTGCTTCCAACTGGCCAGCTCAGTAAGTGAACATGAACTTATAACAGAAGCGTTCCCTAAACTGATCACAATTAAAAATTTGCGCCCATAGCAAACCATCCCCCGCCACTGCCCCTTTGCTCTGCATCCTGCCTATCAGTGTTCCTCCACACTTTGCACTGCAGTTAGCTTCCTCCATGTGCCTCAATGTGCAAGCTTCTCTTCACTGCCCCTCTGTGTCCTCTGATCCCCTTTCCTGCATGGCTTTTCCTCTGCTGCTCTGTGCCCTTTGAACCCAGATTCTCTCCCTTGTTTATGCCCATCTCTTCCCTGTCACCTGTGTGCACAGCGGTAAGAGTGATCAGTAAATATGTCTCTCAAAACTGGTATGGCCACTTAGGGTTAAAAGTGGAGTGTATGGACTGGCAGCAAAAGGGTTAAAGGCATTTTACAAGCTTGTAAATTAAAGCTTTGCTGTTTTTTCCATGTCAACGTCACATTAAAAGGACCCCCCCCCCCCACTGTATAGTATTTTTTAAATTATTTTTGCTTTGTTACATATCCCCCATGGCAGTATCCAGCTCCCTATGCCCTTTTTTTAATAATAGCTTGCCTTGTACCCATGAAAATTGTCTAGAATTACTACCAAGATTCGCCACCCATGGGGGTCAATGGAATGTGCTGTTTGGGTTTTGGAGATTTCAAGCAGGATTCAACAAACCCCGCTGCAAATCAAACTTGTGCATATTCACTCATCCCTAGTGGTCTCCTTTGAACAATCACTGTTCCATCAACAGAAACTCTCTGTAGTCATAAGAGCAAAGCACATTATTTGTTTTATTGATTACTATTATAGCAGCTAAGTGTGCAAACACTGCTTCTGGGGTGGAAGGTGCATTCCTGTTTTCAAACATGTATTTAGACATGTAAGGGGCATGGAAATGGACTGATATCATTTTCTCACCATGAATCATACTTTCAGACAGTCTCACCCACTGCTGCAGACAGTGCTTCTCCTTACATCTGTGTTTACTCCATAGAGCTGATTAAACCTTTACACATCATAGGCTTGAGCCTCATTGCATGTCATGTTATACAATGTTTCCTAACAAGTCTTACATTTAAGTGATCTTCGAAACATTTTTATTATTTGCTTATTTTTCTCATGTACATTGTGTAGATATTGCCTAGTCAAAAGGCAGTGTACAGTACGTCATCTACGTCATACTGATCTGCGTACAGATGGATCGATTTGCGTACAATCAGCATGCACATAGGTGAGCAGTATTTGCACACAGCTTCTATAATAGAAATCAATAAAACAAATAATGTGCTCTTCTTTTGCCTTTAGTGAATCAGTGATTGTTCAAAGGAAACTGCTAGGAATGAACGAATCTGTGCAGGTTCAATTTGCGGCTGGGCTTGTTAAATCCTACTTGAAATCTGCAAAACCCAAACAGCAAACCCCATTGAAGCCTATAGGCGTCCAATCTTATAATAATTCTAGCCATTTCTGTAGATTACAAGGCAAACTATTGTCAAAAAATGGGGAGATGGATTTCCAAGGTTTCTTTGGATAGAATTTGTTGTGAAGTGCAGGTAGCACAAATTGTGTCATTATATATGCAGAGGGCAAGGAAACCCCAGTTTTGAATCCGGCGTCCTTTTCCCTACATCACTACAGGACACAGAAGGGATATATGGCGGTGAATTGAACTGTTCAGCACAGCGAAGATTGATGCCACAAGCAGTGGGAAAGGTATTAAAAGATGTTGACTGAAAATTAAGATTTTCTATTTAATAATGAACATTTAGAATAATTAATTATTAATTATGACATACAATTGACAAGATATAATATGTTTCTTATTCTAAATAAAGAAAAATACAGATTTGTCATATGAAAAATGAAGTACACCCCAAGATGTACCACCACTTCCAATCCATTAAAACAAATCAGGTGTTCCAGATTAGGTACCAACAATTAAAACCTTTTTAGGGAGTATGCAGGTGGAACCTGTCTCATTTAGATCCACATATATCTAGATCGAATATCTAGGGTCTGTTTTTCTCTTTGCCATTGACTTGTTTACTGTCAGCATGCCAAGAACAAATGCGCTCCCTAATGCCGGCCATAGATGATGCATTTATCTTCCCTGCAGCCACGGGTTGCAGGAAAATCACTAAATTCCCCCATCAGCACAGTCATTGTTGATGGGGGGGATCCCTCCCGTGGAGCTATTGTGATTAGAGATGAGCGAAGAAATGAAAAATTCGATTCGACTGATTCGGCGAATTCGTGGACAATATTCGATTCGAGTCGAATAAATTCGCTGTGAATTTAACTTAAAAAAGGGTGTTTCTAGGCTTCAGAGAGACTTAATATTAGTGCAGAACACTGTACCTTTAATTTAAATGCCCTTGGAGTCTGCTGGGGAAGAGAAATAATACTGTCAGTCAGTATGACATGCAGATGAGTGCCGTCGATCTTAGAATCACCGCACACTTCACTCATTTGGGCAGTCACGGGGCCAAAACCAGAGTGTGGAGCCACAGTGTGGCGGTGGAGGCAGCAGCAATGGGAGGCCATACAGCACCCTATGACAAAAATGGAAACCACCAGCAGTGTGAGGAGACCTGAAAGTGGCACATGGCAGAGTGTGGCGATAGAGACAGCAGCAATGGGAGGCCGTACAGGGACCCATGACACACTCTGGACCTGGCAGCAGCATGAGGAGGCGGTACAGGGGCCCATGACAGATTACGGGCCTGGCAGCAGCATGAGGAGTCGGTACAGGGGCCCATGGCAGATTACGGGCCTGGCAGCAGCAATGGGAGGCCGTACAGGGACCCATGACACACTCTGGACCTGGCAGCAGCATGGGGAGGCGGTACAGGGGCCCATGACAGATTACGGGCCTGGCAGCAGCATGAGGAGTCGGTACGGGGGCCCATGACACACTCTGGACCTGGCAGCAGCATGAGGAGGCGGTACAGGGGCGCATGACAGATTACGAGCCTGGCAGCAGCAACTTGGACAGGAGGACGTTCAGCTTCTGCACCGTCGGGTGCGTGCTCGCAAACTGTTGTCTCTTGGAAACGGATTCCAAGAAAGACTGCTGACGGAATCCGTGAAGAGGAGTAGCAGGAGAAGGAGCATCTGAACGAGCGGAATATGCCAACAAGCGACAACAGTGGCCCATGACAGATTACGGGCCTGGCAGCAGCATGAGGAGTCGGTACGGGGGCCCATGGCAGATTACGGGCCTGGCAGCAGCTATGGGAGGCCCGTAATCTGCCAGCACCCTATGACAAAAAATGGAACCCACCAGCAGTGTGAGGAGACCTGAAAGTGGCACATGGCAGAGTGTGGCGATGGAGACAGCAGCAATGGGAGGCCGTACAGGGACCCATGAGAGACTCTGGACCTGGCAGCAGCATGAGGAGGCGGTATAGGGGCCCATGGCAGATTAGGGGCCTGGCAGCAGCTATGGGAGGCCCGTAATCTGCCAGCACCCTATGACAAAAAATGGAACACACCAGCAGTGTGAGGAGACCTGAAAGTGGCACATGGCAGAGTGTGGCGATGGAGGCAGCAGCAATGGGAGGCCGTACAGGGACCCATGAGAGACTCTGGACTTGGCAGCAGCATGAGGAGGCGGTATAGGGGCCCATGGCAGATTAGGGGCCTGGCAGCAGCTATGGGAGGCCCGTAATCTGCCAGCACCCTATGACAAAAAATGGAACACACCAGCAGTGTGAGGAGACCTGAAAGTGGCACATGTTTGGGGCATGATTCATGGCGGATTTAGTCAGTTGTGTCAGGAACTGGTGGTTTGAAATCCAGACTAATCCACGCCTGATTCATTTTCACAAACGTCAGTCTCTCCACACTTTGGGTGGACAGTCGTGTCCTCCGCGGAGTTGCAATACCTCCTGCCGCACTAAACACGCGCTCCGATGCCACGCTACTGGCCGGGCATGACAGCCTTTCAAGGGCAAATTCAGCTAGTTGGGGCCAAAGGTCAAGTTTCGTTGCCCAGTAGTCAAGGGGATTGTCTACCTCGGTTGGCAGGGTGCTGTCCAAGTAGGCCTAAGCCTGTTGTTTGAGGTCCTGCTCCAGGTCCACCTGATGCTGCTGCTGCTGCTGCGGCTGGTTAGTAGTTTCCTCACTGCGCTGGTGAAGAAAGCTACTCATCATCGACTGCAGACTGAGGCAGCCGCTGCTGGTGGAGCTGCCACTGCTCCTACCACCCCACCCCTCCCCTGCTGCCATGGCAGCGGAACACGAGCGCACAGGGCCCACAGTGTCTGAGGATGGACGTTGGCGCAGACAGGCAGAGACCAGCTGACTACATAGGTGTTTTTTATAGTACGTTATTTTGGCCTCCCTCTCAGCAGGTGTGAAAAAGGCCACCATTTTTGAACGGTAGCGAGGGTCCAACAAGGTGGACAGCCAAAAGTCATCCCTCTGTCTGATGGTTATTATTCGGCTGTCGCTACGCAAGCAACCGAGCATGCTATGGGCCATTTGTGCCAAGGAATGCGAGGGACTCCCTGCCTCCATCTCCACAGCATACTGCCACGGTGCGTCTAGGTCCTCTGTCTCCTCTTCCTCCTCCTCTACCAGATGCTCCTGCTCCTCCACTCCTGTCCGCTGAGTGGAAAAACCACCCATTTCACTCAATAATTCCTGAGCACCAATGTCCTCCTCTACCTCCTCCTCTTCTTCCAGTCCTGCCCCCACAGGGGCCATGTGGCGTTGAGATCTGTGCGCCACGTCTACCGCACCCTGACCAGCCATTGTTAACAGCATTTGTTCCAGGACGTGCAACAGAGGAATGACGTCGTTCATCCCATAGTCCTGCCGACTCACGAATAGCGTGGCCTCCTCAAAGGGCCTGAGCAAGCGCAGGTGTCACGCATGAGCTGCCAATGGCTGACATCTAAGTTACACAGGGAGTACCTTTATCTGCTTTTAACATCAGGAAATCTGTGATGGCCTTTTGCTGTTCGTAAAGGCGGTCTAACATATGTAGGGTTGAATTCCACCTTGTTGCAACGTCACAGCATGAGGAGTCGGTATAGGGGCCCATGGCAGATTAGGGGCCTGGCAGCAGTTATGGGAGGCCCATAATCTGCCAGCACCCTATGACAAAAAATGGAACACACCAGCAGTGTGAGGAGACCTGAAAGTGGCACATGGCAGAGTGTGGCGATGGAGACAGCAGCAATGGGAGGCCGTACAGGGACCCATGAGAGACTCTGGACCTGGCAGCAGCATGAGGAGGCGGTATATAGGGGCCTACGGCAGATTAGGGGCCTGGCAGCAGCTATAGGAGGCCCGTAATCTGCCAGCACCCTATGTCAAAAAATTCAACACACCAGCAGTGTGTGAGGAGACCTGAAAGTGGCACATGGCAGAGTGTGGCGATGGAGACAGCAGCAATGGGAGGCCGTACAGGGACCCATGACAGACTCTGGACTTGGCAGCAGCATGAGGAGGCGGTATATAGGGGCTTATGGCAGATTAGGGGCCTGGCAGCAGCTATAGGAGGCCCGTAATCTGCCAGCACCCTATGTCAAAAAATTCAACACACCAGCAGTGTGAGGAGACCTGAAAGTGGCACATGGCAGAGTGTGGCGATGGAGACAGCAGCAATGGGAGGCCGTACAGGGACCCATGACAGACTCTGAACTTGGCAGCAGCATGAGGAGGCGTTATATAGGGGCCCATGGCAGATTAGGGGCCTGGCAGCAGCTATGTGAGGCCCGTAATCTGCCTGCACCCTATGTCAAAAAATTTAACACACCAGCAGTGTGAAGAGACCTGAAAGTGGCACATGGCAGCAGAGTGTGGCGATGGAGACAGCAGCAATGGGAGGCCGTACAGGGACCATGACAGACTCTGGACTTGGCAGCAGCATGAGGAGGCGGTATATAGGGGCCCATGGCAGATTAGGGGCCTGGCAGCAGCTATGTGAGGCCCGTTATCTTGCAGCACCCTATGTCAAAAAATTTAACACACCAGCAGTGTGAAGAGACCTGAAAGTGGCACATGGCAGCAGAGTGTGGCGATGGAGACAGCAGCAATGGGAGGCCGTACAGGGACCCATGAGAGACTCTGGACCTGGCAGCAGCAGGAGGAGGCGGTATATAGGGGCCCATGGCAGATTAGGGGCCTGGCAGCAGCTATGTGAGGCCCGTAATCTGCCTGCACCCTATGTCAAAAAATTTAACACACCAGCAGTGTGAAGAGACCTGAAAGTGGCACATGGCAGCAGAGTGTGGCGATGGAGACAGCAGCAATGGGAGGCCGTACAGGGACCCATGACAGACTCTGAACTTGGCAGCAGCATGAGGAGGCGGTATATAGGGGCCCATGGCAGATTAGGGGCCTGGCAGCAGCTATAGGAGGCCCGTAATCTGCCAGCACCCTATGTCAAAAAATTTAACACACCAGCAGTGTGAAGAGACCTGAAAGTGGCACATGGCAGCAGAGTGTGGCGATGGAGACAGCAGCAATGGGAGGCCGTACAGGGACCATGACAGACTCTGGACTTGGCAGCAGCATGAGGAGGCGGTATATAGGGGCCCATGGCAGATTAGGGGCCTGGCAGCAGCTATGTGAGGCCCGTTATCTTGCAGCACCCTATGTCAAAAAATTTTACACACCAGCAGTGTGAAGAGACCTGAAAGTGGCACATGGCAGCAGAGTGTGGCGATGGAGACAGCAGCAATGGGAGGCCGTACAGGGACCCATGAGAGACTCTGGACCTGGCAGCAGCAGGAGGAGGCGGTATATAGGGGCCCATGGCAGATTAGGGGCCTGGCAGCAGCTATGTGAGGCCCGTAATCTGCCTGCACCCTATGTCAAAAAATTTAACACACCAGCAGTGTGAAGAGACCTGAAAGTGGCACATGGCAGCAGAGTGTGGCGATGGAGACAGCAGCAATGGGAGGCCGTACAGGGACCATGACAGACTCTGGACTTGGCAGCAGCATGAGGAGGCGGTATATAGGGGCCCATGGCAGATTAGGGGCCTGGCAGCAGCTATGTGAGGCCCGTAATCTGCCTGCACCCTATGTCAAAAAATTTAACACACCAGCAGTGTGAAGAGACCTGAAAGTGGCACATGGCAGCAGAGTGTGGCGATGGAGACAGCAGCAATGGGAGGCCGTACAGGGACCATGACAGACTCTGGACTTGGCAGCAGCATGAGGAGGCGGTATATAGGGGCCCATGGCAGATTAGGGGCCTGGCAGCAGCTATGTGAGGCCCGTTATCTTGCAGCACCCTATGTCAAAAAATTTAACACACCAGCAGTGTGAAGAGACCTGAAAGTGGCACATGGCAGCAGAGTGTGGCGATGGAGACAGCAGCAATGGGAGGCCGTACAGGGACCCATGAGAGACTCTGGACCTGGCAGCAGCAGGAGGAGGCGGTATATAGGGGCCCATGGCAGATTAGGGGCCTGGCAGCAGCTATGTGAGGCCCGTAATCTGCCTGCACCCTATGTCAAAAAATTTAACACACCAGCAGTGTGAAGAGACCTGAAAGTGGCACATGGCAGCAGAGTGTGGCGATGGAGACAGCAGCAATGGGAGGCCGTACAGGGACCCATGACAGACTCTGAACTTGGCAGCAGCATGAGGAGGCGGTATATAGGGGCCCATGGCAGATTAGGGGCCTGGCAGCAGCTATAGGAGGCCCGTAATCTGCCAGCACCCTATGTCAAAAAATTTAACACACCAGCAGTGTGAAGAGACCTGAAAGTGGCACATGGCAGCAGAGTGTGGCGATGGAGACAGCAGCAATGGGAGGCCGTACAGGGACCATGACAGACTCTGGACTTGGCAGCAGCATGAGGAGGCGGTATATAGGGGCCCATGGCAGATTAGGGGCCTGGCAGCAGCTATGTGAGGCCCGTTATCTTGCAGCACCCTATGTCAAAAAATTTTACACACCAGCAGTGTGAAGAGACCTGAAAGTGGCACATGGCAGCAGAGTGTGGCGATGGAGACAGCAGCAATGGGAGGCCGTACAGGGACCCATGAGAGACTCTGGACCTGGCAGCAGCAGGAGGAGGCGGTATATAGGGGCCCATGGCAGATTAGGGGCCTGGCAGCAGCTATGTGAGGCCCGTAATCTGCCTGCACCCTATGTCAAAAAATTTAACACACCAGCAGTGTGAAGAGACCTGAAAGTGGCACATGGCAGCAGAGTGTGGCGATGGAGACAGCAGCAATGGGAGGCCGTACAGGGACCATGACAGACTCTGGACTTGGCAGCAGCATGAGGAGGCGGTATATAGGGGCCCATGGCAGATTAGGGGCCTGGCAGCAGCTATGTGAGGCCCGTAATCTGCCAGCACCCTATGTCAAAAAATTTAACACACCAGCAGTGTGAAGAGACCTGAAAGTGGCACATGGCAGCAGAGTGTGGCGATGGAGACAGCAGCAATGGGAGGCCGTACAGGGACCCATGAGAGACTCTGGACCTGGCAGCAGCAGGAGGAGGCGGTATATAGGGGCCCATGGCAGATTAGGGGCCTGGCAGCAGCTATGTGAGGCCCGTAATCTGCCAGCACCCTATGTCAAAAAATTTAACACACCAGCAGTGTGAAGAGACCTGAAAGTGGCACATGGCAGCAGAGTGTGGCGATGGAGACAGCAGCAATGGGAGGCCGTACAGGGACCCATGAGAGACTCTGGACCTGGCAGCAGCAGGAGGAGGCGGTATATAGGGGCCCATGGCAGATTAGGGGCCTGGCAGCAGCTATGTGAGGCCCGTAATCTGCCTGCACCCTATGTCAAAAAATTTAACACACCAGCAGTGTGAAGAGACCTGAAAGTGGCACATGGCAGCAGAGTGTGGCGATGGAGACAGCAGCAATGGGAGGCCGTACAGGGACCATGACAGACTCTGGACTTGGCAGCAGCATGAGGAGGCGGTATATAGGGGCCCATGGCAGATTAGGGGCCTGGCAGCAGCTATGTGAGGCCCGTAATCTGCCAGCACCCTATGTCAAAAAATTTAACACACCAGCAGTGTGAAGAGACCTGAAAGTGGCACATGGCAGCAGAGTGTGGCGATGGAGACAGCAGCAATGGGAGGCCGTACAGGGACCCATGAGAGACTCTGGACCTGGCAGCAGCAGGAGGAGGCGGTATATAGGGGCCCATGGCAGATTAGGGGCCTGGCAGCAGCTATGTGAGGCCCGTAATCTGCCTGCACCCTATGTCAAAAAATTTAACACACCAGCAGTGTGAAGAGACCTGAAAGTGGCACATGGCAGCAGAGTGTGGCGATGGAGACAGCAGCAATGGGAGGCCGTACAGGGACCATGACAGACTCTGGACTTGGCAGCAGCATGAGGAGGCGGTATATAGGGGCCCATGGCAGATTAGGGGCCTGGCAGCAGCTATGTGAGGCCCGTTATCTTGCAGCACCCTATGTCAAAAAATTTAACACACCAGCAGTGTGAAGAGACCTGAAAGTGGCACATGGCAGCAGAGTGTGGCGATGGAGACAGCAGCAATGGGAGGCCGTACAGGGACCCATGAGAGACTCTGGACCTGGCAGCAGCAGGAGGAGGCGGTATATAGGGGCCCATGGCAGATTAGGGGCCTGGCAGCAGCTATGTGAGGCCCGTAATCTGCCTGCACCCTATGTCAAAAAATTTAACACACCAGCAGTGTGAAGAGACCTGAAAGTGGCACATGGCAGCAGAGTGTGGCGATGGAGACAGCAGCAATGGGAGGCCGTACAGGGACCCATGACAGACTCTGAACTTGGCAGCAGCATGAGGAGGCGGTATATAGGGGCCCATGGCAGATTAGGGGCCTGGCAGCAGCTATAGGAGGCCCGTAATCTGCCAGCACCCTATGTCAAAAAATTTAACACACCAGCAGTGTGAAGAGACCTGAAAGTGGCACATGGCAGCAGAGTGTGGCGATGGAGACAGCAGCAATGGGAGGCCGTACAGGGACCATGACAGACTCTGGACTTGGCAGCAGCATGAGGAGGCGGTATATAGGGGCCCATGGCAGATTAGGGGCCTGGCAGCAGCTATGTGAGGCCCGTTATCTTGCAGCACCCTATGTCAAAAAATTTAACACACCAGCAGTGTGAAGAGACCTGAAAGTGGCACATGGCAGCAGAGTGTGGCGATGGAGACAGCAGCAATGGGAGGCCGTACAGGGACCCATGAGAGACTCTGGACCTGGCAGCAGCATGAGGAGGCGGTATATTGGGGCCCATGGCAGATTAGGGGCCTGGCAGCAGCTATGTGAGGCCCGTTATCTTGCAGCACCCTATGTCAAAAAATTTTACACACCAGCAGTGTGAAGAGACCTGAAAGTGGCACATGGCAGCAGAGTGTGGCGATGGAGACAGCAGCAATGGGAGGCCGTACAGGGACCCATGAGAGACTCTGGACCTGGCAGCAGCAGGAGGAGGTGGTATATAGGGGCCCATGGCAGATTAGGGGCCTGGCAGCAGCTATGTGAGGCCCGTTATCTTGCAGCACCCTATGTCAAAAAATTTAACACACCAGCAGTGTGAAGAGACCTGAAAGTGGCACATGGCAGCAGAGTGTGGCGATGGAGACAGCAGCAATGGGAGGCCGTACAGGGACCCATGAGAGACTCTGGACCTGGCAGCAGCATGAGGAGGCGGTATATTGGGGCCCATGGCAGATTAGGGGCCTGGCAGCAGCTATGTGAGGCCCGTTATCTTGCAGCACCCTATGTCAAAAAATTTTACACACCAGCAGTGTGAAGAGACCTGAAAGTGGCACATGGCAGCAGAGTGTGGCGATGGAGACAGCAGCAATGGGAGGCCGTACAGGGACCCATGAGAGACTCTGGACCTGGCAGCAGCAGGAGGAGGTGGTATATAGGGGCCCATGGCAGATTAGGGGCCTGGCAGCAGCTATGTGAGGCCCGTAATCTGCCTGCACCCTATGTCAAAAAATTTAACACACCAGCAGTGTGAAGAGACCTGAAAGTGGCACATGGCAGCAGAGTGTGGCGATGGAGACAGCAGCAATGGGAGGCCGTACAGGGACCCATGAGAGACTCTGGACCTGGCAGCAGCAGGAGGAGGCGGTATATAGGGGCCTATGGCAGATTAGGGGCCTGGCAGCAGCTATAGGAGGCCCGTAATCTGCCAGCACCCTATGTCAAAAAATTCAACACACCAGCAGTGTGAGGAGACCTGAAAGTGGCACATGTTTGAGGCATGATTCATGGCGGATTTAGTCAGTTGTGTCAGGAACTGGTGGTTTGAAATCCAGACTAATCCACGCCTGATTCATTTTCACAAACGTGAGTCTCTCCACACTTTGGGTGGACAGTCGTGTCCTCCGCGGAGTTACAATACCTCCTGCCGCACTAAACACGCGCTCCGATGCCACGCTACTGGCCGGGCATGACAGCCTTTCAAGGGCAAATTCAGCTAGTTGGGGCCAAAGGTCAAGTTTCGTTGCCCAGTAGTCAAGGGGATTGTCTACCTCGGTTGGCAGGGTGCTGTCCAAGTAGGCCCAAGCCTGTTGTTTGAGCTCCTGCTCCAGGTCCACCTGATGCTGCTGCTGCTGCTGCGGCTGGTTAGTAGTTTCCTCACTGCGCTGGTGAAGAAAGCTACTCATCATCGACTGCAGACTGAGGCAGCCGCTGCTGGTGGAGCTGCCACTGCTCCTACCACCCCACCCCTCCCCTGCTGCCATGCCAGCGGAACGCGAGCGCACAGGGCCCACAGTGTCTGAGGATGGACGTTGGCGCACAAAGGCAGAGACCAACTGACTACATAGGTGGTTTTTATAGTACGTAATTTTGGCCTCCCTCTCAGCAGGTGTGAAAAAGGCCACCATTTTGGACCGGTAGCGAGGGTCCAACAAGGTGGACAGCCAAAAGTCATCCCTCTGTCTGATGGTTATTATTCGGCTGTCGCTACGCAAGCAACCGAGCATGCTATGGGCCATTTGTGCCAAGGAATGCGAGGGACTCCCTGCCTCCATCTCCACAGCATACTGCCACGGTGCGTCTGGGTCCTCTGTCTCCTCCTCCTCCTCCTCTACCAGATGCTCCTGCTCCTCCACTCCTGTCCGCTGAGTGGAAAAACCACCCATTTCACTCAATAATTCCTGAGCACAAATGTCCTCCTCTACCTCCTCCTCTTCTTCCTGTCCTGCCCCCACAGGGGTCATGTGGCGTTGAGATCTGTGCGCCACGTCTACCGCACCCTGACCAGCCATTGTTAACAGCATTTGTTCCAGGACGTGCAACAGAGGAATGACGTCGTTCATCCCATAGTCCTGCCGACTCACGAATAGCGTGGCCTCCTCAAAGGGCCTGAGCAAGCGGCAGGTGTCACGCATGAGCTGCCAATGGCTGACATCTAAGTTACACAGGGGAGTACCTTTATCCGCTTGTAACATCAGGAAATCGGTGATGGCCTTTCGCTGCTCGTAAAGGCGGTCTAACATGTGTAGGGTTGAATTCCACCTTGTTGCAACGTCGCAGATCAGGCGATGCTGTGGAATTCCGTTCTGCCGCTGCAGCTCAATGAGGGTGTTCTTTGCGGTGTAGGAATGGCTGAAATGCATGCACAGTTTACGTGACATTTTAAGGATGTCTTGCAGTGGGATGGTGGATTTTAGGAACCGCTTGACAACCAGATTGAACACGTGAGCCATGCATGGCGCATGGCACAACCTTCCTTGACGCAGAGCAGACACCATGTTCTTTCCGTTGTCAGTCAACATGGTTCCGATTTTTAGTTTGCGCGGAGACAGCCATCTGTCGATTTCTCTGTTCATTACACTCAGCAGTTCCTCCCCTGTGTGACTACGTTCGCCAAGGCATACCAGGTGCAGCACAGCGTGACACCGTTGCGCCCTGCACATGTGATATGCCGGTCGGGTAATGGGACTTGGCACGGGGGTGGCGGCTGAGGACACGGCGGAAAAAGAGGTGGTAGAGGCGGACATGCTTGCTGGACCAAGGACGTGCAAACGTGGAGGCAAAAGCGTCGTGACCTGTCCAAGTTGCTGGTGCGGCTGTGCCGGCACCACGTTCACCCAGTGGGCCGTAAATGACATGTACTGTCCCTGACCGTAGTTACAGCTCCACACGTCGGCGCTGCCGTGCACTTTGGCAGAGACCGACATGCTCAAAGACTGGCCCACCATCTCTTCTACATGTGAATGCAGGGCTGGCACTGCCTTTTGGGCAAAGAAATGACGGCTTGGCACTCTCCACCGCGGCGCGGCACAAGCCATCATTTCTCGGAAAGGTGCTGAGTCCACCAGTTGGAAAGGGAGGGACTGCAGCACCAGCAACTTGGACAGGAGGACGTTCAGCTTTTGCACCGTCGGGTGCGTGCTCGCAAACTGTTGTCTCTTGGATACGGATTCCAAGAAAGACTGTTGACGGAATCCGAGAAGAGGAGTAGCAGGAGAAGGAGCATCTGAACGAGCGGAAGATGCCAATGAGCGACAACTCCCCTCAGCAGAGGTGTTGGAGCCTTGACTGGCTGATAGAGGGCGATTGACGACGTCGGGTGACGGAGCAAGTAACGGAGCGGGTGATGGAGCGGGGGCTGGGGCAGGCAGAACCGCCGTATGTTTATCACGGTTTTCCCAGGCCACCGAATGGTGACGCTGCATATGCTGACGCAACGCTGTAGTCCCAACATGGGCCCCCTGGCCACGCTTGCATTTCTGGCCACATAGTCGACATACGGCTACGTTTACTTCCTCGGGCGGCTTGAGGAAAAATTGCCACACCACCGAGTAGGAAACTTTGCCCCCGCTACTCTTCACTGGCTGACTGCTACTTCCTCCGTGCGCACCGGCACCACTACTGGCCGTGGTGGTAGGCTGCAGTGGAGCTGGTGCTCTACTCCGTGGACGTTTGGCTCCACTGACACTGATGCGACCCTGCTGCTGTCTCCTGGGCAACCCACCGACTGTTTTGCTCGCTGCCAAGCTGCCACCCTCTTCTCCTGATGATGCGGAAGAAATTGCCTGATGACGACGAGGCTGCCAAGTGCGATCAACCTCCTCATCATCAAGTAGGGTCTCCGCCTCACTACTAGCCCCCTCGGCTGCGTCTGGGTCAGGAGACAGACCTGTCTCTAGACCGGCTACCGAGCCACTCTCCTCGCCAGTACTTGTTCGCTTGGCTGCTGAAAAGGCCGATGTCTCCCCCCGTTCCTGACCGCCCTCTGTTAGCTCTTCCTCACTGTACAGTGGGGCTGAGCCCACAGCATGCGATACTTCGCTTGGTGAGGGAACAGCAAAGGACAGGGGCAGGTAGAGGACACGTGATTTCAGTGGGCTTGGTCCCGGGCCATGCCAACTAACGGTTGTGTCTGACGTACCCACCGACCGTTGGCTGTAGGTGTCAGAGGTGACCTGGGAAGAGGAAGACGACCGAGCCAACCAATCAATGACGGCAGGGTTGTCGGTGGAGACACGACCGCTGGATGACACCGGGAGCACTGGCCTCTGGCTGCGAATACTGCTGCCTCGACCCCTTCCTCTGCTGCCACGTCTGCTCGCTCCTAAAACATTGCCTCCTCTGCCACTCCTCTGCATGTTGTCTGACATACTATTTAATTCAACGATTAGGTGTCCCTGAGTAACAATTCTCTGGCACTCAGTAACAATTCTGTCTGTCCCTGAGTATGAATTCTGTGGCCCTGAGTAACAATTGTGTGTCTGTGCAAGTAACAATTCTGTGTCTGTGCAAGTAACAATTTTGTGTCTGTGAGAGTAACAATTCTCTGGCACTCAGTAACAATTCTGTCTGTCCCTGAGTAACAATTCTCTGGCACTCAGTAACAATTCTGTCTGTCCCTGAGTAACAATTCTGTCTGTCCCTGAGTATGAATTCTGTGGCCCTGAGTAAGAATTCTCTGGCACTCAGTAACAATTCTGTCTGTCCCTGAGTATGAATTCTGTGGCCCTGAGTAACAATTGTGTGTCTGTGCAAGTAACAATTCTGTGTCTGTGCAAGTAACAATTTTGTGTCTGTGAGAGTAACAATTCTCTGGCACTCAGTAACAATTCTGTCTGTCCCTGAGTAACAATTCTCTGGCACTCAGTAACAATTCTGTCTGTCCCTGAGTATGAATTCTGTGGCCCTGAGTAACAATTCTGTCTCTGTGCGAGTAACAATTCTGTGTCTGTGCAAGTAACAATTTTGTGTCTGTGAGAGTAACAATTCTCTGGCACTCAGTAACAATTCTGTCTGTCCCTGAGTAACAATTCTCTGGCACTCAGTAACAATTCTGTCTGTCCCTGAGTAACAATTCTCTGGCACTCAGTAACAATTCTGTCTGTCCCTGAGTAACAATTCTCTGGCACTCAGTAACAATTGTGTGTCTGTGCAAGTAACAATTCTGTGTCTGTGCAAGTAACAATTTTGTGTCTGTGAGAGTAACAATTCTCTGGCACTCAGTAACAATTCTGTCTGTCCCTGAGTAACAATTCTCTGGCACTCAGTAACAATTCTGTCTGTCCCTGAGTATGAATTCTGTGGCCCTGAGTAACAATTCTGTCTCTGTGCGAGTAACAATTCTGTGTCTGTGCAAGTAACAATTTTGTGTCTGTGAGAGTAACAATTCTCTGGCACTCAGTAACAATTCTGTCTGTCCCTGAGTAACAATTCTCTGGCACTCAGTAACAATTCTGTCTGTCCCTGAGTAACAATTCTCTGGCACTCAGTAACAATTCTGTCTGTCCCTGAGTAACAATTCTCTGGCACTCAGTAACAATTGTGTGTCTGTGCAAGTAACAATTCTGTGTCTGTGCAAGTAACAATTTTGTGTCTGTGAGAGTAACAATTCTCTGGCACTCAGTAACAATTCTGTCTGTCCCTGAGTAACAATTCTCTGGCACTCAGTAACAATTCTGTCTGTCCCTGAGTATGAATTCTGTGGCCCTGAGTAACAATTCTGTCTCTGTGCGAGTAACAATTCTGTGTCTGTGCAAGTAACAATTTTGTGTCTGTGAGAGTAACAATTCTCTGGCACTCAGTAACAATTCTGTCTGTCCCTGAGTAACAATTCTCTGGCACTCAGTAACAATTCTGTCTGTCCCTGAGTAACAATTCTCTGGCACTCAGTAACAATTCTGTCTGTCCCTGAGTAACAATTCTCTGGCACTCAGTAACAATTGTGTGTCTGTGCAAGTAACAATTCTGTGTCTGTGCAAGTAACAATTTTGTGTCTGTGAGAGTAACAATTCTCTGGCACTCAGTAACAATTCTGTCTGTCCCTGAGTAACAATTCTCTGGCACTCAGTAACAATTCTGTCTGTCCCTGAGTATGAATTCTGTGGCCCTGAGTAACAATTCTGTCTCTGTGCGAGTAACAATTCTGTGTCTGTGCAAGTAACAATTTTGTGTCTGTGAGAGTAACAATTCTCTGGCACTCAGTAACAATTCTGTCTGTCCCTGAGTAACAATTCTATGGCACTCAGTAACAATTCTGTCTTCCCTGAGTAACAATTCTCTGGCACTCAGTAACAATTCTGTCTGTCCCTGAGTATGAATTCTGTGGCCCTGAGTAACAATTCTGTCTCTGTGCGAGTAACAATTCTGTGTCTGTGCAAGTAACAATTTTGTGTCTGTGAGAGTAACAATTCTCTGGCACTCAGTAACAATTCTGTCTGTCCCTGAGTAACAATTCTCTGGCACTCAGTAACAATTCTGTCTGTCCCTGAGTAACAATTCTCTGGCACTCAGTAACAATTGTGTGTCTGTGCAAGTAACAATTCTGTGTCTGTGCAAGTAACAATTTTGTGTCTGTGAGAGTAACAATTCTCTGGCACTCAGTAACAATTCTGTCTGTCCCTGAGTAACAATTCTCTGGCACTCAGTAACAATTCTGTCTGTCCCTGAGTATGAATTCTGTGGCCCTGAGTAACAATTCTGTCTCTGTGCGAGTAACAATTCTGTGTCTGTGCAAGTAACAATTTTGTGTCTGTGAGAGTAACAATTCTCTGGCACTCAGTAACAATTCTGTCTGTCCCTGAGTAACAATTCTCTGGCACTCAGTAACAATTCTGTCTGTCCCTGAGTAACAATTCTCTGGCACTCAGTAACAATTCTGTCTGTCCCTGAGTAACAATTCTCTGGCACTCAGTAACAATTGTGTGTCTGTGCAAGTAACAATTCTGTGTCTGTGCAAGTAACAATTTTGTGTCTGTGAGAGTAACAATTCTCTGGCACTCAGTAACAATTCTGTCTGTCCCTGAGTAACAATTCTCTGGCACTCAGTAACAATTCTGTCTGTCCCTGAGTATGAATTCTGTGGCCCTGAGTAACAATTGTGTGTCTGTGCAAGTAACAATTCTGTGTCTGTGCAAGTAACAATTTTGTGTCTGTGAGAGTAACAATTCTCTGGCACTCAGTAACAATTCTGTCTGTCCCTGAGTAACAATTCTCTGGCACTCAGTAACAATTCTGTCTGTCCCTGAGTAACAATTCTGTCTGTCCCTGAGTATGAATTCTGTGGACCTGAGTAAGAATTCTCTGGCACTCAGTAACAATTCTGTCTGTCCCTGAGTATGAATTCTGTGGCCCTGAGTAACAATTGTGTGTCTGTGCAAGTAACAATTCTGTGTCTGTGCAAGTAACAATTTTGTGTCTGTGAGAGTAACAATTCTCTGGCACTCAGTAACAATTCTGTCTGTCCCTGAGTAACAATTCTCTGGCACTCAGTAACAATTCTGTCTGTCCCTGAGTAACAATTCTCTGGCACTCAGTAACAATTCTGTCTGTCCCTGAGTAACAATTCTGTCTGTCCCTGAGAATGAATTCTGTGGCCCTGAGTAAGAATTCTCTGGCACTCAGTAACAATTCTGTCTGTCCCTGAGTAACAATTCTCTGGCACTCAGTAACAATTCTGTCTGTCCCTGAGTAAAAATTCTGTGGCCCTAATAACGTTTCTGTGGCCCTAAGTAACAATTCTCTGGCACTGAGTAACAATTCTGTCTGTCCCTGAGTATGAATTCTGTGGCCCTAACTAGCGTTTCTTTGTCCCTAAAGAACGATTCTGTGGCCCTCATTAACAAGTCTGTGTCCCTGAGTAATGGTTCTCTGTCCCTAAGTAACTTCTCTCTGTCCCCAAGTATTGTTTCTGTGGCCCTAACTCTGTCCCTGTCCCTAGTACAGAGCGGTCTGCCTCTGTTCAATGACTGCAGGCAAATGAAGATTTCCAAAATGGCCGCTATATATACCTCGACCATTACACAGTGCTGGCTGGCTGGCTGCTGATTGGCTGATGCGATCACATGTCGTTGAGGAATGCATTATGGGGCAGCGCGCCTTGTCTGCGCGCCTTCCCCGACATCCCCGCTCCGTCGCCGCACATGTCAGCCGCCATTTTCGGAAAAATTTCGATTCGCGCGTCCGAATTAGGCTGTTTTTCGGATTCGGCACGAATCGAAATTTTTCCGAAATTCGACTCGAATTCCACTTCGGATACTTCGATTCGCTCATCTCTAATTGTGATCTCCCAGCAAGGGGGGAGCGGGGAGCCATCCCTGCCAGGAGAACACAGTGATTATTTCTTTTAGCTATAGCTGCTAGCAATAATCACATTCTAAAAATCCAAAATGGTGGTTGTACTCATGTCAGTTGATGGAACGATTTGCATACAATCAGCATGCACATACGTGGATCAAATCTCAGCCAGTCCTTGCAGAACTATCTATGGCTGGCTTAAGGCTTTCACAAAGAAGGTTGTGGATGCCTAGGAGTCTGGCAAGGGATTACAAAGATTACCAAATTAGTTATATCAATCGTTCCATAGTAAGCAAAATTATCTATAATTGGCTAAGATTCCAAACAGATCTGAATCTGCTTGTCCAGCAAGTTCAACTCAAGAGATGATTGTTTAATGCTAAAATAAGTTTCTAAAAATCACCAAATTTAATTACAGAGTCTGCAGGTAACTCTTACAACAGTTGGTGACAAAGTGCATGCTCTATAATCAAAAAGGGATTGCACCAATTTAACCTGTAAGTGAGTTGTTTCAGGAAGAAGCTTTTGCTCTCGAAAAAGAACATTAGAGCAAGGCTATAGTTCACCATTGAACAAAGTGGCAGAGACCAGACCTTCTGGAACAATGTCTTGTGGACTGATGAATCAAAGACAGAGGTGTCTAGCTGTAGTAGACATATCTTGCCCAAACAAAACAGATAATTTTGGGAGAAGAGCCTTATATCAACTGGGAAGCATGGTGCTGGAAATGTGGTTTGGGGTTGCTTTGCTGCTTCAAGGTGTGGGAAATTTGCAGTTATCAAGACAACTATTATTTCAATACAAAGTGTGCTTGATGGGAACTTGAGACTATCTGTCCAAAAGTTGAAGTTAAACCAGAAATGGATCTTTCAGAAGGATAATGATCCAATGCACACTAGCGAATCCACCAAGGAATGGGTCAAGGAGAAGAAATAGAAGGTTATGGACTGACCTGATCAAAACCCTAATTCGAATTCTATTAAAATGTTGTAGGGAGAACCAAAAAGGGTAGTTTATGTAAGTAAACTTGCAAACATCTTGCAACTGCTGGTATTTTTGTATGGAGGGATGGTCAATGTCAGAGACTAGAGAATAGTTATGAATAGGCCTAAAACAAATACTTTCTGCTAAAGGGGCAATACCAGCTACTGAGGACAAAGGTGTACTTACTTTTTCAATAGGACATCATTACATATTTGTTAAATAAATGACTGAAAGGGCAATTTTTCCTTGTGTATATTACCTTTACCTGTAGGCACTTTGGATAAAGCTCTAATGTTTACCTGTTCAAATATTTTTAAAAAGTCAACAATGTCCATGGGGCATACTTTCTTTTTCACCATGATTGTATTGCACTACAGTAAAAGTTGTTTTCTCTAAAGATTTAACATGTGTGACTAAAAAGGTAACCATTGTAAGCACTCCTGGCAGTGTTGGGGCTCATTCACACCAGGGTTGCATTGAACTGCATTAATCAACACAGCTCAAAGCTAGGAGACTCAGAAAACAATTGTATTCTATGTTGTGCCCTGTTCACACTATACAAGTGCATTGGTGTCTATTGCATAAAAATGCAATGCAATGCACAACAATGCATTATAACAAATGGCAGTATGTCACAATATGCTGTTGTACATAGAGTTGAATGAGGTATTTTTTTTGTTCATTTTCATTAAGTTAACCTGCCACACAGTGGAGGGGCACAACACACACTAGTTAAGCACAGTGTTTATGTGTGAATTAATGCCCAGTATCTGTGGGGTTAATTGTGTGGAGTGGTGTATTGGCCAGAGGTGAGGTCACTTCTGCTGTGATGGTATAAGTCTCTTTTTCCTTTCTGGTCCCATGGGAGGCCACACATCCAGAAATATGATTTTTAGTAGAGTTGGGAGTTCACCCGTGACGGGACCAGTGTTGCCAACCTGACAGGACCCCAAATATTTACAGGCAGCACTCATTTTTACTGACACAACACATTAAATTTACTGACTGAGGCATATTTTCTTATGGACCCTTTAAAAAAGTACATAAAATGTCCATTTTCAGTGCAAAACAGTGCAAATATCAATGTTTAAGCTACAAACACATAGCTAGTGCTCCATATATCAACTGTGCTTGCATAAATCATAAATAAAGTTCATATAGCAAACATCTGAGAATGACAATATATCCAAATGCATGAATAAACATGAGGAGCCGGGTGTTGGACGCCACAGGAGAGTTGGATCACAGATACACAGTAATTTAATCTTAACCACTTCCCGTCCGGCCCATGTACATAAACAGCCGGACGGGAGTGCTGCCAGAGCGGGTGGACATTTCTAAAAGTCCTCCCACATCCATTGCCTGTACGCGCTCCCTGAGAGCGCGAGGCACCGCGATCGGTGCCTGCTGTGTCTGGAGGACACAGCGGAACACCGATCGCTGTACAGGACCTCTGTGTGAGGTCCCGATTCATGTGATCACTGATTGGCCAATGAAGGTCCCGATTCATGTGATCACATCAATAGTAGTAAACAAGATGTCACTTGCTGACATCATTGGTTACTACTTGTGAGATCTGTGAATGATCACACAGCCTTGTATCATGTATCATTGTGACCAATCACAGCTCTCACAGTATTTCTCAATGGCTGCAAGAATGCAGCCAGAGAGGAGAAATGATTGCTTTTACAGCCTTTATGGGTGTAAAAGCAATCAGTGTAAGAAAAGAAAAAAAAAAATCTTCATCACCCCCCACAAGTAGTACAATGTCACTATGGTGACACTGTACTGCTAGGGTGACAGTATGTTAAAAAAAAACATAAATAATAATATAAAAAAGTAAAATAAAAATGTAAAAATTTTTTTTGAAAAATTATAACTTCTGGTTATAAACTAATTTGGGTCATTGTTTTTTTTCATACTAAAAAGATAGATGAATACATTTTGGCCAAGATTTATGAAGAAAGATTATTTGCAAAATTTTATAAGAAAAACACTTTTTTTCAAAATTTTTGGACTTTTTCGTTTATATAGCAAAAAAATAAAAATCCCAGTGGTGAATAAATACCACCAAAATAAAGTTTTATCTGTCTCAAAAAAATGCAAAAAAATTCATATAGGTACAGTGTTGCATGACCACGCAATTGTCATTCAAAGTGTGTGATAGCACTGAAAGCTGAAAATTGGCCTGGACTGGAAGGGGGTGAAAGTGTCCGGACGTGAAGTGGTTAAAGGAGCTTTTACTATCTAATTGATGTAAGTGCAATACTTTGAATAAATGCTGGAGTGTTGAAATATTACACTATGAGAGGTCATTTTATGTTTCTTTGAGCGCACTAACAGCAGAGGAGGAAGAGGTTGGGAGCCTCTTAAAGAGATACTCACCAGGAGTTATACTGAGGAGAAGACTGATCTTAAGGCTAAGAAAGGAGGGAGCCAATACCATACTCATATCCCCTGAGGGGAAAATGTCCATATAGACCTAAAAACATATTCAGAGGTGAGCACATTGGAAAAAAAGGTGTTGGGATCCACGTTTCATGTTGGTGTATAATGTATATTTAATAGAGCACTGAGTGGGGGAAGATAATGTTAATACTGATATCACAGAAATTGGATTGGGACTTTTTAAAAATCATCACAAGAATTGCAATAGACTGTTTATTCAGGTGTTTGGATTATATTGTCATTCACGGATGTTTGCTATATGAACTTTATTTATGATTTATGCACACACAGCTGATATATGGAGCTTATAAGAGTTGTATATAGGGAGCGCCACATGTTTATTACTAATTATTTAGCTGTTATGTGCGGGAACACATTATGATTTGAGCAGCACCCTAGATAAATGTTTACCACTTGTTTGATATATATTTTGTCATTTTGTTATCATTTTATTTTAGTTTTTTTGTGATTTTGGTGAGTTTCAAGTGAAGGTAATTATTTTGTAGAACACACAGTAGGCAGTGTGGAAATTTCACTACTGTATATGTAAGTAGTGCTATTAGCAATGTGTTTAAGGCAGGGGTGTCAAACTCCATTTCATCACGGGCCGTATCAGCATTATGGTTGCCCTCAAAGGGACAGTTGTCAAGAATCCCCCCCCTTCTAACATCACCTTGCACACCCTTTGGGGGTGGAGCTGGAAAGCAGAAAGTGCAGGGTCTGGAGGAGGACCAGAGTCTGCTGAATACTGAGACCAAGGGACCAGGGATGAGGGGGTGCTGCAGCTGCACTGAGAGGTGCAGGATCTGGCAGAGGAGTTCTTCCCTCTCTGTTGCTGACTGCTGAGACAAGGTGGAGGCAGAGATGATGGGGGTACCGTAGCTGCAGGAGAGGTGCATGAAATGGCCTGCAGGGTCAAATTCGGCCCGTGGGCCTTGCGTTTGACACCTGTGGTTTAAAGGATAACTAAAGGCAAAAACAATATTTCTCCATATTTCTCAGGGTAATATAACCCAGCACAGAATTCCCGCTTACGTCTGCAGGGTTCCCTTTTACAGTGCAAGGGGGAACTCTGTGGACCCTGATGTAAAAGGGAACACTGTGGACGGTGATGTAAAGGAGCAATATGTGGAGTCTAATGTAAGTGGGAATGCTGCAGGCTCTGGTGTAAGGGGAAACAATTATGTAAGGGGGTCTCTGGTCACTAGAGCAACCTCATTACACAAGAGCCCACAGAGCTCCCCTTTACATCACAGTACACAGAGTTCCCCCCCTTACATCAGACTCCAAAGTTCCCCTTTACATCACAATCCACAAAATTCTTCCCTACATCAGAGTTCCCCTGTACATCAGAGTCTGCATAGTTACACTGTAAGGGGGAATCCTGCAGACTCTGATGTAAAGGGGAACTCTGAGGACACTGATTTATGGGGGAACGTTGGGAACTCTGATGTAGGGGGGAACTCTGGTGACCACAGACCACCTTCCGCAGAATGAATACACTACGGTAAAGGGAAGTTACTGATATAAAGGGGAGCCTTACCTTAGTGTATTCATTCCGAGTGCCCCCTTACATCAGTGACCCCCCCACAGACTTTGTGTGGCCTGGGCGGCTGGAGATGTCACTGACCTGCCTCCTCCGTAGAACTGCTTGGGTGCAGGGCAGTGGGGGCACTGAGGGCTGCCTCAGTTAGGTGGTGGGCCATGGTCCTCCACTGCTTCTTCATGCTCCAGCTGGACTCCTCCCGCTCCTGACACTGAGGTTCAATCAGACTACAGTTCAGGTGATAATCCTCCTTTGCTCCTTCCTCTCCATTCTAGACTCCACTCCAGTTAGACAGTTCTCTCCCATCCCAATTGGTACTCCCGCTCTTGGCTTCCCCTCCTACTACAACTTGTAAAAGGTGCCAAGCGGGCGCCATGACATCACCACGCACCTACCCAAGCCTGTCCAGCTTCAAAACTGAGCATTCACTGTTACAAAGCTGGCCTGTAGCCATATTCTTTACGGGCAGCAGCTGTCTGCACCGGACACGTACAGACAGTGTAAAAAGCAGCCAATTTTTACAAACTGTCATTTACAGACAGTTGGCAACCCTGGACGGGACCTAGAGTTGAGAGGTTTAAAGTTATCAGTCATAAATGTGAGAAATGCTTCAGCCAAAGGTATGCGCACACCTGTTCCGCCTAAACCCTACCTCAAGGGAAAATGTCATTATTAACAATGTCTATATTACAGAGAAGTTGAATAATTGTGCTCCACTAATAAATTCATTACTGAATAATCCATTTTAGTGGAAATGACCGTGTAAACAATTTCTCTTGTGCAGAGCAATGTAACATCTTTGTACCAACATCGTGAACTACACTCAGCAATGCACAAAATCTGGTCTGGTCACTTAAAGTGTTACTAAACCCAGGACCCTGCATTCACTATATCTGATCTCCCACAGTACACAGAACATGGAAATGCAATTATTTTAGTAAATATAAACTGTTAAATACCTTTTCTCATTAGCAGTTAGAGCAATCTTGTGACTTCTATCAGTTTCCAGAAGAGCGCTGGTTAAAGCTTGTAAGAGGAGTTTTCATTTTGCACTAGGAGGATGCATGACCCCTGACCTTTGTCTGGACAGTGCTGATTGGTCCTATGCTGATCACATGCACCCTCCCCCCCAAAAAAAACCTCTCTAGCAACACACCAAACTGAGCATGTGCAGAGTGACTCCACAGGTAGGAAAAAAACGGATGTCACTGACTGGAGAAAAGATGCTGTCATTCTGACGTGAGGTCTGGTGGTATGGTCAGATAAATGGCTATCTGCAGGTGCTAACCTACACATCTGTTATCTTTAATGTAGTGACGCAGGTGGCACATATAGCATGTGTAGCACCCTCTAGTGTGCTACAAATGTAGTGTAGGTAAATCTATTGCGTATGACTCATGCAGGGGCGGACTGACCATTCAAGCACTCGGCACTGCCCGAGGGCCCGGGGTCAGTAGCGGGCCCCATGAAATGCCCCTGGTACCTTTTTTATAGGCTTTTTTGAGTGTGGGCAAGGACACAGGCACCCCATGATCCCCTATTACCCGGGGGCCCCATGAGTTGTCAGTCCGCCCCTGGACTCATGGTAACTGTGTGAGACTGTGATTAAGGTCGGGTTACTGCAGGTCAAGCTGGATGGCTTAACAAGTTGGGACTCTTTCACCTCCACTTGGTTCTGAAAGACCATGGAACCTTCCAGAAGCCAGTGGGCGGAAGAGGTGGAGACCTAATATGCATGTTTATGAGAGTCTAACCAATCCCAGGTTTGGAGGCTCTGGTAGAGTGATGAGACCAACCCATAAATATGGGATAGTCAGGCCAGCAGGGAGTCGGCTGGAAGATGGAGTGCTGAGGAGACTGTCCGTTGTCTGGGAAGGAGCCCATAGGTCTAAGGGGGCTGGACTCCAGGTTGGGCTCAGGCTGGATCAGGAGGATCCATTCAGCATCACCGCATGAACAGGATAAAGGCCGGGGAGCAGTGAAAGCAAGGAGGACAGAGTGAGTACATCAGAACACTCAGGGATTTACAATGAAGAGACTACCACAGGTAGTAAGATTTCAAAGGACAGCGCTGTGCTTAATCCTTTATCCTTGTCCTGGGAGATCTTCAGATCAGCCAGGAGGGCTGGTAGTTTTGCAGGCTGTAGAGCTAGGAGAAGTTCTACTGAAGAGAAGAGACATCTCTGCATGTAGTTTGCAACAAGCTAAGCTAACTTTCAGTGGGGACTGCAAGTCCCTACCTTGTAAGGGATATTTGCTACTAACCTGTAATAACTGACCACTTTCAAGGAAAAGAATAGTCCAGGATCTGTTTCTATAACTAGGAAGCAAGTTGTCTCTTTGCAATGATTCAGTTAAGTTGGGCATCCCATAATCCCTATCCAAGTTATACCCCTTCCCCTGATAAAATACCAAAAAGCAAGCTCATGGACTGTTCATTGACTGCGGCTGCAAGTGTGGAAAATGCGTGTTGCTTGGCTGTGTGACGCTTAGAGGGATCCAGAAACACAGCAGCCCTCAAGAGGGTAGCGCTACACATGGTTCCTCCAAGTCTGTAGTATGTAGCTCCCGCTTGGTGGCCCCTCCTAGATCAAGTGTGTTATATGCACTATAACGCATACCCAAAAAGTGTCCTCAAAGTTTTTCCCAAATCACTGTCGTTTTTGGTGGACACTTTGGTCTGCATGTATACTAGCCAAAAATGATAATAAAGACATATGAAATGAGATAGGAATCTGTACATTGAATACCACCATTACATGTATTAATGGCAGATAGTTATCAGAATACATCATTTTTTGGGATTGTGCACCTTTAATGTATGCATGGGTATATGAAAAAGAGTGGAAAGCAAGATATACTATCCTGGGGCCAGTGGACTTTCCATTTACTCCTGCAGGACAAAGGAAAAGCAGATGACACAAGCCCTTGTTTGTGTTGCCAGTTTAGGGGAGCGGTGGTGGGGGCAACGAACACAGAAACACAATAGTCTGCAGAGAATAACAGAGTCCGGTCTAGAAGAATAGACCCATTACTGCCATCAAATGACCCCTCCCTGCACAGCTGTGCGAGGAACCTAGATATATAAATATATATATATTTCGATCCAAATGACACGCGCCCTGTGAGCCCAGAATAAAACCCCATTGTATCTTTTTCTATGGGGAACAGAAGAGGCGCACAGAGAAAAACCAGCAGCCTCCCTCCTCTGGATGGGCGGGGGAAGGAGTATCTCCATAAGATATGACAGGCGCTCTTATTTTTTATGAATCGCCCTCTGCATCTGGTGAGGAAGAGTTAGACTGTGTGACTTGTCCCACTGTCTTGTCACTGAGACAGATGCGAGAATATTGAGGGTCTGTTAACTCTGCCATTGCCTATCACAAAGGGCTGGCCAAGCAAGATGGATTTTAGCTTAGCAGCCAACTCACAAAGCTGAGACTCGTGGTAACAATATTGGATAAGTGGGGCTAAGAAGGATTCATATTTTTGGAATGTGATTGATTTTTTTTTTAAGGACCAAACATGAATTATGGTTTGCAGAAAGATTAACTCTTCAGCATTTGAGGTCTTTTACGATATGTCTTTGGGCTCATGTCCCTTTGCCCTTGTCAAACACAGCCAATTACACTCAAACTCAGTGCTGTTAAAAACGCATGCTTTTGAATGGCAATTGCAGAATTGATAAGAAAAGGCCACTTGCCACCTCTTTTGGGTGAAGTTCAAATACACAGCAATGCTGCGTCCAAAGAAACGCAATTCAAAGCAACTCAAATGCAGCCCCTGAGCTTTCATATCCACTACTCCACTGAAGTTAATAGAAGTTGAAGTTAATAGAAGTTAATACTGAAGTTAATAGAAGTTGCTGACGCCTGTGACTATGAGTCCTTAAAAAGACTGGTATTTAAAGCACAATTAAACTCTGTCATTAAAAAAATGGCTCCTGGGAGCTTTAAACTACAATGTACTAGTCTGCACTAAATATTAGCACATTATGGCAAAATGAAACCTGCCAAATCATCCCCTGTGGTGTCAGTGCTCTCGGCTGTCTCAGGTGCTTCTATCCTCTCCTGGTCTTCCTTCCAGTTTCAGATTCTTCAGCCGCTTACCCACAGAAGTCACATCATTATAGAACAGAGCCATGCCTTAAATGTACGCTGAGCTGCACATGTGTGGCTCAGTGTACGTTAAAGATTAAAACATATAGTGGCTAAATGGTTAGCACTTCCGCCTGGCAGTACTAGTGTTGTTGGTTCGAATCCCAACCATGGCACCACCTGCCTGGAGTTTGCATGTTCTCCCTGTGCCTGCATGTGTTTCCTCCCACACTCCAAAGACATGCTGGCAGGTTAATTGGCTCCTGTCTAAATTGTCCCTAGTATATGAATGTAAGTTAGGGACTTTAGATTGTATGCCCCTTGAAGGTTAGGGACTGATGTGAATGTACAATATATATGTAAATTGACAGTGCTATATAAGTATCTGTAATAATAAATAAAAGTGTAGTGCCAATCATGAAATAGTGAAACTGAAATAAAGTCAAAGAAAATATAATAAAAGTATAATAAACATCAATAAAATAAAAAAAATCAGTGAGAAAAATTTAAATGATGTCCGTCCACCACCATAAAGTGCTCTTTCTTGCAGCAAAATAATTCACAAATGTCGTCACCATCTCTCAGTGAATTGCAAACTCACCAGAAATTATGTCTGCCACTACAACAGCCTAAGTGCCCGTGTGTTTAAACAAAGATTCCAAAGGTGCACATGTCTTGGCATATGACTGTATTGACAGATGTCACTCTGTTTAGCTAAGCTTCAGTGAAATAAAGCTCACCACGAACAAATAGACTTCCAATAGTATAGTATTTATAAAAATATGATAAGGTTAATAACAAGTAAAACAAAAAATGTCAGCTTACATAAATAGCCGCTACCGACCCAGAATCGGTATGACGTCAGGACTGTATACTCCTCCCCGACGCGTTTCGTCCAATAGAACATTATCTTTACCCCTTGATAATGCCTTGTCTCCAGTGTAGCCAGTTCACACCACTGTGTTGCAGTAGTGTGCAGGCAGTGTGCACCAAAAAAAAGTACTGTTTGAAATATATGTTTTTCTAGTGCAATGCAGTCACAGCACAATGGTGTAACATTTCAGTAAAACTTGTTTAGCCACTTCAGTACTGGGCACTGTCACCCCCTTCCTGCCCATGCCATCTTTCAGCTTTTAGTACTGTCACATTTTGAATGACAGTTGCGTGGTCATGCAACATTTTACCCATATGAAATTATAATTTTTTTCAGACAGATAGAGCTCTCTTTTGGTGGTATTTGATCAGCACTGTGTTTTTTATTTTTTCTAAAACGAAACAAAAGGCCAAAAACTTAAAAAAAAAGTTTCACTGATGTGGCTGAGGAGGTTGCACTGAGGGGCACTAATGAGGCTGCACTGATGGGTGCTGGTGGGGCTGCACTGATGGGCACTGGTGGGGCTGCACTAATTGCCACTGGTGAGGCTGCACTGATGGGCACTGATGAGGAGGCACTGACAATTCTGTATTAATGAGGCAGCACTGATGTGCATTAATAGGCAGCACTGATGAGCACTAAAATGTTGCAATGATGGGCACTGATAAGCTGCACTGATCATCAGGGCACTGATGATCAGTGCCCTAATTATCATTGTAAACGTGTCCTGTCAGGATTGTTAGTTTTCGGTGCTGGAGACATGTTCTGGGAGGACATCTTTGGATGCCCTCCCAGAACAAGAGAGCAGCACTGTAGCCATCTTTCCACTATGACATGGTAAGGAGGTGGTTAAAAAGAGTGAACAGTGTGATGCGCTGGGATCAGTGCATCAGCACTGCCTTTACCACAATGCACAGCAGTTGCTGTGTTGCAATGCAATGGCTGGTGTGAATGTACCCAGAGGGCAGTGTTTCTCAACTCCAGTCCTCATGGACCCCCAACAGGTCATGTTTTCAGGATTTCCATTATTTTGCACAGGTGATTTGATCAGTTTCACTGCCTTAGTAATTACCACAGCTGTTTCATCTGAGGGAAATCCTGAAAACATGACCTGTTGGGGGTCCATGAGGACTGGAGTTGAGAAACACTGCCTTAGAGCTACATAACACTGTGTTAGGACTACAGAATACCTCTCTCCCTTCTCCATAACTAGGGAAGATGCTTTGTTATTCATGCGTGTAGCACTACCTCCGTAGGAGCCGCTTGTTTGTTGCCCCGGTTCCCCCTTACTTCACCCCACAGCCAGGCACAGTGTATTTCCGCAGCCAAATACACTCACACACACTTCAGCTCGTTGTCTTCAATGACCAGTCTAGGGGATGTTTTGTTTTTGGAGTTTATTGTAGAACTGTCGATAGTATTGGGGAATGTAGTAGGATACTCTAAATCAGAACCAGACTGACAACTCATGGGGCCCCGGGGCAATAGGGGATCATGGGGCCCCTGTGTCCTTGCCCAAACTAAAAAAAGCCTATGAAAAAGGTACCAGGGGCATCTCATGGGGCCCCCTACTGACCCCGGGCTCTTGGGTAGTGCCCGAGTTTCCAAATGGTCAGTCCGCCCCTGATCAGAACTATTCCCAATGAGGACATATCGCTGATTTCTTAGTTGGTTGAGCACTTGTGATGTCTTGGCTGACAGTGGATAGCAGACTTCCCTTTGTCACATATGGCAGCAAGTAGTTTAGGAGTGAGTAAAGTCCCTTTAGCAGTAGTAGTAGTTACAGGGCTGAGCTCCTCAACTATAAGTCAGCTACAACAGACTGAGACAGCCCAAAGGTAACGTAGCTGAGAAACGTCCTTTGCAGTAGCAACACTTGGACAAGGTTTTCAGAACACTAGCCAGTGTTCCCTTTTTCCAGACCCACGCTGACTATCAAACCCCAGGGGAGGTAGCAAGCACACAGCGTCCCCAAGTTCCTCAATGTCAGTACTCACAAGGCTCAAGAATAGAAAGGTTGCCTCTTTCCAAACTTCCAAGGGAAACCCTCCAGTGATACCAGACAGAGCCTTGGCAGACAACTCCCTTTAGTCAGCTTCCTGCAAAACCAGGGCGTCTCTCTAGCTTCAGGCCCTCAGGTTGACCCATCTGAGGCCACATAGCAGCCAGTGCCAGGCGAAGCATCCTACCTCCAGCCTGGCTGGTGCAATCCAATCCCGGGAAAGACACTGCACCCATGAGCTCTCAGAATAGAAATACCACTTCCAGCATGCAATGGGACTGCCTTCCCCTGCAATTGGCCAGGACTGCATCCATATCCATGCTGTTCCTTTGCCTAGCCCCTACCCATGTTCTGGAAGGCTCTCATAGCTTCCTGAAGGCGGGCAGAACTCAAACTCCAACAGTCCAGAGCAACGTGAGCAGACCTTACTAATCCATCACAGAACTCTGTTAAGCAGAATACCACACTGAATTTATCTGACAGCCTCTCTGGTAAGCAGAGAAACACAGCTATATGTAATGTGTTACTAAACTCACAACAGTGAAAACAGTCTGTATATGCAGTAAATCATGCTTGTTATACTCACTGTGGCACCTAAGGGGTTAATCCTCTGCATTGTGTAAAAATGCTGTTTGATCCTAACTTCTCTGATCATCCCCTTCTTCCAGTGACATATCATGTGGAGTCACTCTGCACCATGCTCAGTTTGGTCTGTATTGCTAGAGAGGTTTTGTTTTTTTTTTGTCTTGGGAGAGTGCATGTGATCAGCGCAGGGCCAATCAGCGCTGCCCAGACAGAGGTCACAGGTTCTGCATCCTCCTAGAGAACACTCCTACAAGCTTTAACCAGTGCTCTGCTGAACACTGATAGAAGTCACAAGACTACTCTAACTGCTGATGAGAAAAGGTATTTAGCAGTTTATATTTACTAAAATAATTGCATTTCCATGTTCTGTGTACTGTGGGAGATCAGATATAATGAATGCAGGGTCCAGGGTTTAGTAACACTTTAACCTAACTATGCACATCCTAACACCTAACTAGGAGGCTGCTACATGGGGATAACAAGGAACAATGCTATCTGATAACAGTTCAGAGGTAGAGAGAACAGGTTATCAGCTCACAATATTTCTGGATGGATGAACAGCTCATTTTTTTTTTGCACTTGTCAAACAGATATAATAAAACACCTTTAATGGTATATTTAACAGACCAGAAGGGAGCAAATAAGAGAAATGTATCGTTGAGGTTTACATACATTTTTAAAACATATTTTCTTAGACACGAGTCGTGTAAGTACCTGAGTTTGACTTAGGTGTCCATTTATGAACCAGCGGTAATAGATCGCTGCTCAGTTCTCCGGCATTCTCGGAGAACACAGTTCTCCTGTGAATGCAGTTTATGAAGCAGTTCTCCGAACGAAGGGAGAATGATCGCCAAACGCTGGAGAATGGTCTACAAACTCTGGAAAACGGCTGATTTTACTATAATCTCGCGAGATTACAGTAAAAGATCAGTTTACTAAACAGAGGTAAATTATCTCTGCTTAGTTTGCGGTCCCTCCAATTCTCCAGCTCTGGGCTGGAGAATCTGGAGGGAGAACACAGATCTCCAGTGAAGGGCTGACATGATCTCCTGAGTGTCATAAACTGTGAATGACCAGAGAATAGCTGAGATCCGTTGAATCGCAGCTATTCTCTGTGTCATAAACGAACACCATAGTATCCGCCTCATGCCATCCCTGGGCAGCAGAACTGACACTGGGAGAGAAAGAAGCAGTTGGTTGCATCCAGGGGCGGACTGACAACTCATGGGGCCCCCGGGCAATAGGGGATCATGGGCCCCTGTGTCCTTGCCCAAACTCAAAAAAGCCTATGAAAAAGGTACCAGGGGCATATCATGGGGCCCTCTACTGACCCCGGGCCCTCGGGCAGTCCCCGAGTTTCCAAATGGTCAGTCCGCCCCTGGTTGCATCACTAATGTGATATAAAGGGACATACAGATAGGAGGAGAGAGCAGGGTGACAGAAAGATGAGCAAAAGTCTGCTGCTGTCCGGTCACATATTGGTTGAGGGATAAGACATGTGAAGCAGAGAAAGTTAAACTCTGTTTTCTTGCAACTGTGCTGTGTGACAGAGTTGGGAAAATTTCAGGACAAACAAAAGTACAAATTCTGTGACAGGTGCTCCCATATACAGTATTTATTATATCTGTAATTTTAGCTGTTTGCCTGTTTGCATTCAGTTTTAGGCCATGTACACACAGACATAATTAGGCATAAAATATGCCTAGGGTAAAAGACATGTTTTCCAGCAGCTGGGGAACAGCAGGTAGGGGGATTTAAACTCCTTCCCGATTCCCCAGAAGGCAATCCGATGCAGAATGTGTCTTATAGATTTTATGTATTTTTATCATCATAATATACATCTTAAAGCAATATTAAACCCAAAAACAAAACTGCAATATATTGCAGCTTACCAGTGCTTAGATGGGGTGGCTGCATTAGTTGCTATCTTTAGACTTTGTTTTCCATTATTTTCACCTGGTGATCCAGCCAGTAAGTCTGTTATTTTTCAACTTAGGGCAGCACACTGGCTAAATGGTTAGCACTTCCGCCTGGCAGTACTAGGGTCATTGGTTTGAATCCCAGCCATGGCACCACCTGCCTGGAGTTTGCATGTTCTCCCTGTGCCTGTGTGGGTTTCCTCCGGGTACTCCAGTTTCCTCCCGCACTCCAAAGACATGCTGGAAGGTTAATTGGCTCCTGTGTAAATTGTCCCTAGTATGTGTATGTATGAATGTGAGTTAGGGACCTTAGATTGTACACCCCTTGAGGGTTAGGGACTGATGTGAATGTACAATATATATATGTAAAGCTCTGTGTAAATTGACTGCGCTATATAAGTACCTGAAATAAATAATAAGTAACTTGCTTTACCACACCAAGCTGTCCAGACATTAGAGCAGGGGTCCTCAAACTTTTTAAACAGGGGGCCGGTTTACAGACCTTCACACTGTTGGGGGGCCGGACTATAGTTTGAAAAATATGAACAAATTCCTATGCACACCGCATATATCTTATTTGTTGTGCAAAAAAACAGGAAAAAACAATACATTATTTAAACTGCACTGTACACTGTAACGCACTGGACACCTAAATGCACTGTACACTGTATCGCACTGGACACCGCAATGCACTGTACACTGTAACGCACTGGACACCTAAATGCACTGTATGCTGTAACGCACTGGAAATCACAATGCACTGTAGACTGTAACGCACTGGACACTGCAATGCACTGTACACTGTAACACACTGGACATCACAATGCACTGTACACTGTAATGCACTGGACAACGCAGCGCACTCCTCACTGCAATGCACTGGACACCGCAATGAACTGTACTCTGTAATGCACTGGACACCGCAATGCACTGTACTCTGTAATGCACTATACTCTGATACACTGGACACCATAATGCACTGTACTCTGTAACGCACTGGACACCACAATGCACTGTACTCTGTAACCCACTGGACACCGCAATGCACTGTACTCTGTAATGCACTATACTCTGATACACTGGACACCATAATGCACTGTACTCTGTAACGCACTGGACACCACAATGCACTGTACTCTGTAACCCACTGGACACCGCAATGCACTGTACACTTTAATGCACTGGACACCGCAACGCACTATACTCTGTAACGCACTGGACACCGCAATGCACTGTACACTGTAATGCACTGGACACCGCAATGCACTGTACACTGTAACGCACTGGACACCACAATGCACTGTACACTGTAACGCACTGGACACCACAATGCACTGTACACTGTAATGCACTGGACTCCGCAATGCACTGTACTCTGTAATGCACTGGACACCGCAATGCACTGTACACTGTAATGCACTGGACTCCGCAATGCACTGTACACTTTAATGCACTGGACACCGCAACGCACTATACTCTGTAACGCACTGGACACCGCAATGCACTGTACACTGTAATGCACTGGACACCGCAATGCACTGTACACTGTAACGCACTGGACACCACAATGCACTGTACACTGTAACGCACTGGACACCACAATGCACTGTACACTGTAATGCACTGGACTCCGCAATGCACTGTACTCTGTAATGCACTGGACACCGCAATGCACTGTACTCTGTAATGCACTGGACACTGCAATGCACTGTACTCTGTAACGCACTGAACACCGCAATGCACTGTACACTGTAACACACTAGACACCGTAATGCACTGTACACTGTAACGCACTGGACACCACAATGCACTGTACTCTGTAATGCACTGGACACCACAATGCACTGTACTCTGTAACACACTGTACTCTGATACACTGGACACTGCAATGCACTGTACCTCGTGCCTGGTGTGCTCTCTTCCTTTTCTGTCCTGTTGCTCCTCTGGCTGCAGCAAGTAAAATCCGGGACTTGCAGCCAAGGACCCAGCGAGCAGCCTAGCTATTTGCCAGCCAGCGTGGGGGTTTTTTCCGATTTTTTTTTTCTGGCTGGCCCAGTGTGGCGGATAAATGTCTTCGAGGGGGGGGGGGTGTAGTTTGAGGTCCCCTGCAATAGAGGGTTGAGACAGACCATTTACAACTGACAGGGAAGCTGTCAGAAAATTAGTACAGCTCATGCTAGCTCTTCTACAGCTCATGCTAATTCTCGTGCAGCCACTGCTCATTCCTGTGCAGCTAATGCTCGTGCACATCTACCAGCATACAGACAAGCTTAGGCTAATAGCCAGTGACATGTAGGTGCATGTATGTGTACCAGCGAGCATTGGCACGCATGTCTTTGCGCTATGGTGCCAAGCTGCCTATTTAAAGGAGACTAATCGCGGGATGTTCTTCAGCTTCCTGTGATCTGCGTCCCTGTGTTCCTGCTTGTACTGACTGATCTTCCGTTGCTGACCCAGCTTGTTCCTGACTATTCTCTGCCTGGTCCCCTGGTGCTGACCTCGATTTGCTACTGGAATTCGCTCTGCTTGCTAACCTGGTACCGAACCCAGCCTGCCTCCTGACCACGCTGCTGTCTCACTGTGCAAATCAAACAAAAATCAGCTAGCGCTCAGGACAATAATTGTGCAAGCTGCATATGCACCAGAAAAGGAACCCTAAAGTCTTGCAAACAATCTAAAAAAACAGTGCAGCGCTATAATAATAAATATAAATTAAAAATGAATGTGTAATATAATCAATAATATTACTAAATCAAATCATCCAAATTAAATAGTGATATATAATGTAAGTGAATAAAGAGCTATATTAGGCGCTAAAAAATAAATGTGATCATGCAAACAGTCTTTTAACAACAAAAGTGTTCATAAATTAGTGCAGGCTTGATGCGATCAGGTCAGCATACAGTGCTCCATAAAGTCCTAATGCACTTGTGACATCCAATATATCCGTGTGACTTAATCCATGTGAAAGACTGTAAGAAATGCGCACTCACCAGATGCGCATGATTAATGCGCAATATGCTGAATATCAATCTGTAGGAAACCCCCTTTAAATGGATCTGCATGGAACCAGGCTCCCTCCTCTGGACACAAGCCTCCTCTGCAGCCATGCTTCCACTGGGGTTCATGGGAATCCTTTTGACCTGCTTGTGGGGAAGAGCCGCTGAGCCTTCTCCAGAAACCGCAAGGCCTTGTCCGCATTCTGGCTCTTGATGGCGATCAGCGCGATGGATATACAGCGCTCCACCTTGTCTCACTGTGCATGACTCTGGCTCACCTTGACTACATCCCTGACCGTGGCAGTCACTTCCTATCAAGCTACCGGCACCCATGCTTCTTTGAGCCTTGTACCTCTGGTCACCACATTCAGGAGTGCTCGGACCGAAGCCACAAAGGAAACCTTCTCGTCAACTCGCCCTCCAACCGTGGTACCTGACAGGTGCTTACAATTGTCAACTTATATTCATTTATGTAAAACTTTTATTACAAGAGGAAAAAAAACTGTTGCTGTAAGGCTCCATTCAGATTACCGTGTCTGCAAAGTTGCACGATTTCCAGTGCGACTTTGGATTGCGACTATGATATGACTTTTGGTGTGACTTTGATTTGACTTTACATTTTGTGGACCAAAGCTGCATCAAAATAGTGCAGGCACCTTTTCAAAATTGGTGTGACTTTAACCTCCCTGGCGGTATTCCCGAGTGTAGCTCGGGGTAAAGTTTTAGTACCACAAGCGGTAACCCCGTGCTACACTCGGGCTTACCATGCAGGGCTGCTCCACGATCCCTCGGCCACTTACCTTGTCCTGCGCTCCCGCGATGTCCCTCCTGCAGTGTCCCCGGCAATGTAATCCGGCGGATGCCGGCATCTGTCATCTGGGTTCCGTCCCTTGCTAGCGTCGGGACAACGGGGGACAGAACGGCGGGAAATTTGAAAATGACAAAAAGTGACATTCCCTAAAATCACATAGTAAAACATTACTGTATCAAAGCATTTCACATACATTTTGTCCCGAGTGCTTTGTCCTGTGCCCTGCCTGCATTTTTACTGTTCTTTCTGCCTGGAAACTGAGAAACGTCCATGGCATCCAAAAAGCATCCCTTTAGGTCAAAAGCGGTTTTAGATCAGCTAGAGAACAGCGATAGTAAATCAGAACCACTTGCAGAATTGAGTGATAATGATTTGTGGGGAAATTTGTCATCAGACACTGAAAACGATTTTGGGACTTTGCTCAGTGATGTGTGAACTTGGCGCTATATTTCAAATTTCAGTGATTTTGGTTTGATTATATTATTGAATTAAATTTATTATAATATTATTATTTTTTATGATTATTTATTAAATTATAATTTATGATTTCGTGTTTCAAGTTTTATCATATCCGGGATGTTTACTAGACTCTTGTTCGGACAGATTTCAGTGAGTTATTCCTAAAAATTACAGGCCTACAATAAAAAAAATACATATTTCCATGCAAAAAATGTACCGCTTTGAGCACAGAAAAATGGACATAATCAGACCGCTAGGGAGGTTAAGTTGCACCAATTTGAACGGGTGCCACTGAAAAGAATGGGGAGCTGCGACTTGTCATGCAAATTTGATGTCCAAAGTTGCATGATAAGTCACATGGCTTAAAACGCGTTAACTGGAGTTTGGCTTGTTAGTCAAGTCCATCTAAATCTTGTAGTCTAACATTGCCCTCCCCCCAGATTTACAATGCTGCTGTCTCTTGCTCTTCCATCCAGAATGGAGACCCTAAGATAAGAAGTGTGTTACTGACTGGATCATAAGGGGAATACAGTATAATGGAAAAAAGCCTAAATAAAAGAAAATGAATGCAGCCAGCACATTTATGGAATGACAAGCTTCAATACATTTATGTTTTTGGGTTTAATACTTCTTCAATTGTGTGAAAAAAAGTACCACTTGTCTGGCCCCATCCTATGGCTTTTTAACATGCTGTCCTTATGTACAAAGCAGTTCATGATCTCGCTTTCATTGCTACTAGACCTGTGGCCTTTCTACTAATAACATTGGTAACGCTACCTTCTGCTTCTGGTCATTCACCCCAGGGTCACTACACTCCTCTCTGCTCTGCCCATCTGACTTCATCTAATGGGAATTGGAAATTATCGATCTCTTTGCTAAGCATTGTAAGCCGCCTACACAAAGAAGTGAATCATGTTACTGTTATTATACAAGGAGGTTTCCAGGTTAATGATACTGAATAAACAATTGAACAACAGCATGGGGATAACCCATTATCAATGATAGATTTATATCTGCAGAAAATAAAGGTTGATGGAGGGTTTTCACTCAGAGTACTCTACATGTTACAGGCAGCTCTCTCTCCCCCCCCCCCATACCTACGCAACAGCAATCTGCCAGTACAGCGGGGCTTAATACAGCCACTGAACCTGTCACAGGCACATTTCAAGAATGCTGACTATGCCCACCCTTTCCACCCCCTCCTCCATTAAAAGAAGCTGTACTATAGCATTCATCAATGAAAAGTGCTTTATGAATGGAAGAGGTGGAGCTTTCATTCATCTGCCAGTCCTCCATTCATTGAGCATTTTTTATTGGTGGAATTTATAGTACAGCTTCTATATATAGAGGAGGGGGGAAAGGATGAGCATATTCGGAACTCTTTATGAATGCCTATGACAGGTCCAGCGGATATAACGACCACTGCAGCACCAGAAGATTATTGTGGTGAAGGGTAAGCGGGAGAGGGGGCAGGCAGCGGTGCAAACGTGAGTACCATCTCTTGTGCCGATTCAAAAAAATGGCATATCCTACTATGTAGGTATCAACAGTCCTGTAAAAGGCTCAGAAATCATCACTTTATGGATAGTTGAAAGATAACTCCACAGTATGAAGAAAATCCAAGAGAAGCAACCAAAAGGAGAGTAAAGATAATGTAGTCATTTGTATGGAAAATTATTTGATTTACAAATAATACAAATAAAAAGTTCTCCAGATAGAAGGAATAGGCAACAATGTTGTATGTGAAGAATATTACTCTCATTGCACAACAGTTGGCTAAAGCTGATCATACATGACTCAAATTTTGGTACATTCTTGTAAATCAGTTGAAATCTGAGCCATTGGTGACCCTGCCAACACTACGCAGCTCATCAAGCTTTGAGAAATGGAAGGAACTGGGCAGGAAAAAAGTCAGCTGAATAGTGACTGCAGCCACCATTCATGTATCCTCACAATCATGGATTCTGAATGTCAGGATCAGGGGCGGACTGACAACTCATGGGGCCCCCGGGCAATAGGGGATCATGGGGCCCCTGTGTCCTTGCTCAAACTCAAAAAAGCCTATGAAAAAGGAACCGGGGCATCTCATGGGGCCCCCTACTGACCCCGGGCCCTCGAGCAGTACCCGAGTTTCCAAATGGTCAGTCCGCCCCTGGTCAGGATACAATATGGCAGAAGGAGATTATTCAGTCCATGCTGTTTGTCGTGGTAGGGATGGGAGAATCTATGGATATCTTTACCTGTATGGCCAATCTTAGCTGATCACAACAAAAACTACTGAATGAATCCGTTTCATTCAGTAAAAATGATTGCTTATACCAATGTAATTTGTTGGTATAAGCAATCATAATATGTAAAAAAAGAACAAAAAATCCCAGTCACTTGGCCAGAGTAGTACAATGTTACTATGGTAACATTGTATTGCTCTGGTCACAGGAGTAGAAAAAAAAATGTAATAAAAAATTATTATTTTTTTTTACATACTGTTGGCCCTGATCACTGCCATGCCAGTTACATGATGACTGCCATGCCAGTTATATGCTGTACTGCATTGGTGACAAATGGGAGAATTTTTTTCTCATTTCTTCATGTTCCACAAAATTATGGCAAAAAATGACAACTTAAAAAAACTCGCTGTGGCGTTTACTAAATACCTCTACTTTTCGAAAAGCGTAATTTTGGGGGTATTTGTACTGTCCTGGCATTTTTGAGCCTCAAGAAACGTAAGTCAGTATATTTTTAGATATATATCATAGTTTGTGGGCTCTATAACTTTCCTACCAACTAACTAATAAACACTGATTTGGGTTATGTAGCAGAATACATTTTGGCCTAAATTTGTGTAGAAAGATTATTTTTTTGCAAAATATTATAACAGAAACAAAGAAAATTTTCAAGCTTTTTTCGTTTATAGAGCAAAAAATAAAACACCCAGTGGTGATTAAATGCCACCAAAAGAAATCTCTGTGTGAAAAAAATGATAAAAATTTCATATAGGTACAGTGTTGCATGACCGCACAGTTATTATTTAAAGTGCAAGAGCACTGAAAGGTGAAAATTGGCCTGGGCAGGAACAGGGAAAACGTGCCTGGTAGGCAAGTGGTTAAATAGGCAGCTTGGCGCCAATGTGTGAGGACGTGCGCGCCGATGTGCGCTGGCACACACAAATGCGCCTATGTGTCAGTGCACACTGGATATTAGCCTGAGCTTGGCTTGTGCAGGTACACGTGCACGAGCATTAGCTGCATGGGAATGAGCAATAGTTTCCTAGACACATTACTCACCATCCTCATCAAAAGCGACGACCCTCCTTCAGCTGGAGACACTTCTGCCATTAAGCTTCATGTCTTCCATATGGTTACAGGATAGGGCTCAGACAGTCTACCAAACACATTGGGGTCTCTGACGGCACGACGCTCAAGGAGACAGGCAGTCACACAGCAAGTATACTGAACTGAATGCTAGCAAGCACTGTGGATCAGTTTTTAAAGCGATTTTATCAGCATTTACATTGAGTAATTTTTGTCCACATCAGTGAAAAGCGCGTGAAATCACAGATCAAATATAGACACTTAATTTTGGATTATTGATATCGTTTTTGGACACTTCATTTTGGAATATTGTTGTTTTTGGCAAAGTTCTTTTGTAATTTTATATCGTATATTTAATTTATTTGTCAGTGGAGCGCGACAATATTATATTTATTTTGACTTATTATGACACATTAGTATGGGTATGTGTGATGTGTAGGTGATCTGCTGTTATAACGTAATTTAATCAATATAATTTCACTGCACCCATTTTATTTGCCAAAACACCATTTTTGGCACCATAGTAGCTCGCATGACTCCACATATTAAAAACTACCATTCGAATGGATAGAAGAATAGCCAAAATGGCATGGACTCAGCCAACAATCAGCTCCAGGAAGATCAAAGAAGGTCTAAAGTTACCTGTGAGTACAGTTACAATTAGAAGACGCCTATGTGAAGCCAAGCTATCTGCAAGAAGCCCCCGCAAAGTCCCACTGTTGAAAAAAAGACTGAATGTGCTGAAGAGGATACAATTTGCCAAAGAGCACATTGACTGGCCTATAGAGAAATGGCGTAACATTTTGTGGACTGATGAAAGTAAGATTGTTCTTTTTGGGTCTAGTGGCCGGAGACAGTTTGTCAGACGACCCCCAAACACTGAAATCAAGCCACAGTACACTGTGAAGACAGTGAAGCATGGTTGCGCAAGCATCATGATATGGGGATGTTTCTCATACTACGGTGTTGGGCCTATTTATCGCATACCAGGGATCATGGATCAGTTTGAATACATCAGAATACTTGAAGAGGTCATGCTGCCTTATGCTGAAGAGAAAATGCCCTTGAAATGGGTGTTCCAACAAGACAACGACCCCAAACACACCAGTAAGTGTGCAACATCTTGGTTCCAGACCAACAAGATTGACGTTATGGATGTGGCCAGCCCAATCCCCGGATCTTAATCCAATAGAAAACTTGTGGGGTGACATCAAAAATGCAGTTTCTGAGGCAAAACCAAGAAATGGAGAAGAACTGTGGAATGTAGTCCAATCATCCTGGGCTGGAATACCTGTTCACAGGTGCCAGAAGTTGGTTGACTCCATGCAACACAGATGTACAGCAGTTCTCAGAAACAGTGCTTATACAACTAAATATTCATTAAGTGATTCAAAGGAAAGCAAAATCTTCAAACATTTTTCAGTTTATATAGTGAATGTTTGAGTTTGTAAAGAAGAATACAAACACTGCTCTTTTTTTGAACAGTCTAATATTCACTTTTCTTCAATTTTTTAGAGGAACAACACAAATTTGATATTTTTCTTCATATTGTGATTTGGAATAGAATGTGTAGTGTTCCCAATGCATTTGTGTGTATGGAAATAAAAGCTATTAGAAGGATTTTGAGCTTTATTCACTTTTTTCAACACACTGCTATTATTTTGAACACAACTGTGCATACGATTTACAAATGCAATGCCTGTTGAATTATATTTTATGTTTGTGGATCCAAAGCTTAGTCTAGATGCTGCGTGATTTGGTTTTGATGTATGTTTGTGGTAACCTGCGAGTTCTTCAAAACAGGATCTCAGAATCTTCAGGCCACAATATATTGTAGTAGGTACAAACCTGGAGCAGAGTCACCCACCAGCCAGGTTTAGACACAGATAATACAAAAGGGAATTAAGTAAAGGTTTACAGCTGGCCATATACGTATAGCACTCATTCCTGGAGGGACCGCTGAGAATATGTCTAGGTCTCCCTTCTAGTACAGAATCTGCCAGTCACAAGCACAGTTCATGCACACCAACAATACAGACCAGGTCTAGCGGATGTCTTTTTGTAATTTATTGCTGAGAAACTGGAAACAGGAGAGGGGTTTAGGTTCACTGGATACTTCGAAACAATAGCAATCAAAGGGAGGACAAACTTCTTAGTAGAAAAATCCTTAACGGAGTAGGCAAAAACTACAGTCCCAAATCAGGTCTTACTCGCAATGTCCCAGGAGCTGTCCGTCACCCAGCATCCACAGGTAGCTCTTCGGTGAGGGAGGTAAAAGATCCTTCATCAGACCAGAACTTCAGAACAGTGCCCTCAGGCAATAATTCATTAGCAATCTCCTCCAGGCCCTCAGCTTCTGTTGATGCCCAGACTGCAACGTCTTGTCTCAGTAGCAATTTTCCAGGGTAAGGGTTCTCAACCTGTGGGCCCTGAGCCATATGTGGCGCTTGAAGCTCTCTAATGTGGCCCTCAACCTCAAACCAGGGAAGAGCATGCCCGGGGTCGGCAACCCATTGATCTCGATCGGTGCTTGCTGACCTGACCATAAGAGTGCATCAAGCCACCGCCGGTAGCAGAGAGAAGCTGATGCTTCCATTGTAGTGCCAGGTACTGTCTCAAGCAGAGCTATACCAAGTGCACTTCATCTGGGACCTTTCTAGCAGCCTGGAGAGTGATGCCAGCAGAAGCTGGAAGAGGAAAAGAATGTCAGTGTACTAAACAACACATAAGGGTTAACAACTACTAGGCTGCTTTCACACCGAACTGCGGGTGCAGCGCGGGTTAGCTGCACTGAGTCATAGATTTCTATTATATCCTGCGGGTTTGGTGCTCTTTCTGAAAGCACACAAAAACTCCTGGAAGCAGGAGTTTTGGTGTGCTTTCAGAAAGTGTGCCTCATCTGCAAGCTATATTAGAAGTCTATGGCAAAGCACAGCTAACCTGCAGAAAAGTTTGCAGTGCATGTAAGATGCAGCGCATCAGTGTGAAGCAGCCTTATAGTGGGCTCAGCACAGTAAGGAATCAATTACATTTGTGGTTGGGGCGGTTGGTAAAACCACCTAATTGCGACATGTATTTAACCCCCTCCCAGCAACTGGTTTAGTGTCAGGGGTCTCAGTGGCGATCCCACCCCATGTTTCAGGGGCAGGAAAACTGAACCCTCCCTGGAGAGGAAAGAATGCTCTGGAAAGGCCTCCCAAACATTTATCATCTCCCCAGCCACCTTTTGGATGCCTCCTTCCAGGGAATAGCTGGAGCATGATAAATATTTATACTGGTCAGTTGACTCTCCCTGTCCTATATTCTGGAAGCTTCTTCCAGAAGCAGAGGAGAGAAATCAAACACCGCAGCTAGGAAATCCTGACAAAACAAAAACAATAGATGTATAGCCTCACTGATTTCAGTGAGGCCAAAAATGAGATTTAGCCTAGCAGCCTAACTAGAGGAGGGCAGTATACATTTTGATGGAAACTTTTTTTTTTTTTTTTAAGGACGTTTGATTGATTTTTTTAATCATTAGTGGGTTCAAATCTACACTTATTTTTGACCACAGTGATGAGAAATTTGAAGGAGCATGATAGAAAATGTTTCTTGAACAAACTAATTTCTAACAGTGAACATGGTTTTGGTTCGAGAAATTGTATTCAATCCAATATCAAATGTTGAAAGCAAACAAAATTGTGAAGCACTTTCGAATGACATTCATAAAGCCATTGAAGGTACTAAGAATTTTCATACAAATATTCATAGGAATTTTCGTATGAATGTTCATTTGAAAATCTACTAGTGTATGGTCAGCCTAACTTGATGAACACCTTTAGTATTTTAGCCTTCTCCTCAGGCATTGCATGTAAAACTGAGAAAAGCGTATAAAAGTAAAAGATTCAGTCCAACTGTGTGTAATATGAAAGTTAAAAAAAAAATGCATGCATGTACTCCAGCGATAATTATATGCCAGTTCTCAGGGTCGGATTCCTGATGGTGACAACAGAGGATCTTGACAGTGTAATGTGTGTTGCCTTGTAGTCTCCATTGAGAAAGCATGTGAGCGTGTAACAATGCAGGAACACAATTGCTTGACAGGGACAGCAAGTTGTCACTTTATAAGAGAAAATTCCCAAACAAGGTCTTTCATGGCAGGATCACCATGTGTTGTTTTAATGAAAGGGACAGATTTAAAGAAATTAAAAAGTACTTTTGAAATTACATTAAAACATGCATGTATTGCCAAATCTAGGAATAGCACATCTGGGATTGGGAAAAATCTTTGTGTACTGGTAGATCATGGATTTACTAACAGCAAGCAATGCTAATTTGCAGTTTCTAAAGCAAGTAAAATACTTTTTATTATTATAAGAGGTATAGACTCCAGAATTTAAAACATAATTTTGCCCCTGTACATAGCATTAGAAGGACCTCATTACTAATATGCAGTTCAATATTGGGCCTCAATTCACAAGAAAGATGTGGAAATGGACACAGGGAAGGGCACGTAAACTAATAAGGGGCATGGAGGACCTCAGCTATGATTAGAGCAGAACTCTGCATCCTTATCCTTTTTTTGCAGACTAACATTGGTCCAGCTTGACTTGATGTAAGTATCCATGGCTGATATCTAGATGGCCACTGGTGATGCTAAAAATCACTGTAGTAGTCTACGCTACATACAGGGATAATCAGAATCTTACAGGCGTTTCCCTTCTGCACACTAAATGTAGGGGGTTGCTTGCTCTAAACCACCACCATTTACCCCTTGCCATTTGATGGTGAAGTCGTCCGTCCTCCTCTCCACCTTGTCCACTCAAGAGCTGCATGTATTTACTAAAAAAAAAATCCAAGGTGTTCTCTGAATGGCAGCAATGTGAAGTGATCCTTAAGAATTTTCTGTACCTGAAACGTATCTTCCTATTCTCCAACTCCAGTGCTCTGTGCTTGCATAGATGAGTAGAAGCCATACCCCTCATCATGAGGATCCTTACACAGACTTGTATTACATAGGAAGAGAGGGGCTGTGACAGATCAGGTCTGTTAGAATATTGAATGTACTGGGTCAAACTCTGACTGCATATTTAAACAAATTGTGCAGCTGCTATAACGGTAAAGTGATGGTTCTCCACCATGGCTCCATCGAACCTTAGGGTTTCTCCAAACATTGCTAGGGGTTCCATAAGCAGGGGCTGATTGACATATCATGTGATTGTAACTTAAATCAAGGAATGCGCTAAAACCACAAACTATTCCTAATTTAGTGTAGAAACATTAGTGCAAAAGATATATATATCTATTATCAATTAATATCAAAAAATATCAAAATTATGTGCAAAACATAAGTAATTTAAATAATTAAATTTGTGAATATAAAAAAAACAAAAATGTCCAATTCTGAATTTCTTCAAATGTCCAAATAAATCCTTTCCAAATTCAGGTGCTCTCAAAGAAATTGTGCCAAAATCCACCACCAAAAGTAAAGTTGGGTAACTCACCAGAGCTCCATGCTGATCAATCTCTAGATCAGCAAAAAACGCTTTTTGCTCTGGGAGCAGATGCAATGAATCAACTTCTCAGGTGTGATGATCAATAGCTACACATTCATCCATAAGGTAGGTATCCACCACTCAATATAATGGTTCCAGGAGCATTATATCACTCTCTCTTTTTATATCTCTCCACCGAGGTCATGTTTGGGAATGAAAGAGAAAAATCATGGTGCAGCCAGTTTTTTTATAAAAGTATCCAACAATTTAATAAAGATTTACACTCACAAAAAGGGTGTCTTCACCGACACCAGTATAACAGCATAAAACAGCAAATGGTATAACAGTCTCCTGTTCCCCGTACACTCACTACAGCGCTCGTGACTTAATTTTCTCCACAAACGTCAGCATCCAGTAAGTGGGGCTTACTGGATGCTGACGTTTGTGGAGAAAATTAAGTCACGAGCGCTGTAGTGAGTGTACGGGGAACAGGAGACTGTTATACCATTTGCTGTTTTATGCTGTTATACTGGTGTCGGTGAAGACACCCTTTTTGTGAGTGTAAATCTTTATTAAATTGTTGGATACTTTTATAAAAAAACTGGCTGCACCATGATTTTTCTCTTTCATTCCCAAACATGACCTCGGTGGAGAGATATAAAAAGAGAGAGTGATATAATGCTCCTGGAACCATTATATTGAGTGGTGGATACCTACCTTATGGATGAATGTGTAGCTATTGATCATCACACCTGAGAAGTTGATTCATTGCATCTGCTCCCAGAGCAAAAAGCGTTTTTTGCTGATCTAGAGATTGATCAGCATGGAGCTCTGGTGAGTTACCCAACTTTACTTTTGGTGGTGGATTTTGGCACAATTTCTTTGAGAGCACCTGAATTTGGAAAGGATTTATTTGGACATTTGAAGAAATTCAGAATTGGACATTTTTGTTTTTTTTATATTCACAAATTTAATTATTTAAATTACTTATGTTTTGCACATAATTTTGATATTTTTTGATATTAATTGATAATAGATATATATATCTTTTGCACTAATGTTTCTACACTAAATTAGGAATAGTTTGTGGTTTTAGCGCATTCCTTGATTTAAGTTATAGCACTAAGAAATTTATTTGGTTTCTTTGAGGTGGAATTGCTGCTTTAAAGTATTAAGGGTGTGGCGCTTTTATTACACTTGTGATATCATGTGATTGTGCCTGCACAATTCTGGGGCTAACACATCTAGGTGGCATGATGCCTGGGTGTTTTTAGTTGTCTGTAAGGGTGGCATTATTATTTCTGACCCCAATGAGATGGCCCATTTTTAAAAACCTTGATGTGAGGAGGCACCTCACTACATGACCATAATTTAAGGGGCCACTTCTTCCATGGCCACCAATGTAAATTCAAACCTCTCCTCCTGGTCAAAATGTAAGGGGTCCCTTCAATGAACACCAATGCATTTCTCCATTGACCACCCAAGTAAGGAAATCTGTCTGAATTTCTTTTCTCACCATTATTATTATTTTTATTTTTGTAAATATTCCTGCAAATCATTTTAACAAAAAAAAAAGGGGTGGCAAAAATTATCCACCCTGGGTGTCAAATTATCAGTTGCATCTCAAAAATTAGAATATCATCAAAAAGTTAACTTATTTCAGTAATTCAATTTAAAAAATGTAATTCATATATTATATAGATTCATTACAAACAGAGTGATATACAGTGCCTTGAAGTATTCATACCGCTTGAAATGTTCCACATTTTGTCATGTTTCAACCAAAAATGTAAATGTATTTTATTGGGATTTTATGTTATAGACCAAAACAAAGTGGCACATAATTGTGAAGTGGAAGGAAAATGATAAATGGTTTTCAAAATTTTTTACAAATAAATATCTGAAAAGTGTGGCGTGCATTTGTATTCAGCCCCCTTTACTCTGATAGCCCTAACTAAAATCTAGTGGAACCAATTACATTTAGAAATCACCTAATTAGTAAATAGAGTCTGCCTGTGTGTAATTTATTCTCAGTATAAATACAGCTGTTCTGTGAAGCCCTCAGAGGTTTGTTAGAGAACATTAGTGAACAAACAGCATCATGAAGGCCAAGGAACACACCAGACAGCTCAGGGATAAAGTTGTGGAGATGTTTAAAGCAGGGTTAAGTTATTAAAAAATATCACAAGCTTTGAACATCTCGCGGAGCACTGTTCAATCCATCATCCGAAAATGGAAAGAGTATGGCACAACTGCAGACCTACCAAGACATGGCCATCCACCTAAACTGACAGGCCGGGCAAGGAAAGCATTAATCAGAGAAGCAGCCAAGAGGCCTATGGTAACTCTGGAGGAGCTGCAGAGATCCACAGCTCAGGTGGGAGAATCTGTCCACAGGACAACAATTAGTTGTGCACTCCACAAATCTGGCCTTTATGGAAGAGTGGCAAGAAGAAAGCCATTGTTGAAAGAAAGCCATAAGAAGTCCTGTTTGCAGTTTGCGAGAAGCTATGTAGGGGACACAGCAAACATGTGGAAGAAGGTGCCCAGGTCAGATGAGACCAAAATTAAACTTTTTAGCCTGAAAGCAAAACACTATGTGTGGTGGAAAACTAACACTGCACAGTCTTCCCCATGAGTGTGTAACCTACTGAACTGACTGAAAGACCATTAAAGGCTCAGGAAATCTTTACAGGTGTTTTGAGTTAATTAACTGATTAGAGAGTCTACATAGTGAAAAGTATACCCTATGGCGCCACTCCAAGCTATGGATGGAAGGAAAATGATCACCCCACCGACAAATGAAAAGAGAGGAGCATGAGTCCGAGTGATTCCAGTGTCAGCCAATACAAGTCAAGGGATGGACCTTAAAATTAGATTATTGTGAAAAAGTTCAATATTGTAGTCTCATGGTCAGCCAATGCAAGTGAAGGGATGCACGCTGCTCAACCGACCCCAGGAGTTCAATGTTGAGGAACAGCCTCAGCCGCCATTCTGGCCATGCCCCCTGATGTATTTTTCCCCGCCCACCGGGGTTTTGGTCATCTCTGTGACCAAGCCCCCAGTGGGCGGTGCAAAATGCATCAGGGGGCGTGGCCAGAACAGTGGCTGAGGCCATTACTCAACATTGGAGTCCTGGGGTAGGTTGAGCAGCGTCCATCCCTTCACTTGTATTGGCTGACCATGAGTCTACAATATTGAACTTTTTAACAATAATTTAATTTTCTTAGATATTGAAATTTGGGTTTTCACTAGATGTAAGCCATAATCATCAAAATTAAAATAAAGAAATACTTTATATATATTCCTCTCTGTGTATTAAATCTATATAATATATGAATTTCACTTTTTGAATTGAAATACTGAAATAAATTAACTTTTAGATGATATTCTAATTTATTGAGATGCATCTGTGTGTATGCCACATTTTTAATTTTCTTTATGTATTAAATATTATATCCATATTACACTTGTACACATGTACCCTGAACTATAGATCATTTTTAGCAGAGGATCCCTGAGACCTGAAAACTGTTTTAACGGTTCTTCTAGAGAAAAAGTTAAAGAAAGGATGGATTAGACCAGTATTTGTCTATTTACAAGATATACTATATTGCCAAAAGTATTGGGAGGCCTGCCTTTACATGCACATAAACATCCAAGTCTTGGTCCGTAGAGTTCAATATTGAGTTGGCCTACCCTATAACAGGTTCAACTCTTCTGGGAAGGCTGTCCACAAGGTTTAGGAGTGTGTCTATGGGAATGTTTGACCATTCTTCCAGAAGCTCATTTGTGAGATCACACACTGATGTTGGACAAGAAGGCCTGGCTTGCAGTCTCCGCTCTGCTTTATCTCAAAGGTGTTCTAGCGGGTTGAGGTCCAGACTCTGTGAAGGCCAGTCAAATTCCTCCACCTCAAACTCACTCAGCCATGTTTTTATGGACATTGCTTTGTGCACTGGTGTGCAGTTATGTTGGAACAGGAGGGGCCATCCCCAAACTGTTCCCACAATGTTGGGAGCATGAAATCAGAGACGGCTCTTTAATTAGGCAATTTAGGGGGTCGCCTAAGGCCTTGCGATCACAGGGACCTCATGGCTGCCTAATTTGCCTAACAAAGGGAGGGAAGCACTGGCGTAATGTGGGTGGACCCGTGCCATCCCTGGGTCCAATGCTCCAGCCAACCGCTGGAGTTGGGACTTCACTGACAGCACAGTACTGCCTACTTTGAACAGGGAGCGGGATGATCAATGCAGCGGGGAACAATTATAGGAACCATGCCCCCCACCTGCTGGCTTTCAGCTGCTGGAGGAAGAGACACAGATATGGGGCATGATTCCTGTAATTGTTCCCCACTGCAGCAGGCTGCCCACCTCACTCTTGCACCCAGGCACTATTTTATCATAGTCCCTGTCAGGTGGAGGTGCCCAACATTACATCGAGTACTCGTACAAGGGAACAGGACCTGCGGGCGGATGTAGCAGGAATAACCCTGGAAGAAGTAAATGCTGGGTGAGTGGAGGGCTGTGTGCGATGGAGGCAGATAATGGGCGGGATTACCATATGCCCCATTGTAGAAAGGAGTCTATGGGACTACAATTTCCAGCATGTCTATGGAGGAGGAGCACACAAGAGTATGAGACTGGAGGTGAAAGCATGGTGTATCAGTCCCACTCCCAGTGTAGGTGAGATTACATGTGTTTGGATGGCTTTATTGTGCCCTTCATTGCCAAAAAAGGGCCACTTTAAATATAACACTGCTGATGAGCATTTACAGAAAATATGTTACAGGAATAAAATAAAGAAACCTTAGTTTAAAGTGGCCGAAAGTCTAAAAGCCTCCTGGATGACTCCACTGCACAGGCAAACAATTACAGATCATGAGCTCTGAACACCCCGATATATATCTGCAACCCTACAGAGGAACAACACCACCACCCACATATCCTAATTATCACGTCAGTACCTACCCTCCCACCTCTCCCCTCTCTATCCCCCCTCCCTCCCCCATTCTCTTCATCCTCTAACTCTCCTATCTCCCCTACATTATTCCCACCCCCCACCTTTCTCTTTTCCCCCTCTCTGTCCTCTCTCCCCCCTTGTCCTCCCCCCCATGTCCTCTCTCTCTCTCCACCCTCTAACCCTCCTATCTCCACTCTTTCCCCATTATTCCCATCCCCCCTACCTTTCTCTTTTCTCCTCCCTCCCTCTGTCCTCTCTGTCCCTGTCTTCTCCCCCCCCCACATCCTCTGTCCTATTCCCACTTATCCTCTCCCCCCTTCTCTGTCCTCTCCCTCCCCCTCTGTCCACTCTCTCCTCTCCCCCTATGTCCAGTCCCCCATCTTCTCTCTTCCCCTCCCTCCCTCTGCCCGCCCTCCATTTGTCCTCTTTCCTCTCCCCCTCCCCTCTCTCTATCCTCTATCCCCTCCCTCCCTCTAACCCTCCTATCTCCCCCCTTTCCCCATTATTCCCATCCCCCCTACCTTTCTCTTTTCTCCTCCCTCCCTCTGTCCTCTCTGTCCCTGTCTCTCACCCCCCCCCCACATCCTCTGTCCTATCCCCCCTTATCCTCTCCCCCCTTCTCTGTCCACTCTCTCCTCTCCCCCATGTCCAGTCCCCCATCTTCTCTCTCCCCCTCCCTCTCTCTGCCCGCCCTCTGTTTGTCCTCTTTCCTCTCCCCCTCCGCTCTCTCTATCCTCTATCCCCTCCCTCTCTCCCCCCTCCCTCTCTCTGTTCTCCCCTATTTCCCTCTGTCCACCCCCCCCATCTTCCCACCCCCTCTGTCCTCTCCTTCCATCCTCTCCCCCCCGTCCTCTCTCCCCCTCCCTTTCGCTGTCTTCTCCCCACCTCTTTCCTCTCCCCCCCTGTCCTCTTTCCCCATCCCACCCCCTCTGTCCTCTTTCCCCTCACTCCTGCCTCTCTGTCCTATCTCCTCCCCTCCTTCTGTCCTCTCTCCCTCCATCTGTCCTCTCTAACTCCCTCTGTCCTTTCTCCCCCCCTCTATGTCTTCTCTCCCCCTTCCCTCTCTCTGTCCTCTCTCCTAACCTCTCTCTGTCCTCTCTCTCCCCCCACATTTCTGTATGTCTTTCAGAGTTGTCTCCCTCCCCTCCCTCTCTCTGCCCCTCCCCCCATCCTCTCTCCCCTCCCTCTCTCTTTCCTCATACTGGAATCCTTGAGGACTGGCCATGGGTGAATAGCCATCAGTTCATTGTACACCGTACAGTGCAATGTATATTAATTTTTATTGCTTGAATTATTTTCCCATTATGGGCGTGAGTAGGGCCTCGTGTCTAAGTTTTGCCTAAGGAATAACAAAGCGTAGAGCCGCCTCTGCATGAAATTGTTCAAAATGTCTTGGTATGCTGACGCCTTAAGAGTTCCCTTCACTGGAATTAAGGGGCCAAGCCCAACCCCTGAAAAACAACCACACACCATAATCCCCCCTCCACCAAACTTTACACTTGGCACAATGCAGTCAGACAAGTACCGTTCTGGCAAATGCCAAACCCATCGGATTGCTAGACATAGATGTGTGATTTGTCACTCCAGAGAACACATCTCCACTGCTCTAGAGTCCAGTGGCGGCGTGCTTTACATTACTGCATTCAACGCTTTACATTACACTTGGTGATGTAAGGCTTGGATGCAGCTGCTCAGCCATGGAAACCCATTCCATGAAGCTCTCTATGCACCACTGTTGTTGTGCTAATCTGAAGGCCACACAAAGTTTGGAGGTCTTTAGCTTTTGATTCTGCAGTTGGCAAATTCTGCGCACTGTGTGCTTCAGCATGCGCTGACCCCAATTTGTGGCGGAGTTGCTGTTGTTCCCAGTTGCTTCCACTTTGTTATAACACCAATAGCAGCTGACCGTGCAATATTTAGTAGCATGGAAATTTAATTTTAGACTTGTTGCACAGGTGTCAACCTATCACGGTACCACGCTTGAATTCACTGAGCTCCTGAGAGCGACCCATTCTTTCACAAATGTTTCAAATGTTTGTAGAAGCAGTCTACATGCCTTAGGTGCTTGATTTTATACACCTGTGGCCATGGAGGTGATTGGAACACCTGAATCCAATGATTTGGAGGGGTGTCCCAATAATTTTGGCAATATAGTGTATAAGGGGCCGCAAAGGTGACTCCTGATGCCACCAAGGTCCACAAATAATATCTATTATTTGTAATGTTATAGAAGACTTTCATAGACCAGAATGGTCACAGACTGTTCTACAGGAGTGGTCAGAGATAGGACTTGTGCTGTAAGAGAAAGTTGGAGACTGGGGGCATGTTGTATGAGACTGCTAGAGATCACTGCTGTCACAGACCCTTTAGAAATCAAAGCTTGCTCTACTGACTGTTGGGGCCCAATGGCCACACTGCAAACACCAAAGGGCTACATGTTTTTTTTGGGCTGCAAGTTGGACATCACTGGGTTAGACTATGGAAATGGTGGCTGCAGGTACAATGTCTATCTGACTATATGTCTTTTTTGTGACCTAAATTGTGCTTTAAAATAAAAATTTAAATAGAGACATTCATATTTTATTTCATGTTTTTATATAGCGCCGTCATTTTACACAGCATTTTACACATATATACAATGGGTAAAATAGTATTGCACACATTTTTCTAGGTAAATATATTTCTTTTAGGTGCTATTGACATGAAATGTGTCAAATGGGAAAATTAAGTACACCCCACTTCCAATCCATTAACAAATCATGTGTTCCAGATGAGGTGCCAACACTTATCATCTCTTTAGGGAGTTTGCAGGTGGAACCTGTCTCATGTAGATCTACATATACTGTATATTGTACATTCACATCAGTCCCTGCCCTTAAGGAGCTTACAATCTAAGGTCCCTAACTCACATTCATACATACACATAGTAGGGCCAATTGTGGGGGGAAACCGGACTACCCCACGCAGTCACAGGGAGAACATGCAAACTCCAGGCAGGAAGTGTCATGGTTGGTATTTGAACCGACAACCTGAGTGCTGCTAGGCGAAAGTGCTAACTACTAGCCACTGTGCTGCCCATATAAATTCAAACTTGTAATTATTGATTACCATAACAAAAATATAGTTTATTGATTATGTACCGTATGCATCTTAATACAGTAGAATTGACCTTTCCAGTTGCAAAGGCTATTTGATGACAATTGGCACATTTTGCCTTATTTTTTTGGTATGAACATGTCCATGTGACAATTATGTATTCGAATAACCAAAGCATGTTTATCAAACAAATACAAAAGGGACAATTGTAAAGCATTGCTCAGCTGATGGATAAGTAACTATTCCCCTCATTGTAACATAACCCGGGGGAGAGGTCTTTAGCTGAGGGGAGGCGGTGAAAGGTTTAGGGACGGAAAACTCCCAGACACTCTACTTTTGTTCCTTATCTCTTGTTACCTACGCAACAGCCCTGGTAAATATCCATAATATTAATTATTAACCAGGAATATGACATTGGATACGAGATGGGAAAGCCATGGCTAAATACCTATCAAGTTATAGCATTCATATAAGAGTAAGCAGTTAAATAGAATACAGTCTTGTATTGTATATTAGAAATACATATTATTACTAATGATATTAATAATATGCAGCATTATCTAGAGGTTTTTTGTTTTTTTTGTTAAATTTCAATTACACTCTAATGTTTTTCCAAGAAAGTAAATACACATCACAATTCTTAGAAAGAATTCAAAGGAAACTAGATTTTGGACAATATGTACCGTCCACCATCTATTGACATAGCTCCCAACTGTCCTTATTGCCTGTATAACTTTGGGTTTATTGGACAGGTAATCAACCAATAATGGGTTCCTCCTTTTTGGTTCAATCTAATTTTTATTGGATATTGTAAAAAAGATATACACCAAAGAAACAAGATCTTTTTGGTTTCCTACTGTTTGACAGGGGTGGTAGAATGTTTCCATACCTTGCCAGGGTCTCTATGTTACCCAAAACTACAGCAAAGGGATATCTGAAAACTCCTCTTAACTTCTAATTTTCTGGTTGTATAGGCCGATTTATCCAAACTAATTCATGTGACATCAAATGATAACCAATTCATATATCATAATAAATATATAATGTTTAAATAAATAAATAAAGACAAAATTTCCAAATAAATAATGTAAAAAGTTTGCATGATAAATTAAAATTTACAAAAAGTGCAAATAAAACAAACATTCCACCACCAAGGCTCTTGGGATCTGTGCCACAATAAATCAGGAGCCACCACCAGGCGGGTAAAGATGCATGCTTACCAGCTAAATATGACCCTTTAGCAAAAGAAAAGTCATAAATAGCACGTGAGATGAAAAATCCACCACAACCACGTTACTCCTACTGTTGCTCTGAGATCGATGTTAACACTCGTATAAACTTCTCCCTTCCTGTAACCATCCAATTAACACTCAGGAAAAAAGTATAAAGGCAAACATTTCACTTATTGTGAAATCTTTTATAATAATGTATTTAACAATTGCAATATAGAGGTAATTGTGCCATAGAAAAACAGTATCAGCAGGAACACAAAATGATTTTTGTGTCACTTCCAGTAGCACAATGATGTCAGCATGTAGCTCCACCCTACACGTTTCGTCATGCATGACTTCTTTCAGGGCATGTCCCCTATCACTCCACTCACCACACTCTTGTCTCTGGATTTCTGGCTGAGCACACTGCCCTCTCTGGCTCCTACGGTACAGGGTGAACATAGCCTAGGCAAGATGGCAGCAGGAAGGAGAAATATTTAAAAAAAAAAAACTTTATTTGTACTGCGCAATGACAGGCAGATGACTTGTGTTATGGTGGAATATACTGTGTAGCATTCTCACAGAGATGTGTTGCACGAAATGGATACTAGCTTCATTTTAGTCCACCACATGGGTGTGAATACCATTGTAAGCCAATGTTATTTCCCTTGCTATTGCATTGTGGTTGCATTCAAGTAATGCTGCCCAACACACCACAACACCTCTGGTGTGAGCCACCACTAAGTATGGGCCTGTGTTGATGGACTTTGATGGGTAAATGCAGTTTGAGATACTTCTGAGATCATTCAGATTTTATTGCAGGGGCAGTTGACCCACTTTTGCTACTTTCGCATTCCCATAAATGTGTATAGGAAAAGAAGTAGTTCTGAAGTGAACAATCACCCATCAACGCTGGTCCTAACTCAAGTCTATCACAGCTTTGCTGGGTGTCCAGCGGAATATCCCAACTAAAAACCATGACAGCAGTTAAGACCTGATAGATCATCAAATCCTGCTCCACTTGTGTAGTCTTACGTTTTGACATTGCAAATTTTTGCATTGCCTATTTTCAAACACTTTTATTCAGACTAGTAAGATTGCTCAAAGTGAAAAAGTCAAATTTGTTCCACAACATCATTTTCCAATTTACATTGTAGGAGCAAGAAACAACTTTAACCCCTTCACACCGGATCGTACTGGTGTGAAGAGGAGTTTCTGCGCCAGAAGGTGGGCAGGACGGGGCTTAGTGTCATGTGGCCGCTGTGACGTCACGTCACGGCTGGTCACATGATCGGGAAAGGTTCCTATCGAAAGACCTTTCCGTGAGTACTGCACATGTGTGCTGGGAGCGCGCGCTCTCAGCACGCGTTTTTTGTTACATGAACGCAAATGTGCGGCTGCTCGGCATCTAGGCCCAGACGCCGGGAGACCGCACATTTGCGTGCAGCCGGCGTGAAGGGGTTAAAGTAGAACTATAGGCAAAACATTTTTTCTCTTTTTGGATAAAGTAAGGGAGGGATATAACCTGTCAGTTTGTTTTTTTGCCATCTGCATCCCATTGGGGAGATTTACCTTCACTTCATGTCCCATAGCCAAAACAGGAAGTGAGATAAAATCCCTGCAAATTAAGGGAAATCCATGGAGACCCCAGATCACCAGAACTAGTGTCTTTATTGGAAGATTTCCCCTCTATTATTTTTCTGAGGACAAGTCAAAATTGGGGTTTTCTTTTACTTTCATTTTCTATGATAATGGTAAACAGGACAAATACAGAGGCTGACTCTCTCTAAAGGTGGCAGAGGTTGCAAAAAGAACTGACAGGTGTTCCAATCCCTCTGCACTTTATCCAGAACTAAAAAAATGTTTTGCCGTTTGTAATATTTTAATGATTTTTGATTGGTATAGAATATTCTTAATATCTGTAAAGATATGAAAATTAGTCATTTGAAATTAAGTATTATATGTTTTTTGCGTATCTAAAATAATGGAAGTATGACTTGGGAGAGACCACAAAACTCATGGGCAGAATACTGAGCTTGAATATTACGATCTAGTAATCCGTGACAATACAATGAAGCTAGCTCCCTCCAGTGGAAAGAAGTTTTACATCTCCTTACCATTAACATTGATAGGAAATAAAGAATTTATGTACGCAGCACAGCGATGACTATCTACCAGTTTTAAAGCTGAATTCTAAGCAAACAACTAAAAAAAACAGATGAAAAACATAAAAGGGAGCTGTTTTATCCCCCAAAGGATTTTTATCCCTGTCAATCCAGTGTTGATATTTACACAGCCATGCAAGAGCACAGTACTGTCTGAAAGGGGATGGGACCTTATATTTCTATGTTGCAGTTTCACTTTCACTTACAAATCTGCTTCTCACCACCATCATGTGACTGGACAGTCAAAGGAGAAGTAGTACACTGATGAGCTTATCTGTTTCTCACTCTGCTTTCACCTCCTATCAGCATGTTACTTGCACCTAACTTGAACCTAGGCCAATTGATTGGCTCCTTGTGCTGTTTCTTCTGCTCCCTCTCTGGGCTCTGCTGTACAGAGACTGCAAGAGGCTAATACCAAGTCAAATTCAGGTGTTTACGCTGCTTGCATTTGAAAATTGCATTTCAAGATGTATTCTTGAATACAGAGTTACATTAATTTGTAATGCTGATATCTGCCTGGAGTTCACGCATAACTAAATGCAAACCAGTTTTTTTTAGAGTTGAATAGAGTGAAGAGAGAGTAGAAGGCCTGCCTGGTTTTTATTGCCGTCTATTTCTCCCTTTAGGTAAATTCACCATCTTTGTCCTATTACCCTACATTGGTCTTGATGTCAGGACCATAGACCTCTGGAGCAAGGGGGACTAGGTGCTGCGGGGATCTGTATAGCAGCTCAGAGGAGATCAGGTACATTGATTTTATTTTCTATGCCGTCAAGACCTGAACAAGCAATTAGCCCTTGCAGTGAAGTCACAGCCCCACTGCATGGGATCTTTTTTACATTTCGCTGGAGTTATACTTTAAAGAAGAACTTTAGGATTTACCTATTTAAAATGTTCTGACAGGAGATTTGTGATGGTTGTTTGACCGCAAATCCATCCCCACCCCATCCCCTCCATGATACATTCACAGGCAGCTTTGTATTGTGTGGGTTCACATGTGACTGGTTAAGAGGAGAGGTAGGCAGAGTGGCTGCACATGACTGCAGCTTCTGTATCTAAGATTCAAAGGTAAAACTGTCAACTGTAAATAAAATAGATAAGTCTATGAGGATGCATGTATCTTGCTGGACCCAACCATTGTAAAACAGCACATTTTAGATCATGAGGTGATTATTGGAACTCCCCTTAATATGGAAAAATGCATTGAACATTACCTGTCAAAGCTTGCCAGATAAAAATTATATTGATCTAGGCAGGTTCAGTCTTTCTCCACTGCAGGTGGCATTCAACCAGAGGCATAGCAGAGGGAGATGTCGAGAGGAACAATGCTCCTCTATGGTTTCCTGGGTCACTGGGGAAGCTATCTGGTTGCATGCTGCCATCCAATGTGACTTTGGTGGTCATCTTGAGTCAGAGTCTATTAAAGACCTTGGTTCCCGAGTTGGGCACGCATTTTGCGAGTTGTTAGTGTATGGACAAGTCACCCATCTGTCAGGGAAAGTGAACAGTGGTAGGGAAAGGTTCCAGACAAGTAGGGACAGGCTAGGGATATGCCCTCTTTCTGGAATCCTCCCATTTGGGTACAGACCGTCCAGACCGTGGCAGTTGACAGGCTATATCCCTTCTTGCAGTGGGAGCAAAATAGGAACAGTGTTGGTAATGGCATTGTTAGGATAGGCCCTCACTCTAGTGCTCAAGTTTAATGGCTCAAACATTCCTCTGCATGAGTGGGAGGATAGACTAGAAAGCGCTTAGCGCCTATATTGGGTTCTTGTCTGGTTGACCACGGAGCTGGCTATTAACGCCTTAGAGGATGGTGCCCGCTGAGCGGTGATGGCATTGCCAGAAGAGGAACGGGCTACCCTGGAAAAGATTATGTGACACTTGAAGGGCCTTTTTGGAGAGAACGTAACGGTCCCAGAGTTGAGGCTGGGATTCTATGTCTGGAGACAGCAAGAAGATGAGAGCCTCACTCATTTTGCAGTAGTACTTTAGAATCTCTGGAAATGCCTGGAAAAGGCCCGGAATATCAGCTATGCCAATATTACCACTTCAGACCATCTACTAAGGGACCAGTTTGTGTTGGAAATGAAAGCCGAACAATTTCAGGAGAGCCCTGCAAGAATTAATTAGAGTGCAAACCGCCATCTCTTTTCATGACATTGTGGTGGATTTGGTTGCGTGGGAGCAGGAAGATGCAGAAGCAACAATGGCAATGACAAAGAAGTATGACCTAAGGCCTTAGCTCCTTCGCCCTTGTCAGACATACAGACGGCATTGAGGGAACTAGCACAAGATGTGGCCTCCCTGAAACAGCAAATGTCCTCTTTCAAATAGGACTCAGCCCACCCCTTCGAGGGCAAGAACTCGGAAGGACCCTGAGGACAACCGGAAGTGCTGGCGATGTGGCTGCTTTGGACATGTATCCAAAAACTGCGGTGGGCCCGAATTCAAAAGCTCACACAGGCTGCCGTTAAAGTAGTGGCTCCCAGGGTGGGGGGGGTGACCCCAGGGACAATCAACATAAGGTCCCAACACACAGGGGTCCATGGTTCCACCGAGCCCAGTAGTGTATGCCCTCGTCAACAACCAAGAGGTTCCATGCTTGATTGACACAGACTCTGAGGCCACTGTCATGGAGTATGACTTCTACGCCCAGTGGTTCGGGACACGAGAACAATTGAACGCCTTGTGGCTGTCCTTCAAGGTGATCAATAACTTATCTATCCTGATAGATGATATCACCTGGGTGAGGATTCAGATAGAGGACCAGGTGGTGGAGTGAGTAGGGTAGTGGTGACCCATGGCCCAGTAAGCTCTGCTTTTCCTGTGGTTCTGGGCATGAACGTATTGAAGGACTTGCACTTAACCTACTTGTTAGTCAAGTGTGAGGCCGGCGTGCACGGGGCTGTGGTCTGTGGGCGGTATGGCTCAATGTGATTCAGGCCTATGAGGCTCAACAGAGGGCAGCGAGGAAACAGTCTGAACATGTGAGGTTTGTCCACACCCCTCCTAAACAAAAACTACTCCTGACACCTCTTCAAGAAGTAGTCTGGTCGCTTCCCATTGGGGCCCATAAAAAGCTCCAAGGAGCAACGGTCCTGGTTAAACCCCGTAAGGTCTCAGAGGCTCGCAACTTCTCCAAGATCCACAAAGGGAAATTCAGCTCATCAACTTGGGGGCAACCCTGATCTCACTCCCCAACCATGACACCATAGCAGACCTTTGCGAGGTGCCTCGTCACTGTATTTCAGAGGTCCAACAAGGCATGGAAGCAGTATGTGCCCCTCTACAGGCAGACATGGCTTGATTAGATGAATCCCAATACAAGCTATTACTGGAACAGCTGGATATTCCCTTCTGGGACTTTCCTCTAAAGCAACAGCAACTACTGCATCAATTGCTGGAAAAACATTCCCCACGGCCCAGAAGACTACGGGTTCACCAAGGCCATCAATCACCCAATCCGTAAAGGGAATGCTCCACCCATTTAGGAGCGATTCCGCCACATCTCCCCAGGTAAATGACCTGCTCCGCATTATGCTACAAAGCGGGTGATACAAGAGAGCCTTAGTCCCTGGGCTGCCCCTGTGGTCTAGGTGCAAAAGAAAGATAGAAGCCTGTGATTCTACCTCCACAGAAGACAATGTAGTTTGCGATCCTGTGCGGTCCAACTGTGGGCAGCTCTGATTGCTCTCTGATTACTCTGATTATGTTGTTTGAGCTTGGGTTCACACTTGTGCGGTGCAACAGACCGCATGTGATTCACACAGGAACCACACCGCATTCCTGTGCAAATCAAATGCGAATTCTGTGCGGTGTGTATGGTTCAAATCGCACCACATTTGCACCAAAAAAGGTGCAGGGCCCTTTTTTTGGTCCACACTAGAATCGGATCGCATGAGTGTTCACATCCATGCAATCTGATTCTGCACATCGCACCACGTTTTTCGAACTGATTTCAGAGTGTCATTAAGTTAAAATACACACCCGCAATGGTTCGTGTGAACGAGGTGCGATTATGATGCGGTGCAGAAATTGCACAGAAACTGGTGCAAATTTTGCACTGCATCAGTGTGAACCCAGGCTGAATGTGCTTCTTTCTAGGTTTACCTTAGCCTTGTAATTTTCAGTATCCATATTACTTTTTGGAGTGCTGCGATGCCAAGGAAAGCATCTGTCAAAGAGGGAGGAAGTGTAGGCAAGTGCAGTCTACTTTTTCCACTGCAGGCGGTGCTGAAGCACAGCGGCATAGTAGAGGGAGAGGAAGTCGAGAAGAACAATGGTCCTCTAAGGTTTCCAGGGTCACTGGGGAAGCCAACCAGTTGGATGCTATCACTCCATGTAAGTCAATCTATTTAAGATCCTGACCCCTAGGTTTGGAGAACATTTTGCGAGAGGTTAGTGTAGGGACAGGCAAGGGACACACCATCCTTCTGGAATCCTTCTGTTTGGGTACCAACAAGCCAGGCTGCATTCTGCCCTCTAGGACAGACACTGTTGACATATCCAAAGCTTGCTTCACTCTTCCGTGACAATCTGTGAGTGTTACCCGTCAGGTGCCATCCCACTGGGCTGTTTCGTGAAATTTTCTGCAATTTTGTATTCACTGCAGCTACACCACGCTGTACCTCACCGCAAAGAGATCATGAAAAGGTGAACTAACACCCTGCATCCACCTTACCCCCCTGGTCTCCGCCGCACTTACAGTACCTCTGTAGGTAATAGAGTTTCACCATCCATGTAGCGGTATTGGAAGCCATGCTGTTCTCCCTCCTATTTCCCTAGGAACTGTTAGAAATTCTGTATATAGCCCTACAGAACAGACAGTGCACAGTCCACATGTGCTTTTCTACTTCACTGAAACAAAGAAACTGTAAACTTTTATTTAGAGAAGGCACAGAGTATACTATAGATGTAGCCACAAATTATAAACACTGCTATTTACTGGTTGAATAATATATCTCTACTGGATACTGATGTAGTTGTTGCACAAAATACATGAACACTGTATTCCAACAGGAACAACCGGACAGGACAGATCACAGCAGTTCTGAATAGTCAGAATCAGCTGACAGCAGTGACTTGGATGACTGGTGACTGCTTGAGCTACATACCAGCTATCCAGATCAGCATATCCTTGGCAACAACTTTGGCTGCCATAACCAGACCCCACTTGTATGGAAGATTGCAGGGCTAACCTGGAATTTGAACTTTAGGTACTGGGCTCTCCAGTATCCAGATCTCCTGGATGCAGCAGCATATGACCTGTTTCAAAATTCCTGAATTCTTGTGTCACTCAATGGACTTAAAAAAAAAAAACTACACTAAGAACAAAAATGAGCCAGACTGGGGTCCTGCAGCTTCATGTACTGTAAGTCAAGATAATAGTAAAATATAAAAGTTGATTCGACGGCTAAATACTCACTAATAGTGTATGTTGTCACTAATGCTAAAAGTAAAAAATGTAAAGCGAGCGCTACCCCAAATATGTCTATATGAGCCGCTAGAACACCAAAAAAAGGTAACCAACAAACCTTTCAATGAATAATAAAAGAAGAGAGAGATCGGTGCAGCGCTAGGATAAAGCAAGTGTTCAATATAAATGCCCTAAGGGTATAGGCAAATGCAAAAGGAAACAGAAAATGCAAAGTATAATACAGTCCACTATTCAGTGCACAAAAGTCCAAATTCCCATATCAATTGCTGTGAGGGATATGTTGCAATTCAGAGGTAGGGGTCCTTAAAACAGATAGATTGCCCACTCACCAGAAGTGCGTATAAAGTACGGATGTAGAGAGATATATGTTCTTCAAAACATCTCGGTCAATAGGGTTCTGGTCAGATCGCACTCTATATTCTCCTCCGTCTCACTGTGTTCAATAAATCCCAGGATTCGGTACAGGCGTCAAAAATCCCCTTAGTTTATCCAGGCACTGTGGAAGATGGTGCTCTCAAAGAGAGCCCAATAAGGGACGCCACATAGTGTAGTATAATATGAACAGGTTTATTTCCCAAATCAGATAAAAAGGATGCTACTGACCATGAATGTAGTTGGCCACAGATGGTGGCTAGATGTCCATGTGCTGTAGCCCCTCTGATGCGTTTCGTGTGATGCACGTTCTCAAAGGGTGTAGGGCTTACAGCAGGACATCTACCCACAGCTATTTATGCAGAGAAATGGCAATCGCGCTAGTCGTGGCCGCCATTTTGCCGGCGTCGTGCGCATGCGCAGTGTATCGGCGCCATTTTGCCGAGGATCCGTAGTGCCTGGATGAACTAAGGGGATTTTTGACGCCTGTACCGAATCCTGGGATTTATTGAACACAGTGAGACGGAGAATATAGAGTGCGATCTGACCAGAACCCTATTGACCGAGATGTTTTGAAGAACATATATCTCTCTACATGAGTACTTTATACGCACTTCTGGTGAGTGCGCAATCTATCTGTTTTAAGGACCCCTACCTCTGAATTGCAACATATCCCTCACAGCAATTGATATGGGAATTTGGACTTTTGTGCACTGAGTAGTGGACTGTACTATACTTTGCATTTTCTGTTTCCTTTTGCATTTGCCTATACCCTTAGGGCATTTACATTGAACACTTACTTTATCCTAGCACTGCACCGATCTCTCTCTTCTATGTTGTCACTAATGCTGTCCATGAATATCATTCTGTAACACTGCCTACAGCTTAAAGGCATTCCTTGGCATGTTATGTAAAGGATGTGTGTTTGCATGACAGTAGATTTCCTATTAGCTCTAAAAATGGACAGAATATAATAACAGGATTCACCACAGTATAGACTTCAATGGGATTTGCCACTAAGTTTGGTTTCACTAAATTTTAAACAGGATTCAGACTGACTCTAGGCAGATTCACTCATCCCTATTCCTGAAACATATCCCCACTCGCCAACAACTCCTAGCTGCAATCTCCTGCTGCCTGTCTGAAGTCTCTGACAGGTTTCTGTAGCACTATATTCACTGAATGTCATCCAGCAAATGTCTGCATCCTTGGTGATGGAGTGTTGTAGCCAGCCATGCTCTTGGATGGACCCGCTTTAAGATCTCTCAGCTGCCCTTTGGATCTCTGCATCCAGCGTGCATAGAAAAGAATCACACCCTTTGAAATAAGCAAATGTTGTTGCTTTGCAGCCTGAAATGAAGACAGACACAGTTTTTGCTTAATTAAGCTGTATTTACTCAGTGCAACTTATAACATCCAGGTGAAAGATATGACACCAACATGTCAGGAAAAAAAAATCAAAAACAGAATCAGAGTTGGAAAAATGGTCACCCCCTTGTGTCAGTAGTTTGTTGAACCCCCTTTTGCTGTAATTCCAGTCTTTAGTCTGTTGGGATATGTTTCCACTAACTTTGCACATCCAGACTTCTCTTCTCTTCCGCTCTTCTTTGCAGAACTGCTCAAGTTCAGTTAACTTTGATGGTGACTGTTTGTGGACTGCATTCTTCAAGTCATTCCACAGATTTTGAATGGGGTTTAAGTCTGGACTCTGACTAGGCCATGCAAGAACATTCGCCTTTTCTCCTTCAACCACTGTGTGCTCATTTTTGCTGTGTGCTTTGGGTCATTGACGTGTTGGAAGGTAAACCTTCTTCCTATTTACAACTTTCTAGCAGAGGGCAGCAGATTTTTCTCTTTAATTTGATGATATTTTGCCCCATTCATTTTCCTTATATCCTGACAAGTGCTCCAGTCCCTGCTGCAGAGAAACACCCCCATAACAGGATATTACCACCTCCATGACTTACTGTAGGAATGGTATTATTTGGATGGTGACCTGTATTGGATTTCCACCAGAAATATCATTTAGTGTTGAGGCCAAATAACTACATTTTAGTCTCATCTGACCATAACACCTTTTCTCATGTGGCCTCAGAATCATCAGGGTGCATTTTGGCAGAGCATAGTCATGACTGCATGTGGCCTTTCTTGAGGAGTGGCTTTTTTTTGCAACCCTCCCATACAAGCCACATTTGTGGAGAATATTGTTGTCACAAACACAAAATGACCGCTCTGTTATAAAATCCTGCAACTGCTTCAGAGTTGCTGTAGGCTTCTTGGTAGCCTCTCTGACCAGTTTCCTCCCAGCTCTTTCATCCAGTTTGGAGCGACGTCCTGATCCAGGAAGGGTCTAGAGTCCATGTTGTACCAAATTCCCTCCATTTCCAAATAATAAACTTCACTGTGCTTCTAGGCATAGATAAAGCCTTTGAATGTTTTTGTATCCATCTCCTGATTTGTGCCTGTACACAACGTTATCCTGGAGATCTTTTGACAGTGCCTTGCCACCCATAGTTCATTGTTTGAGTTACACTACTAAGGACTGAAATGCTCCAGAAAAGCTCTTTTCATGCCAAGCTAATCAAAATGACCACAGCTGGTAGTCAAATGGTTTTGTGTGCCATTGAGAAGGTGATTAGCTACACCTGATTGAGTTTAGGAGAGAGTAATCATTTTTCCAACTCAGTGGTTTTGTTTTTGAGTAAATACAGCTGCATAAAACAAAAACTGTTTCTGTCCTAATTTCAGGCTGCAAGGCAACAACATGTGGTTATTTTAAAGGGGGGTTGGTTCTTTTCTATACCCACTGTACAATTGTCCCTTTTGGGACCCTATCACTATGGGATCGCATCACCACACTACCAGGCTTATTGTTTTTAACTCTCATCTGTAGGCTTGCAACTGCTAACCTCTCTAGCAATTTCCAGGTGTACTTTTTCTCCTGATGAAGAGTGATACTCAAAATGCTTTGGCCATGCTCTTCAACAAAACTGTTACACTTCAACTTATGAGAGTTGTATATGGGGTTCCGTTTCCCTACGGTTTAATCCTACAGTGTATGTTTCAAGAATTGATTTTACCTTCTGTTCTAAAGATGTAATAAACTGTTTTTTTTATATATTCTGTTTTTGTATTATATTTGGTGCTGGGAAAGTACCATACACCCCTGATACAATATGTTGGATAGACTATTTCTGGGATGTTGGCACCTAAGTAGCCTCCAATTACACCAGTTATCTTCCTCACTGCATATCATGTTTGACCAATGCATTAGCTCCTAGCATTAAAGAAGTATAGCCAAAGCTTTTTGGATCACAGGAGTGTAGTTCATTCAGCCTGCTGACATCGGAGGGCTGGTTCAAGCTCTGAAAAGATCCCAACCATACAGTCTGGATCCACCCAGATGCCTGGACAGATTCAGCATTGGATCCATGCTGCATCCACCTAGGTATGTTTTTTTTTCTGCATAACCTGTACTTCTCTTCTAATGCCTCTTATCAGTGCATAAACTAGAGTTTCACTACTCTGACATCAAAATACCATTGTAAAACATCCAGGCTCTGAAAAGATCCCGAAAATACAGTCAGGATCCACCCAGATGCCTGGACTGACACCTGGCTCAGTCTCCCAGCTGATCCTGGCCCAATCCCACACACAGCCCGGCGCTCCAGTGATCGTTGGAAGAGCAGAACAGAGAGCCGGAGACTGACAGTTAAGGCTCTCTGCTCAGAGCGGAAGGGGACACCTGAGTGATCAGTGGTCTTTGATCGCTCAGTTCTCAGTGCAGAGCCATCGGATCCACACTGCATCCACCTAGGTATGTTTTTTTTTTTCATAACCTATACTTCTCTTTTAATGCCTTTTATCAGTGCATAAACTAGAGTTTCACTACTCTGACATTAAAATACCATTGTAAAAAAGATGCATACATAAAAAAAACATATATAATGCATTATGTGTTTCAAAAAATAAGTCTAATCATGTTGATTATAGTGTGTTTACTTGTGAGCCACCAGGGTATACTAACAGAGGAGCATATATATTTTTCTAGATCGCTGGTTATTTTGCACACTCTCTACTGGTATGCATTTGATATCAATTAATTCAATAATTACCGCGCTCTAATACTAATTAAAAAAGTGCTCAGTGCTTGAAAAATAATATAAATAAATCAACAATTGATGATACCTTTAAAAAATTGTAAATACTCCTATATATGTGCCAATTAATAAATCAAATAATAATTCATGATAAAAATAATATATAAAGTATTATTTGGCACATATATAGGAGTATTTACAATATTTTAAAGGTATCATCAATTGTTGATTTATTTATATTATTATTCAAGCACTGAGCACTTTTTAAATTAGTATTAGAGCGCGGTAATTATTGAATTAATTCTAATCATGTTGAGCCATAACTTAAACTGGGTTGGGAACCAACACCTATAGGGAGTTCTTTGGTGTTGTAGCTTTTCTAAGAATGCAGATTTATGGTATCAATAGTGTGGCTTTGAACACAAAAGCATTTGGACAAAAAAGACATTTCTCATTATGTTTGATTATTGCTCTGTAACCTGTGGCTCTCAGATATTCTGTACTGCTAGTCCATATTTCTACAGCATAACAGCCTGGCTTGGTCAGTCTCTCTGTACAGTGGGTGGGTGGATTTATCTCTGTTAGATCTGGCTAAACTTCAGTAGCAGATGTGCCACATTTTCTCTTTTTAATTAAGTCACTTGCACATATTTAAACATTTACTGTACATAGACTACATTATTAATAACAGAAATTACCATGTTTCTATGTGTTCATTATTCTATAAGGAAAAACCCTAATCAGGTTAAATCCACCATACCTGTACAAATACAAGGCTTTTCTCTTTACTATTTTATGAAGTATTTCCTCATTTTATTATACTTTAACAAGATGTATGAGGCAATAACTTGGTTTGTGCTGATAACATCCACACTAATCTGATTTCTGAATAAGCACATGTAATAGTTCACAGCCACCAATTACTCATATTCTCCTTTCAGCATAAGTATCTTTTGAGTATTAATAAAAGCATTATTTGACCAAAACAATTAACGTTGTGTGCTAATGGCTGTAACTAGGTGACACCACAATGGATGAGCCATGTCAGATTTCTTGTGTCACTTTAAAGCAAGCCATAGAGGATGTGATTTTCTTTCCTACAACCACAGGTTGCTGGAAAGAAAATTGCTCGATACTCCCATCAACACAGTTAGTGTTGATGGGGAAGTCCCTGCCCCAGTGCTATTGTGTTCTGCCAGTGGGGAGCCAACAGAACACAATAAATTACTGCACGAGGCTATAGGCGCCGGCAGTAATCAAGTGCAAAAAATCCAACAGGCTGGTTGTAGTGAACTTAATCGATGGCTCGACTTCAGTACAACCAGCCTGCCCATAGATTGATCAAATTTTGCCCGATACCTGCTTAACTGGCTTTACTTCCTTTTGTATGTTGAAAGCCATATCTTGTTATGCCTTCTCTGGGGTTAGCTTATTGTCTTTGGATATAATCTCATTGTATTTATGGGTCCCATGATGTGATGGCTAGCATCTAAGCCTATGTCATATTCCTATGATGATGTGCATGGATAATATCTCTCCTTCAAGGCTGTAGTGTTTGAAAAATAAACGTAGAATTAAAAGGCAAAAATATTTTTTTTCATTTTGGATAGAGTAAGGGAGGGTTATAAACAGTGTCTGTGTTTTTCCCATCCCATTGGGAAGATTTTCCTTCACTTCATGTTCCATAGCCAAAACAGGAAGTAGGAAAAAATCTTGTCAAAGTGAGGAAATCCCTGTTTGTCACCAGATCTAGTGTTCTCTATTACTTCCCTGAGGAAAACCTAAAAGGGATTTTCTTTTACTTCCACTTCCAATGATAATGGTAAACAGGACAAATAGAGGGTGAATCTCTCTAATGGGGGCACAGACAGCAATAAAAACCTGACAGGTATTCTAATCCCTCCTCACTGTATACAAAACTAAAAAAAAAAAGTTTTGCCTTTAGCTATACTTTACACTTGCAGCTACCTAAAGCATCACAGAAGGTACTGATTTAAAGCATATTTACCAGTATATGTATAGATGTATTACTTTATACATGTTTAATTATGATGTCTTTAGTATCAGTGGTTACATCCTCAGATCTAGAAATTCATTGCTGTATAACGTATTGACTAGACTACTTAATTATGATTCAATGGTAAAGTGGGGGGTCTAGTGGAACATAAATGGCATGACAGTACATCAGTTTCTCCAATGTCTCAGTGACATTAATAAACCCTTTCTGTCTCCAAATTTTTCCATATTACTATGCTCTGTACAGGGCAGATACTTTCAATCTTGGATTCCAGTTATCTACATTATGAACATCCACCTCATTGGCTGTCTAAGAGATAACTGGAACACAAAACCATACGTTGAAATAATATTATCATAAGGTTCCCCCCCCCCAAAAAAAAATGGACACAGGGTAATAAATCTACCCAAAACCAAATGAATAAAATACTGGACATACATTATATTGCCAAAGGTATTGGGCCAGCCCTCCAAATCATTGGATTCAGGTGTTCCAATCACCTCCATGGCCACAGGTGTATAAAATCAAGCACCTAGGCATGCAGACTGCTTCTACAAACATTTGTGAAAGAATGGGTTGCTCTCAGGAGCTCAGTGAATTCAAGTGTGGTACCGTGATAGGTTTCCACCTGTGCAATAAGTCCATCCGTGAAATTTCCTTGCTACTAAATATTTCACAGTCAACTATTAGTGGTATTATAACAAAGTGGAAAGCAACTGGGAACAAAAGCAACTCAAAGTGGTAGGCCACGTAAAATGACAGAGCGGGGTCAGCCAACTGTCTGCAGAGTCAATAGCTAAAGACCTCCAAACTTTGTGTGGCCTTCAGATTAAGCACAACCATGCATAGAGATCTTCATAGAATGGGTTTCCAAGGCCGAGCAGCTGCATCCAAGCCTTACATCACCAAGTGCAAAGAAAAGCGATGGATGTAGTGGTGTAAAGCATGCTGCCATTGGACTCTAGACAGATGAATCATGCTTCTCTGGCAATCCAATTGATGTGTCTGGGTTTGGCGGTTGCCAGAATGGTACTTGCCTGACTGCAAAGTGCTAAGTCTAAAGTTTGGTGGAGGTGGGATTATGGTGTGGGGTTGTCTTTCAGGGGTTGGCTTGGCCCCTTAGTTCCAGTGAAGGGAACACTTAAGGCATCAGCAGCAGAGGTGGTTGTTAATCTGTTTCAGCTGCTTTGGTGTTAATGAAATTAACAACAGATGCACTAGATGGGCAACAATGAGAAAACCCCCTAAACAGGAATGGTTTTACAGGTGGGGGCCACTGACATTTTTTTTCCTACTCATCTTTTCTGGTTTTCACTAGTTTTGCATTTGGCTAGGGTCAGTGTCACTACTAGTAGCATGAGGCGATACCTGGACCCTACAGAGGTTGCACAGGCAGTTCAACTCCTTCAGGATGGCACATATATATGTGCTGTTTCCAGAAGGTTTACTGTGTCTCCCAGCACAGTCTCAAGAGCATGGAAGAGATTCCAGGAGACAGGCAGTTACTCTAGGAGAGCTGGACATGGCCGTAAAAGATCCTTAACCCATCAGCAGGACCAGTATCTACTCCTTTGTGCATGGAAGAACAGGATGAGCCCTACAAAATGACCTCCAGCAGGCCACTGGTGTGAATGTCTCTGACCAATCAAACACGATTTCTTCTGCGCTCTAGGACCCAGGCGGGTGGCAAATCGGTGGAACCAGAACTGGAAAACAGCGATCACCAGTGCATCAAAGGTTGTGCGGCTCCAAACAAGGCTGGGTAAGCCCGACCAACACTACAAAGCGAAATAAAAACGAGAAGCGCACAAACCTTGCGCATTACCTCAGTAAACAAAAATTTATTAATAAGAAAGGTACTCACAAACAGCGAATAAAATCAGGCATGTAAGTCCTCACAGGGACTTCAGAGATAGAGAGCCAGCGCGAGTCCCATCGTGGGGGTAAGCACTCAGTTCGCTGACGCGTTTCGAATGCCAAACCTTCTGATGAAGGTTTGTGCGCCTCTCGTTTTTATTTCGCTCTGACCAATCAAAAGCAGACTTCATGAGGGTGGTCTGAGGGCCCAACATCCTCTAATGGGCCCTGTGCTCATTGCCCGGCACCATAGAGGTCGATTGGCATTTGCCATTGAACGCCAGAATTGGCAGGCCCACCACTGTGCTTTTCACAGATGAGAGCAGGTTCACCCTGAGCACATGTGAAAGACGAGAAAGGGTCTGGAGAAGCCATGGAGAATGTTATGCTGCCTGTAACATCGTTCAACATGACCGTTTTGGTGGTGGGTCAGTGAAGATCTGGGGAGGCATATCCATGGAGGGATGCACAAACCTCTACAGTCTAGACAATGGCACCGATTCCATAAAGTATCAGGATGAAAACCTTGGACCCATTGTCAGACCCTACGTTGGTGCAGTTGGTCCTGGGTTCCTCCTGGTGCACGACAATGCCCAGCCTCATGTGGCAAGAGATGCTGGCAGTTCCTGGAGGATGAAGGAATTAATACCATTGAATGGCCCCCACGCTCGCCTGACCTAAATCCAATAAAACACCTCTGGGATATGTTTCGGTCCATCCAACGCTGCCAGGTTGCACCTCAGACTGTCCAGGAGCTCAGTGATGCCCTAGTCCAGTGTCAAGGTCCTACCTTTTCCCAGAGGTTATGTTACTCCATGTGCTGGCATCCATCTTGGATCTCTGCTGAGCACGGTGGGAATCTTTTATGCCTTCAGGTCTCTGAGGTCCATCCCCCAGAGGGGTGTGGCTGAGTACATATAAGCCTGTGATCCGCACATGCTCTTTGCACATGTGTCTTGTGTCTTTGTCTTGCTACAGCTCTGTGTATACGCTCGTGACTCTTCTGGTATTTGACTCGGCTTGTGACTAAGACCATTCTCTGTGTTTTCCTTTGATCTGACCTTCCGTTGCTGAACCCGGCCCGTGACCTGTTATTCTCTGTCTACTGTTCTGTACCGTTTTGTCCCGTTGTTGTCGACCCAGCTTGCCTGACTACGCTATTGTCATTCTCACCAGCTACACGCCATTGGCGGCGGCCATTACCGCAGCCGGGGTGTCTCGGGGGCCGCGACCTGGTTCCTGGCTGCGTCAAGTCCATCCCCACCATCAGGGGCCCTGGTGAAGGGCAACCTGGGACTTAGACTCCGCGCCCTGAGGGACTTCGGTCTGTTGGTGGTGGTTGTCGTCAGCCAGTGCGTTACCCTGCCACTAGGCCTACCTGTCCGTTCCACAGCCCTGCCCTGACATCCAGACCTGGGAGGAAATACCCCAGGACACCATCCGTCATCTCATTAGAAGCATGTCCCGATGTCAGACAGGCATACAAGCATGTGGGGGCCTTAGAAACTATTGAGTACCATTTTCAGTTGCTGCAATTAAATTTCAGCAAAATGGATTAGCGTGCTGCATCATTTTTTCACTTTGATTTTCGGGGTGTCTTTGAATTCAGTCCTCTGTAGGTTGATAATTTTAATTTTCATCAAATGATGGGGCATCCTTATGTTCCTAACACATTACCCATCCATATCAATATAGATATCCATCATGATATTTTCCCCATTGAGATCTGATGTGTTTTCAAAGTGTTCCTTTAAATTTTTTTTTTGAGCGGTGTATTAAAACTCAAAGCCAGTCCAATATATATATCCTTGGCAGCGCACTGATCGGTCATGTGAGAGCTCGGACGAGTCGAGGCTCGTGAAGTCATCGATTGGCGCCGCAACTCCTTTCCAAGAATGCACATGGCCCCTATGTGTGCTGTTATCTGATGCTCGGCTGCTGGGGCGACTTGGCTATCATGCCAACAGAGGGCTCTGCATTCCCACTGTTGCACGCGTGCCATAGGTTCGCTACCACTGCTATAGACACACTCCTAAACCTTGTGAACAGCCTTCCCTGAACAGTTGAAGCTGTTATAGCTGCAAAGCACAGGCCAACTTAATATTGAACACTACGGACTAAGACTGGGATGCCATTAAAGGTCATGTGCGTGTAAAGGCAGGGGTCCCAATACTTTTGGCAGTATAGTGTATCTTTTAACTCTTTTGCTGCCTGATGATTGTTTTGCATTTTTTGCATGCTTAAAAAATAATTTGAGGCCTGAAGATTACGTAAAACTCCTAAAATATTATATATTTTCCGAAAGCAGACACCCTAGAGAATAAAATAGCGGTAGTTACAATTTGTTACACACAATATTAGTGCAACAGTTTATAAAATTGAAAATTTCAGTAAAAAATACACTATAGTTAATTTTAGGGTGCATAAAACACAATATATCACCCAATTCTTTTGTAAAATATATAAGATGAGATTGCACTGAGTAAATAGATACCCAGCATGTCAAGTGTAAAACGTGCGCCCATGAAATTGGGAAAAATTCAGTAAATATATTTTCTAGTGGAGATGCTTAAAAAGCACCTACAGGTCATCAGTTTAGAGTTAATCATGAATTCTAGAATTATTGCTCTATGTGTAGCGCAATCAATGCTTTTGTGTGTAGGTTCCCCCATGTGTGTATTTATGCTCGACGGGGTAGGCTAAATAACTTATATTTGGAGGGAATTTTAGTTGCTTGGGTGTAACTTTGATTTTTTGTATACGTTGTATTTTTTTTAATAAACTTTTATTTTTATCACAGAGGACAAAAAATCCATTATGTGATGCATTTTTGGCGACATATTTTCTTTAATGAGACATGAGGGGTCTAAAAGACCCCTGATGTTTCACCTGTTCTCCATTGGAGCTAATGGAGGGCAGATCATGCTTCATTAGTTATTTCCTCAGACATAATAGCTGGAAAAAGTGACACCAAGACCCAGAAGTGACATTTTACAGTTTCGGGTTGATAGCAGGTGGGGAGATAAGCAAACCTTTTTCCTGTAACCTGTCATTTGTTAAAATCTTTATTTTCCCAATCTAATTAGGCCTCTTCTTCCTTTTCAAGCTCTTTCATCTTGTTCATCTCTTTGTTGATACGGCAGATTTGTAACTGTAATTTGAAATTGTAAACCAAAGCCTCAACACAAAAAAAAAAAAAGTTAAAAGTGAAGTTCAAGAACCAGATTTCATGCCTGAATCTGAAAGATGAAAAAAATTTACAATGGCTAGCTTCTTAAAAAAAAAAAAAAAAGAGTTATGTATGTACAGTTATGACCACGTGGTAAACATTTATGTAAAATTTCGCTTTAAAGCAATAATAAGAACTCAGGAAAACACAAATCAAGTTTGATTTTTTTAATTAATTTTCAGTGCCATTCCAAAATGCAAACTTGTTTTTTTTTTGTTTTTTTTAAGTGTTACATAGTGAGTCAGGGAATGGTGGAAGCTCCTTTCCCATCTCTTGGCAGGCTCACCAGGGAGGTTATAAAACAACGGTCCATATTACAGGGAAATCACACGCAGGCATAGTATTAAAGTGTTGACATAATAGGATGGCCTTGTATAAATGTGCAGACAGAAGGCCTGCTAACACTGCAGACAGATGAGGGAGACATGAGTGTATCACAAAACCTTCAGTGTCCTTAATAAGTGGTTTTACTGTGTTAACTTCAGCCACAGACCACTCTGCTGTTAATGAAAGACTATTAAAACAAATTAGTCTGTGCAAATAATTTAAAAGGATTTAGTAAACATCACTTTGTTAAGACTCCATCTTGCACCCCTCGGTTCCTAGAACAAAAAGCATGAAACTGGTGAGTGCAGATATGTGCGTAAATACAAGAATCTATTTGGGATCCAACATTGCGCCTTTAAAAACAGCTACACTGGGCTGTTCCTTGTTACATATTAGAGGGATACGCATTCCCAATTTAGGGAAGTCTCTAAAGGTCCATCTCTACAAGGCTACATGCACAAATTCGCTTTTACATGCATCTGTGTTGAAGAATTGAAGACATTGAGGACTGCACCCCTCCATACATAGTGGAAAGCGATCATTTAATTACTTTGGCAATCATAATCGCCCCAGTATGTACTGAATGGTATGCATCATTCAATATGATCCTATTTTACTGCTGTATTGAGCTTGCTAAGTGCAGTGCGCATCAGTGCAACATGGCAAAATTGAAATACATTTTTTTAAAAAGTGGAAGGCTGAATAGCTACAGCTGCCTACTAGACAGTTATGTCTAGTGGCGTATGTTTAATTATCTCCTTCCTATAGCTTTGGGCACACTTAATAAAACATAGGATGTCATCTAAAGACCTATAGCCCCAATGGCAAAATGTGCAATTTAAATCTAACTTGTGCCATTAGTGACCATGGTGTAGTTCACTTATTATAGACTGGCATTTAACACATAAACAGATGTGCAGGCTTTTGATCAATGACATGGAGGCAAACAGTAGCAGTGTGCAGTAATTTACAAGGCAGCCAATCAAAGATAAGTTTTCCTGGCCATTGGTGGCCTTTTAAATACTGTTAGATTGGCAATAACATCAAGCTAGCATTCATTAGAGTTATTACAGCTTCTATGGATAACATTCTTCTATTTTTTATTGGAATTCAATATGTTTAATTTCAGATGTAAAATAGTGAAAGCTGATCTAGGATTGGCTGTTTACAGGTTACGTTACACTGTTGCTCTTTGCATGGTATTATTTACTAAAGCCCTGTGTGGGCTGAACCAGTATATGCATATAATAATTCATACCCAACTTTTCTCAAATTCATAACTTCCATATTGGTTCAGCTAGCACAGTGGGCTGCCTCAGGGTAGATGAGATATGAAGATGATTTGGCACAACCCAACCAACCAAATGGCACTTACTGTTTGGGAATGCTGCCAAGGAAGCTCTGAACCTGCACTGTGAGATTTTATGTAATGTAGTGAAATATATACAGCCTGAAAGACGGGGATTGTACATCCACCAAGGGCATGGAACAGCCCGTCCCTTTGTACAGTCTGTATAGAATATACAAAAACATATGTATATATTTATATATTTATAAGATATGCTATATCTTTAGTCATTTTTCTTTACAATATTAAGTTTTGCTTTTTACATAAACTACAAGTGATCTTGGTGATGGCACAAGACAAAGAAGCAGGAGTAGGGCAGAGGAGGAAGAGGGGGGTACAACATGCACAATAAGTTGTGTCCTACCAAAGCGTCATTCCTTTTTTTGCTATGCCACAAGGCATCAGCCTAGAGAGGATGACCAAAAGTAAAGGATCTAGAAGTGAGAACTGGGCATAGAGGTTCCTGAAAATTAAGGCATTCTTATTTGCACAGAAAGGCTGTTCATTCAACTGTTCAGAAGTCAACATAAGGCACTCAGGCAGAGGGTGGTGTAAGAGTCCCTCATATTATAAGAGTAGTCCTGAGTGCCCACTGCCCTGGCAGTGACACCGCTGTGCAAGGTACCAGTTCACAGTACAACTCTACAGCACCAGCTCTACTGTTTATAACACATACAAATTGTCTTACTAAATTGCAAAGCAAATGAACTCCATGGTGAATTACCACACTTGGGCCAGAAAAGACCCCTAGGTTTGTCAACTAAATGTTTCATTGCTTAATCTAGGCATCAGTTCATGCTGAAGGTTGGGAGTTCCAAGAAAGACAAAGTCTGTTCATAAAAGACCCTGTACTCTTGGCACAAACAAGTACTTCAGCAAATTGAGGATCACAGGGGTCACTATTAGTGGTTATCCTGTTCATTGGCAAAAATGTATGTCCTGAAAACACAATAATGATCGTCTCTGATCATGAACAACGTTATGAAACCAACACTGTGCAAAGCACTTAAAATAACTCCAGTGTTAGATGTCTCTGCCAGCCTAGGTGGAGGCATGGAGAGGGTAACCCTAGGAGGACCACAGCAATAAATGAGAGAAAACAGAAACATACAAGAACAAGGGAACATGAGGGTAAAATAAATATACAGATAAAAGGCAAATTGTTGAAACACAACTATAAAAGCTGTCAAACAAAAGCCGGGATACAGGGACCTCAGTGCAAAATCGCAGGCCATGCAAGCCTTCCTAGGATGCCTAGCTCCCGACTTTTTAGACATTTAGACACATAAAGGCATTTTCAAATAATTCATATTAAGTGAAAATGTACCATGCTGTAAACATTCTCCATGAGTGGACAACACAGCTCTTCTCACTGTTTAAATACAGATAAATTGATGCAATCTCATTTCCATACAAAAAAAATATCAGAAAACTTTGGATTTCTACCCACTGTTGATAAAAAAGTGACATTGCCAAGCACTATGGCTGTTGGAGTCTATTAGTCCTGATTCCTCTGTTTCAGAGCCAGCAACAGGCTCTCCACATTCTCTAGCAGCACAGCTATGGGCTGCCATCAAAGACAGCATTATTCAACTTGGCACTTTCCCCCTTAATGTAGCAGAGGATATTTGTCTCCAATTCAACATCTCTAATTAACTTTTCAGTTAACACATGCAGTATCTGTTATTTACATCTTAACATATATCATAGAGAGGCCTCAAACTGCCACTTCTACTGTGACAGGTGGGCTTAAATCAGGTTTGGCAGCAAGCTCCAATTTATAGTAAAAATATGCTTCAGAAGCAGTAAAAACTGAGCGTATGTAGACATCTTCCTTGAGAAAAGCTTCTGACATATTTATGCTGGCACCGTTCAGGTTGGTCATACATGGGAGTAACACTCACAATATCAATTCCCATTATTGGCAGAATCGCCCCATTAAGCTTACCTAACCACTATTTTTTTTAACAACTCAGACAAACATACAATGTAAGGATTATTCCCTTTGCACCCTTGAGAAAATAGAATGATTGCAATCATAGAGATTTTCTACCATGTTGGAAAATCTCAGCAGCTAATAACGAGTATTTTCTATGCTCACCAGTGCTTGTTATTGCTCACAAGGATACACCTAGTTAAGGGACTGCTGCAAGGAATACTGAGATCTCTTGCACCACTTCGGAACATCAGCCCATGTATGAGTACCTTAAAGCTGGACAGAGTTGTGCATATCTGAATGTCAACTATAGGATCTTCCAGTTTATGAAAATATATTCAAGTGCCAGATGTCACTATCTTTTGCTATGCTACAGAGTAAATGCAGCGAAAATCATGTCAGATGACGTTTGGTATCAGAAGGTCCTTGAGTCCTAGGCCATATAAATATTGCTAGAATTGCCTGAACTAGTTGCTATTCAGAATTGAGGGATTCAGGACCAGCACAACATAGGCCATAAAAACCACTTTTGTGTTCTCTGCAAAACAAGCTTAGGGTGCTTAGATGGGTCTGTCCTGTGCACACTAATTAGGTGATCTTCAAATGACATGATAGTATAATTAGCTTATCAAAATATTACTATATCTAGGTAAAGGGTGTTAAAACTAAGCACTATGCATGAATGTGCAAATTCCAGGTCTCTGTTAAAGTGGAACTTTACTACGTAAAACGACCTGTGAGCCATGGTTCTGCCCAAGCCTCCTCCCTTGCAATCATAATAGTCTGTGTGGGGTTTTTTTGGTAACCTTTTTAAAAAGTTTTTCAGGGGACCCCACCCTGCACTGCCACTCTGACCACGACCAGACTGACGTGTTATGCTTCAGCAGCCCCCTGGAATAACTTTGTCACATATCCTGAGACCATGGTAGACCATTCTTAGAGCGGCCAGGATGGTAGAGCTGCTTGCTTCATTGGGGATTGGGGGGGGGGGCAGGCTGCCTAAACCCAGAAAAGGTAGCCTGTTTATAAACACCAAGATGCTTGCGTGGGACTGAGGCTCTGATACATGAACAATGGATGACTACTGGTTTCGCTAGGTAGGCGAGTATGTAGCAGGTAAGGGAGGATGGAAGAGTGAAGTTCCTCTTTAAATAAGCCAAGCTAATTTCTGATACTTCTACGAATGCCTAAAACTCTGATACCATATCTCAAGCCACAAGTTGTGCATATGTTAGGTTGTTAAAACTCTGTGGTGACTGTTGATATGAGCTACAGAAACAGTAGTACACTGACCACAAATGTCCAATTGAGAAACCCTGCATCAAATAACTGATTACCCCAAGAATGCAGTGCAGTATGCCAAACCATTAGTGTATAACTTCTACATAAGATTGTGTTAAACGACCCAAAATACATGATTATGATTTCCAGCAAGCAGATTGTAGCTATTGCTATCTACAGATTATGTGCCAGAGATTTAATGAAGTTGTTCCAACACGTGACATGATTTTATGGGTAAACATCTAAAACATGCATATTCTTAGAAACACTTTAGGCTTGTAAACTGCTTGGTGATGTCAACACTTCATTACCTATTATTAAAATGAATCTTTAAGTTGAGTATATCAAACCGTTAACAATGTGATTCTCTCTCAGCTGAATTGTGAATCTCCAGAATATGTGAGTGCTGAAATACATAAATCATGAACCCCCACAGTTGGGATACAGTATTTGCAAGACTCAATCAGGTTACTAGTACTGCTGGTTCTTACTACTTTAAACTGCACTCTGATACTTCAAACTACAGATTGCATGTGAACTATCACCCTGACAAGGAACGCCCTGGTTTCTAATGTCATTAACATAAACAGCAACATACACTCACCGGCCACTTTATTAGGTACACCTTTTCAATTGCTTGGTAACACAAATTGCTGATCAGCCAATCACATGGCTGCAACTGCATTTAGGCTTCTAGACGTGGTGAAGATGACTTGCTGAAGTTCAAACCGAGCATCAGAATGGGGAAGAAAGGGGATTTAAGTAACTTTGAATGTGGCATAGTTGTTGGTGCCAGACGGGCTGGTCTGCGTATTTCAAAAACTACTGATCTACTGTGATTTTCATGTACAACCAACTCTCTGGTCCGAAAAAGAGAAAATATCCAGTGAGTGGCAGTTGTGTGGACGAAAATGCCTTGTTGATGTCAGAGGTCAGAAGAGAATGTGCAGACTGGTTGCTGTGACTTTCAGATAGTAGGGTCAGAATTTGGCGTAAACAACATGAAAGCATGGATCCATCCTGCCTTGCATCAATGCTTCAGGCTGGCAGTGGTGGTGTAATGGTGTGGGGGATATTTTCTTGGCACTAGCAAGGTGCATCTAATAAAGTGGCCAGTAAGTGTATATTACCATTTTTTTTTTAAAATACAATGATCAATGCATAGTAATGGATACCAGTCAATCAGAATTCAGTTTTTTTAGCCAGACTACCCTGGGCTTTTAAAAACTGAATTCTGGTTGTCATTGGTTACTGCTCTGGATGCTTGATCAGATGAAGGTAAGAGGATCACAATGCAAAATAACTACTGAATAGAAGGTATGGGCTTTCTCACTTGAAACTTCTAAAGAAACTAGTTGCAATTTACTGGATCATATGGGATCAGTTGTCTTATTTAATCAGGTTTAGAGCATTCCTAGTTAACATTCATAATGGCTCTTTGTTTTACAATTAAAGCTAAAGGGTCTGATGTATTAAAACGGAACTTTTAACAGATGTAAGGAAAACATTTATTAATATTATTATTCATAAAAATCATTAAATATATATATTTTAAATACAACTTTCCTTATTATCATAAATCTCTTCCTAATTTTAGCTTCATTTAATCCACTGCACAGCAGCATCCATATTGGAAAGGGGAAGGCCAGAACTCCCATCCAATTTGGTTTCTATTAGCTTGAAAATGCTCATACTTTGAGCATGCTTGTAGATGGACAAAGCACAGGGGTGACATACCAATGTGCTGCTCATAGTCCAATGAGCAGGCTAGGGGTAGGTCTTTCAAAAATTTAGAATGAGTAAGATACCGGACTGCGCTGTCTGGCAGGGATATCTGGATCACAAAACTAGATGATAGACTAGCCTGAAGTTCATGTTAAATATAAAAACAATATTAAGAACTGAACTTACTTCCCAGCAGACAGAAATTGGTCCCTAAATACTTCATCTGATTGATGGCTGTGGGAAATAACTCAAGCTCCTAATACTGACACCATGACACATCACATTCTAAGAAGATCACTGCCCCTTCTTCCTGGACTTCCTTCATTCTTACAATTCAGGGAAACATTGGCAATGTAGAAGACCTGAAAGGGCAGGCCTGTGTTCATGCCAACATCTGGCTTTTTAATTCGTCCGAGATTTGATCCATCTATAGGCAACCTGGTTGTACCCAAGTCAATCCATTGATCGACTTTAGTACAACCAGCCTGTTCAAACTTTTTACATGTGATTACTGCCGGTGGCTATACCTGATAGCAGTAATCATTGTGTTCTGCCGGCCAGGAAGGCTGCCTGCTAGCAGAACACAATAGTGCTTTGGGAGGTGTTCCCCATCAACACTGACTGTTTGCAGGAAAGAAAATCAAATCTTGCATGGCTTGCCAAAGAAACTACTATTAGGTATAAGGGAAGGCACCTATAGGTGCCCTAACCATACCTTTTTTAGCTTCCACTGCTCTGCCATTACATATCAATGTTGGAGCATTTTGATGTACAAAGTTCCAGAGCTTCTTGCTTCTCACTCCTTCCTGCCTCCCACACATTACTGTTAGTCAGTGAAGCAGCCCATCTTAGTGATGGGTCATTAGGAATGTGTGAGAGGTATGAAGCAGTGGTTAAGCTTGACACTACCCTAAAGTGTAGAATCGGTCTGGCTTCCAGACAAAGTGGAAGGAACTTGGAGGTCCCTTCAGGAAAGGTACTTTATACCTGACACCAGTTTCTTTGTTTTAGTATAGTGGCAGAGGTGTATTTAGGTGTTGAGATTTCAACCACACAGGGAGTGCATTCTTCAACAAACAACCTATAGACTTTCATTCTGTGCAGGAGCAGAAAAACACAACAACAATGTACCATATCCAAGCAGGAAGCAAAGCATGGAAAATGTAATTTGCAATTACACGTTCCCCTGTGTACATATAGTTACAAAGTATACATTCCCTTTATCGCATAAACGGACAGATTTAATTTCTAGATTATGTGTACTCTACTTGCACAAGATGGAGACAATTTTTCTCTGGTTAGTGACAAGGATTGTACAAACTCTTCATGTAGTTACAGGCAGGGAAATACATAGTGCTTGTCCAAAATTAAGAAGAAATGGCATAAAGAGGACAAATGATGCTGGTTGGTGGAAGACTTGCAGGAGAAGCTGACCTGTTGACAAGTTCTATATTGTCTGAAAATTGTTGGGTTTATTTTATAAAATTTACTTAGAAGAAAAATAGAGCAGATGTTAAAAAAAACAGTTAATTAGTTTTTACCTTTTACCTAATCTTTTTTATTCCATCTTAACACCTAGAGCCAGGCAGATATAAAAACACCCTTTAGTTTTCTAAGAAATCATTTCAAGTCAATAAATAATTTTTCAATTCATGTAAAGAAGTTGAAAATATGTGAAATGTAGTAATGCCATTCATTATTTGGCCAAGAGGCAGATGGAAAGATAGGCATCAATGCAAATGCTGTATAATTATAAGTTTATAAAAGTGTTGTCAGCCTCTGAATCTGCCTATACATTAGGATTATAGCCAAATTTCAATCCATGTATAACTATCCTTAAGCTATACAGCCATATAGCACAGCAGCAGTGGTTGAAATCTAAAAATATATGTATTTGTATTGCTAGGATGCATAAATAACAGAAAGTTGTTAACCCCTTCTCACCGGCTCCTCCCGGCCCCTTAAGGGGTTTCTGACGCAGGGAAGAGGGGCTGGGTTTAGAATCATGTGTCCGCCGTGATTGGCTGTCACTGTAGTCACATGATCAGAAAGGTCCCGATTGCAAAGAGAGATTGGGACCTTTCTGTGAGACGCCAACACACGTGCTGGGAGCGCGCAGGGCGCTGGATATGTGCTGGACACATATCAATAACAGAAAACTCTCAAAAGTATTTAAGCATCAACCTATCTGGCTCCTGAGGATTGCCTTCTTAGAAGTGATGCTTTCTAGAGGCTACCAAGCTCCCTATATATTCCAAGTTAAAAAAGGAGTATGTGACTGAAAAAGGCCTCATTTCTGCAAGAAGCTTGTACTTGGTGTTTTTTAAAGTTCTGTCTTTGGTAAAATGTTTCCTGAATGCAGGTGAACGCAAAAATGCAGCTGATAAGATTTTTGGAGTTTGTTATAGAAACAACTCAGTACTGTCCGTGATACTTTTTTTATTTGCACTAACATACAATTTTCAGGACAAGCTTTTAGGGTATGTCCCCTTCTTCAAGGTCCAAGCAAAACTACATCACAAAGTTTTAGAAGAATGTTAAAAGAAACAATCTCTGTTGGATATTGAGTGAGGAATCCCATGTCCAAATTAAGGCCATTATCTTTTGTATCAAATAGAAATATCATTCTTAGCTCAAACATTTTTCTATCCTGGACAGTTTTGAAATTCCCTTTAAGAGCTAAGATATTGAGGTCTTCCATAGTGTGGTCCGGTTGTGTGAGATTGTTTCTTTTAACATTCTGCTAAAACTTTGTGAAGTAGTACTGCTTGGACCTTAAAGAAGGGGACATACACCGAAAGCTTGACCTGAAAATTGTATGTTAGTGAAAATAAAAAAAGTATTACGGACAGTACTCAATTGTTTCTGTCGCAAGTGCATTAATATAGCTACAATCACCTCAAGCAAGATGGAGATTGTTATAAAACTTAAAATCCATAGTTTTGAAATTCCCTTTAAGAACTAAGATATTGAGGTCTTCCATAGTGTGGTCCGGTTGTGTGAGTTTGTTTCTTTTAACATTCTGCTAAAACTTTGTGAAGTAGTACTGCTTGGACCTTGAAGAAGGGGACATACCCCAAAAGCTTGACCTGAAAATTGTATGTTAGTGCAAATAAAAAAGGTATCACAGACAGTACTCAATTGTTTCTTTTGCAAGTGCATTAATATCGCTACAATCACCTCAAGCAAGATGGAGTTTGTTATAAAACTTAAAATCCATAATAGAATATATATGATTTTAAACCTGCAAAAATGTAAAAAAACAAAACTGTCCTTTTATGCAGTTTTTCTGTATTTTGCTTAAATTTTGTTGATCCATTTTTCTCTAAGTATTTTATATAGTAACACCCAATATTCGGGTGTGGTTATTGTGCATCAAGTTGAAGTTAAGCTGTTCAAGTATCAGAGCTCACACAGATGACTATTAATGGATGCTCCCAGCCCTACCTATGTGGCTAAACTTAATGTACACAAGCAAAGAGTGAACATATATTGCCAAAGAAATAACAGATTCCTATGGTGAGCACATATATCAATGCTCATCAACGCTTTGCTGACCAAGTGGACACTCCTTCATATGGAATGCTACAGTTCTGATGAGACTGCTCTCAACAAAAACAGGGCACCCCTTATCTCGGGGACCCAAAGTTTAAAGGGTTAATTCACCTTTTCAGAAAAAAATGAAGAGGTGAACACGCACCACACCATACACCCTCTCAATCCTCCTGATCCCTGTTGTGCTTATCTCCATGGGTGATGAGCTATCAGTGACTTTGCAGCTGGTGCAGGGGTCCAGGGATGTGAAAATCCCACATTTTCCCTCTTCTCTGTGCTGCGTTTTCAGGATGGATCAGAGCGATGCTCTGTGCCGTTGCTAACCAATCAGTATCGCTCTGATCCATCCTGAAAGCACTACACATAAAAGAGGGAAAAGAGCAGGAATTTCAAATCCCTGGACACAGACAGCTCATTATCCATGGTGGTAAGTACAGCAGTACAGACCTTTTATGTGTAAAAGGTCTAATGGGAGCATCAGTCCAAAGATCTAAGAATCTAAAATCTTTTTTTTTTACTGTTTGCTCATAGCAACACAACATGAACAGCCAGACACTCCCCCTTTATAAAGGTTATACATGCTGTAACTGGACTCAAAAGCGTTCTTTTAGTACTTAGATGCAAATAATGAAGCACAATATTGCAAGTAACAGCAGTTCACATACCAGAGTGGTATTTGGATGGTACAAATATTCCAAAGGTGCAATGACCATATCTATGAAAGCTGTCATTGAACAACTGGTTCTACTGTCTGCTTTGTGCATGGCCACTGAACTCAACTCATGCTATAACAGCACATTAATACAGCCATGATTACATGGCTTTTTTGCATCCTTTAATATTGGAGAGAGAGCATGCCTTTAACCAGTTTCTTATTGCTCCATGCATGGTGGTCTCATACACACAATTTTAACTGAAGTAAAAGACATCACCAACAGTGAAAATGCATATTGTCCTAAATGTTTCCCATAGTACATGTCACTTTCATTTTGCCACAGAGCAGTGCACAGAGGTAATGCTGGTTAAACATCCCTAATATTCCAGTTCATATTCTATTACACAAATTTGCCACTCATACATTCCTCCACATAATCTAGTCAGGAAACATAATGGCACATAAATGACATAAGCAATGAAGGCAAAGGGTAGAGGAGTGTCCCTGTTTGCCCCACAATGGTTGACAGACTGCAGTATGACTATTCGTTTGTAGAGCAAAAGGTAGAAATATGGCCTTATCTAAATGCCCTAGGGCAGAAAGTGGTAATGCAACTTAAAAAAGCCCACTCAAGTTTTCTTATAAACTTCAACATTCCCACAGACCAATGACACAGGTTGGCATAAAGCCTTGGCTGGTAAAGTAGAAGCCATGCAAGACTGCCATGTGGTGGCATCTTCATAGTGCAACAATTCATTTTCCTTGGTTTATGATCTTCTCAAAGGTTCCAACATACCTTTTAGCTGCCGCATGGTTTGCAAAATAGTGGTACCATAGGTATAAACCTTAATGGCAGGATGGCAGCTATCTCTGCCATCTCAATCACCTTTGCTAACTAAGCTCTGGAATATCTCTTCCTACAGTAGCCTGGCAGATTTCTATTTCTAAAGCTGCATTCCCTCCATATATATTCTACCTAATGTTCTTTGTGCGTTCTGCTAGAGAGCAGAAATGAGCAATTCTTCCTGTTTAGCATGTGTAGGCCCTGTGGGCGTGGCAGTCCGCGTGGGATCTGGAGTCAAACACTCTTGGCTGCTCATCCCTGTGGGTGTCAAGTCCATGAGCTCACCCGAAGAGCTGAGAGGAAAAGAGGCAGACACAGATATGCCCGAGGATGGATCAGTTGAGCCAGCAAAGAGGCGAGGAGGCTTCGGCACCAGATTTGGCTCAAACTGTGCTCTTAGAAGTATCTCCTGATCGCTTACTGACTTAGCCATTTCTCGATCTGTTCCTTCTGACACCATCATATTGTAGAGGTCTTGCAAAGACCCACTTTTACTGTCTAAATTGAAGAGACTGTCTATAAATTCTGCAAATTCTAATACTTGTGGGCTGGGAACCTCTGTGAGGCGGCCATTCTGTAAAGACCGCTCCTCCTGTGCAGGCGTTTGCACCCTTGTGGTCTCTGCTCCTGCTACATTCTCTTCCTCCCAGGGTGGCAGGTCCCCTGGAGATGACCGACCACTGTTATGAACAATTTCAGTATGTTGGCTTTCCTGTGAGTGTTTAGAAAGGGCATCTGCCCCCAAAAGCTCTGTGCGAGAGCTTAGAGATGGGTTCTCCTCTGGAATGGTGGGATCAATGAAAAAACAGTGAGACTCATCACGTTCCAGTACAGCTCTTAAACTAGGGGAACCCCGAATGCTTCGGAACCCAGAGGAACGCCTTGAATCAAAACTGTATACGGACTCATTGTCTGACAGGCTCTCCATTGTAGCCAGTGGAGCTCTACGGTCCTGCAGGGAAACTGCCAGGCAGTCCTTGGTGCTCATCAACAATAGTTCAACGGGATCCTTCAATATTGGGGACAGAAGCCGAGAGTCGTAGAATCCTTCAAGGCTAATCTCAGATTGTTTACTCCTACGGAAGTGGAAAAATAATACAAGTATCTTTTTAATGCAAATGCAAGATTAAAGAATGCAAAAGAATAGCCACCAAAGTCAGAATACATTACAGGGTACATAGCATTGAATGCAATCTGGACAAAGAGGCACCATGCTAACTTTTTAACAAACCTGCATGGCCAGGATTCCATTGAATTTTTAAAAAATTCTAAATGATTCTATCATTATAATACCTAGCAACTTAAAACAGGAATGCAAACATGTAACATATATGTATATAAGTACACTACAAAACCAAATGCACTTGCATTTCTGAATGTCCGATTTTTCAGCAGCTTGAAAAGGCATATAAAGGTTTGCATTTATACACTGAAACTCAGGGAACAAAACTGTGTGCTAAAAGTACCCTATAGCAAAAGCTATTTTTTTTAATTGTGAAATTTTGAATAGAGTAGAGAAAGTTAAAATGCTTTTCAGGTTTATTTTTGTCATTTGTTTCCCATTTGAGAGTTTTACATTACTTCCTGTACTGTAGACAAAATAGGAAGTGAGGAAATTACCACAAAACTATAAATGGTGTCCACATTAGAGGTTTTTCCTCTTATTAATGTTTTGATGACAAATCAAAATGTTTCATTTTTCCTCACTCAGTGATCTTCCCAATCCAGATAAAAAAAAAAAACTTTCGGCTTTAGATAAACTGTAAACTTATTCTCAGCTGTGAACTTCAGCTTCCACAGGATGTCTTCAGCTGTGGGTATTTAATGCAATCTGCGGAACAGAATAAGGTACAAAACCATTGCCCAACTATTGCAGCATACTAGTAGTTCTAAGCTAGCAATTCAGGGAAAAGGTTCAATGTTATAAACTGCCACTAATAAGCAGTAAACAAGTGCATGAAGACCGAAAAACATATACAGCTTTGCAACACATTGTCTTACATTTTTCCCCACTTACCAGTTTAGCTGAAAGAGTTGATAACTAAGCCAGGGAATGCCATTCATAAATGCAAGTGTCACTTCCTTTAATGAAAAAGCTTTTCCTCCGAATGTGAACCAGCAAAAATGATCTCAGAATAATAAAAACTGCTCATGTACTCTTTTAGCAGAACTCAAGACAGACAGCTAATTCAGGGGTGTCCAACCTGTGGCCCAAGAGTTATGAATACAGCCCAACACAGATATTGATGCATTAACTTATCAAAAACAGTGTCAAATATTGTACTAGTTTTATGTTGCCCTCTTTTATTTTTATAATAAAAAATATTACAAAAAATTAAGTTTTATTACTCAGGTACTGTATCAGTGATCTGTAACTTGTGATCTGCCCAACCTTTTCTGCTCATCAGCTATCCTTTTATTGTTAGTATATTTTATGTGTGGCCCAAGACAATTCCTCTTCTTCCAATGTGGCTCAACAAAATCAAAAGGTTGGACGCCCCTGAGATAATTGCACACTTGAATTATATGATATTTACATCAACTGTTTTAGCAGGCAAATGATTTATAATTCTGTTCAGTCAATTTGGAGATTCACGTGCCTCTACCTCATCGTTCAGCCAGGAGGATGACTCTACTATCTGCTAGTGCAGCTCATGTATCAAGTATAATACATTGATTAAGTATAGTACATACAAAGTTATATTGGATCAAGCTGGACCAATGAAACTATGTATAACATACAGATGCCTGTAACTATTCATTAAATAAACTCACATTAACCTCTATTTTCTTTCCATTTTCACTGCTCTGTAGCACTACCTCACCTCACCTCATTAGCAGGGCTGGACTGACAGCCTCTGACATCAGGTTAGTCTGAACACCACACAATCACATGACCTTGTCATATAGGAAGGAAGAACATTTGTCTGGCCCTCCTAAAGAAAGCATAACAGCTATTGCTGTTTGTTTGCTTTCTTTCCCCATTGCCCACATGTGATGCTTGTCCAGCACTCAATGCAGCCAGTACAGCTGAAGAAGGCATGAGCAGCTGATAGACAGCTGGAGGGTTGACAGTTGGGCACCAGGGGCTTAGAAGAAAATTGTTTGAACACATATTAATAAAAACCTGTGACCAACATCTCCCACATGACAATAGATTGAGTGTGGCATCCAGTGGCAGGTATATGTAATGGGTTTCTTTTTTCCTCTGCCTTTATTTCCTTTGTGGTTGAGGTGATGGCTATGAACACCTTGGATGTTTGTGGTCTGATCATAGAAGTTCATGGTTGCTTCTAGGTAATCTACCTTGCCTTATTTTGCTTGTTTGTCTTGTTGGTCTATGGGTTTTCCCTTTCTTCTTTTTTATTCTTTATTTGTAATGCTCCCTTCTGACTCTCTGGGGGTTCTTATTAGTGCACTTTATCTGATTTCTCACAAGAGGAATTCAACGATTTTGTTTCGTGCCCCACCCTAGGGCCACACTTATTTAATTTTTTACCACTGAGATTTTTGACAATTGGTCATTTTTATTTTGTCATATTTTGCTTATTTGTCTTGTTGGCACTTTTAGCAATATGGTAAATGGGCTTTGCCTTCTCTATTTCCTTCTTTATTTGTAATGTTCCCGTCTGACCCTCTGGGGGTTCCTAATATTGTACCATATCTGACTTCTTACAAGAGGTATTCATGTATTTTGTTTCCTGCCCAACCTAGGGTCACCTTTTTTTTTTAATTTTCACCACTGAGGTTTTTGACAATTGGTCATAAATACTTAGACCTTATTTTCTTTACTTTAGCCTTCCACTATATGGTTGGCAATCTGGCCCACTACTCCCACGGTGTGGCCCCTGCTTTGTGGTTTCCTGCCCTCTCTACAGCTCCTGGAAAAAGTGTGTCCCATGCTGTTTCTCCATCACATGCCATTGTTTTTTTGCCAGAAAAGAATCTTTGATTCTGACTTTCATATAGTTTGTATATTACTGGGTAAGTTATGCCTTGATGTGTCTGGCTATCGCCCTTGAAGAAATTTTGTTGTACAGGGTATCCCTAAAGTCTGGACACATAGGAAATATCACTAACTGTATGTTTTTTTCTCAATATGCATTTTGCTTATGTGTCTTTTTTTTCCTGTACTAACTGACATGGCTTCTCCACAGATATCCTAAGAATCATTACATTCTCCTGATGAAGTAAACAAAATGCGTTGAGTGTCATGATATCAGCTGGTTAGTTTGATACATGTTATCCATAATGTTTTGATATGTTTCACTGTATTTTATTAGGGTTTTAATTTCAATTTTGTATGTGAATAAAAAGCAGATTTTTACAGTATTTTTTACCTGTTGTTGTTTGTCGCAGCTTCTTTAAAGTCCCATGGGCAATTTCTTTGATTGAGACCTGTGACTATATAAATGCTATGAAACCAGTACTTGCTATGTAGTGAAAAATCAAGTCAGATTCAGCCAGCTTTTCGTGTACCAGCTCTGATTGCCTATTCCTGAGTCTCATTAATGTTTAATAAGGCATCATATGAGAGTGATGGCCCAGAAGCAAGGCTTGGGTTGGAAGGCAAAGCAATCAACCCCAAATGAGGGTTGTAGTTTATTTTTATATATCAGAGCACCCCAGAACTCTAGGCTCATGGAGCTACCTGCAGAAAGTTTGAATAAACATTCAGGCCACTGAAAGTACCTTCACTATATAGTAAGTTTGGGGTTCATGGCTTTAATTTAACAAAAGGATCACTTGAAAGTGCTATTTTGCTATACCATTTCACCATGATAAGCTGCTCTTGGAAATCTCCATCGGAAACATCCCCTCCCATCTTTATATTATCATTTACATTCCGGTGATTCAAGCTGCCATGTTTATTACAGTCTTTTGAATGTTTGGGCAGTTGGACCATGTCTTTGCATCTAACCACCCACTAATGTCTATGGCCATTCTTTCTTGATAAATAACACAGCCCCCCAAAAAAATATTGGTGCCTTGCTTTTTAGACCTGTTCTTGGGGTTGTTTGGGTCACGGATTCAGGAAATTGCATTTTCTAGACTGCATGAGCTCTAGTTTCTTAGATATGGCTGAATTTATAGAATTTTTAGTCAGTTTTTGAAAAGATCTTGTTGATCAAATTATTCTTCTGTTACCTAGTTTGTGTTTTTTGCATACAAGTTAGTAAGTATTGACGTACTTCCAACTGTAATTTACATCAGAAACATTGGATTATAAAGTGTAAGTTATTAACTGTATTAAAGTTATGATCGTATAGGAGGCATATGTATATTACCACTAATCGTTATATTTCTGCAGGTCAAGCACTATAGAGGATATGGCTACTTTTTTATATGTTTCTTTTATGTAAAGGAGAAAAGTAAAACACTACAATAAAAATAACCTAATTTTTGACAGGCGACCAAAGTGAAGAGTGGCATTTATGCTGCATCTATAAAAACGAGAGCTGATAGGGAAAAATTGGTGCCATTTTTTGAAGCAGTGGGTCAAATATACCCAGGAACAGATCTAACATTCGTACGAGACCCATACTACATTAGTTCATCTCCGGAGAAGAAGCAATTTCACAGTGTACAAAACTAGAAACAGCTAGTGAATAAACAATAAAGGACAAATTACAAACTGATATGACATGTTTTGGGGGAGAAAAAAAAGTTTGAAAAAACTCACAGATGAGATTACAAATCACGACACAAACAGGCCATGGTAATGCAAGAAAAAGGGACAGAACAGTGTCCATTACACAGGCGAGCAAAGAGAAATCAGATCACACCACACAGGTTCCTAAATAACAAGGACAAGAAACATGCGTAAGGAAATGTGAGACAGATGGAAGAAGATTAAGAAGTGGAATACATTTAAGTAATTGCTGCAAAAAGCTGCAATAAGTTGCATACTTCCTAACAGATTCCTGCTTTAGAACCCATTTTAGATCATGCCAGTCAACATCAAATTTATCCCTCAACCATGCACCCACATCCACACAACACGACAAGTTTGGATGCAAAACAAAAGACACATGGGAGTATGTTATTTCTATGAAAATGTATTAAAGTACTTTGTCAGATAGCAGAGCAGCAATACTAGACAAATGAGTAACACAAACAATGATGGGATACAGGCCCTGCTTGTTTTCAGGGGTAATATGCGAGGTGGCCATGATCAGAAGCAGCTGGAACATTTTCAAAATGAAAATCTTTATGGCTAGAAGTGGACAGCATATATAGTCTCTGAGCATAGCAATGCTGTACCACTGAACATCTCACTGCTTACTTGGTGCTGCTGTTCCTCCTGTTGGCATTTGTCCCAGGCATTATGGCAGGTATCACCTCCAAGATGGGAGGAGACAGATGGGGTGGTTGGTGGAAGATCAGCTCAGGGTTTAGGTCAACTTCTGTTGGACTAACCATCACTTTTGCAGCAGAAAGTAGAGCTGTCTTGCCTTTGTTATAATTCTCCAGAACCTGGTAAGGAAAATAATCATGCTAGTAAATGCTGGAAGTGCAATAAGAATTAAAAAGACTTGACACTTGTTTAAAAGGGTAAACAAACAGGTCAAAAGTATACCACTATCAAATCAGGGCAACGTTATTCCTTAAAATCTATATAAAACATTCAGAATTCTTATGCTCTCACCAGATTACTCTGCAATTCTGCAATTGCTCCCAATAAAATAAAATAAATATAACGTAGTATGTCCTCAACGCATAAAGTGTGTTGTCACAGCCTATAAGGAAGTCAATGTGACGAAACGCGTCAGTAGGAAGTGACATCAGACGCAAACCAAAAGTATTGTGGTGGCCATTTTAGAGAAGGTATTTAATTATCGGAATTTTTATATGATTAAAGGAAAACTGGCCAAGATAGTAAAAAATATTTTTTGAAGTTTAATACCATATTTTTTTCATGTCCATTCATAGACAGTACAGGGGTAGGTTTTAAAGATTGATCACGGTGATAGCCAACACTGACCACGAGACAGAGGCTTACCGTGTCCAGATCATTACAACAAAACCAGGAGCAAGAGGTGACAGCTCGGTCTACGTTTTGGGAGCGCAATTCCAGCACAAATGCTGGAGCACAGATATGTGGTGCCTCAGAAAAAAGATCAGGTTTGCGAAGCTGCATTTGTGTATGATGCAGCAGGAACAGATAATATTTTGCAAATCTTACATCCGTCACTGTGGTTCCCATTACCATCAACTAAAGACATTAGAGCAACTGCCTTAAAACTCCTATGCACTACGTTTATAAGTCACATACTACGTACTACGATCCTAAAATGAAAAGCTCTATGAATCACTCCTTCTTTCCTTAGAGTACTTTTTGTTTTATCCTGCCTTCAATGTCCCAACAAAATGATTACCTGGTGCGAGAAACATGAGATCTGCTCTGTGAGAAATATTCTAATGTTCCCATTATGTCAACTCCTTTATAATTTGTACAATAGTTTCTTTATAAAACGTTTTTTACGCCCAAAACATAAAGGTAAAAAGAATGCTAAAACCTGGTGAAATTTCACTGTTAATTTTGTTTAGGCTTTTACATCAGAGGTGGTGAATTATTATGTAATAAAGAATACTGGGGGGATTGGAGGCTTTTTTGCTATCCAGCAGGGTGAAAAAAATATAGTATCTAAACAGTTTATAAAGGCTAAGTTCACCTTTAGGAATTTAGAGTGTAACATGTAACATATTCTTAAGCACCTGCTTTCTCTTACCTTATTGAGTCCTTCCATCACAACATGAGGGAGGTGTTCATGCAGCATGGCTGGAGAGATGATAACTTCCTCAAATGCTTTGTTGTCCCCCCAAATGGCAAAGTATGTTGGTTCCTCTTGATCCCAGAAACTTCACAAGGTAAAGGCAAGTCCAGTATTACAGGAAATGTGAGTATGGTGAATATCATTAATCAAAGCTTTTTATAACATTCTGTATGGTAGTCCCCATACACTTACCAGCATCGCTCCTCAGGATGGTTGTGCACTACATGAATGATTCGTCCAGGTGGGTAGAGTGGCGTGCTGGCAGACAGCGCTATGGTTAGATCACTAGGGTGAGTCCAGAGTCGGTTATTTGGCACAGTTATCCCATCAGACTCATCAGGAAGTTCTGATTTAGGTATACACTTTGTACCCCCTAGGATGATCCGCCACTATACAAACAGCAAGAAAGAGGAACTTATGATCAGCTGTAGAGTCAATAAAGTTCTTCTGTTAGGCTGCTGACAACAGGGACCCTGTTTACCAACTGATCTGTGAACATATTCTTTTAGACTTTACACAAGCATACCGATTCATACACCAATGTGAAGGGCCGTCTTCACCCTGCACAGACCTCCAAGGACATTCCCGAGTGTACATCTGTGTGGGACTGATGCACAGATCGGAAGGATGTCTGTGTTCTGATGTGTACATTGGTCTCTGATAGATGTACATGGAACACTTGTGCATTCTGCGTGGGTGAAGACAGGCCTTTGCATGGGTGAATAGATCAGTATGCCCATGTGAATGTTAATATGAACAATTTACAATATAAAATGCAGAGATTTCTGCCTTCACACACAAAAAATGTATATCATCCCTGCAATTTTTTCTCTTCATATTGGTAAATAGCCAATGTGGGTTTACAGCATTGTAATCCTACTTGCAAACCATTTCTACCGAGTTGAGACATGCTAATTTGCCACTTTGTCCCATTTAATCAGAGTTACAATTGTCTTGATCAGATTATTTATATGATCTGTTTTTGCATACTCTAAAGAGATTAAATTATGTCATGTTATTCAAACATGTTAAGCTTCACCAGCACTCGTTTGATTCATAACTGTTTATTGTGGACGATACCCTGCTTTAAGGGAGTTTTGCTGGGGATAAAAACAATAGTTTCTCTCTTTTTTTTTTGTAAACCATGCTAAACCTTATTATTATAATACAGGAGCCGACAGTTTGCTCAGCGCTTTACATTAAGGAGGGAGACAGTACAGTAACAATACAGTTCAATATAAGAGGGCCCTGCTCCTTGGAGCTTACAATCTAGGGGGAGGGGATAATGGTACAAGAGGTAATTAGCTGTGGGGGATGGAGTGGTTGGGGGAGTAGGGGATTCCAGTAGTTAGCCGGTGTCAGGGTAGGCTTTCCTGAAGAGATGCGTTTTCAGAGTGCTCCTAAAAGTGAGCAGGGTAGCGTGATAGCCTGATAGCTTGAGGTAGGAAGTTCCAGAGGATGGATGAAGCCCGTGAGAAATCCTGGAGACGAACATGGGAGGAGGAGACAAGGGAGCTAGAGAGTAGGAGGTCTTGCTAGGAGCGGAGAGTACGGTTTGGGTGGTATTTAGAGACAAGGTCGGTGATGTAGTCAGGGGCAGTGTTCTGAACGGCTTCGTACGTCAGTGTTTTGAATTTTATCCGCTGGGCAATTGGAAGCCAGTGAAGGGATTGGCAGAGAGGGGTGGCAGATACAGAGCGGTTAGTAAGGTGAATGAGTCTGGCAGCAGCATTCATGATGGACTGGAGTGGGGATAGCCTGCGATGAGGTAGGCCAGTGAGGAGGGAGTTACAGTAGTCAAGGCGTGATATAATAAGGGAGTGGATGAGTTGCTTAGTGGTTTCAGAGGTTAGGAACAGTCGTATCTTGGAGATGTAGCGGAGGTGAAGTCTACATGAGTTTGTCAGTGATTGGACCTGGGGCTGAAAGGACAGATTGGAGTCTAGGATTACGCCTAGCACCCTGGCGTGAGGGGTGGGACTGATGGTAGTGTTGTTGATCTTGATGGAGAAGTCGGGGGCAGGGCACGGGCTGGGGGGAATACTAAAAGCTCAGTTTTGGAAAGGTTGAGTTTGAGGAAGTGGAGTGACATCCAGTCCGATATGTCACTCAGTAGGCTGGTGATGCAATCGGAGACTGAGGGGGTGAGGTGAAGGGTAGAGAGATAGATTTGTGTGTCGTCGGCATAGAGATGGTAGTTGAAGCCGTGTGAGTTTATCAATTGGCCAAGGGAGGAGGTGTAGATGGAGAAGAGGAGGGGTCCGAGGACAGAGCCTTGAGAGACCCCGACAGAGAGAGGGAGTGAAGGGGAGGTGGCAGCGTTATAGGTAACACTGAAGGAGCGCTGCGATAGATAGGAGGAGAACCAGGAGAGAGCGGAGTCTCTGGGGCCAAGAGAGTGCAATTTTTTTAGGAGGAGGGGATGGTCAACCATGTCAAAAGCCACAGAGAGGTCAAGTAGTAAGAGTATAGTATAGTGGCCATTGGTTTTGGCGGTTAGTTGGTCATTGGTGAGTTTGAGTAGGGCAGTTTCGGTGGAGTGTAGGGGGCAGAAGCCAGACTGTAAAGGGTCGAGAAGGTTGTTGTCGGTGAGATGGGAGCTTTGGCGATTGTAGACTAAGCGTTCTAGTAGTTTAGAAGTAAATGGCAGTAGGGAGATCGGTCTTAGGTTGTTCAGGTCGGAGGGGTCCAGGGAGGGTTTCTTAAGTATGGGAATGATGTGCGTGTGCTTTAGAGGGCAGGGGAAGGTACCGGTGGAGAGGGAAAGATTGAAGATGTGAGAGAGGGAGCATAGGATGGAAGAGGAGGGGGACCACAGGAGTTGTGAGGAGACAGGGTCCAGGGGGCAGGTGGTGAGGCGGGCTTCGGAGAAAATCTTAAATTATTGATGTAAAAAAAGGTATTACATTGGTAGAAAAGTATGATTAATCACACATGCTACAACAGCAGCATTCTGGCACCAACAACCATGCCACGTTCAGTCACTTAAATATCTTTTCTTCCCCATTCTGATGCTCGGTTTGAACTTCAGCATGTTGTCTTCACCACGTCTACATGCCCAAATGCACTGAGTTGCTGCCATGTGATTGGCTGATTAGCAATTTGTGTTACCAAGCAGTTGAACAATTCCTCCTGCTACTGACTGCCCTTATGATAAAATTGCACATCTGTACTGCCCAGAATTGGCCACTTCGGACTACAACAACACACTGTCATCCACCCTGGACACACTCGCTCTATCTCATTCTATCTACACACAGAACCATGCCTCGCCTGCTGCAACCCTGGCAAACAAAACACACCAGAAGTCTCAAGAGACACAGCCGTGCTCTTGAATGAGCATGGCGTAAAACTAAACCGACAAGACTTCACCCTCTACAAATCTGCCCTTCTCAAATACAAATCCTGCCTCCACACTGCTAAACAAACCTACTACACCACTCTCATCAAACCTCATCAACTTTTCTACCCTTAATTCCTTACTTCACCCCCCACTGTCTCCAGCCACCAACTCACTTACTGCACAGGAGATTGCCAATCATTTCAAAAACAAAATCAACACAATTCGTGATGAGATAGCCAGCATCCAGCTTTCCCCACCAACAAACTCACCAATTCCAAAACCACACTCAACACGTTCCTCCTTCAACCCTGTTACCACCGAGGAAGTTGCCAAACTCCTTTCCGCTGTCCACTGGACCCTGTCCCCTCACAATTACTGCAACCACCTTCCTGCTTCATCCTAAACTCTCTAACCCATATCTTCAACCTCTCCTTATCAGCTTTCCCTCCCTACTCAAACATGCACTGGTTACCCCCATACTTAAAAACCCTCACTGGACCCCACCTGTTTGAATAACTTAAGGGCCATCTCCCTACATCTGTTTGCCTCCAAGCTTCTTAAACGCCTTGTCCACAACTGTATGAGTTGCTACCTCACTGACAACATATTTCTCGATCCCCTACAGTCCGGCTTCCGTCCACAACATTCCACTGAAACTGCCATATAAAAACTCACCAATGACCTACTAACTGCTAAACCCAACAGCCAGTACTCCATACTCATACTCTTAGACCTTTCTGCTGCCTTTGACACAGTTGACCACCAGGTCCTCCTCAGTAAACTCCACTCCCTTGGCCTCCGTGACTCTGCTCTTTCCTGATTTCTCCTCCTATCTATCTCAGCGCACTTTTAGTGTCACATACAATACCATCTCCTCAGCTTCCTCTTTCTGTAGGTATACCCCAAGGTTCTGTCCTTGGGCCCCTCCTCTTCCCTCTCTATACCTCTTCCCTGTGCTAGTTGATAACCTCCCATGGCTTCCAATACCACCTCTATGTTGATGACACCCAGATCTATCTCTCAACTCAACTCACCCCCTCAATCTCCTTACGTATCACAAATTTACTGAGTAACATATCCATATGGATGTAACACCACTTCCTCAAACTCAATCTTTCTAAAACTGAGCTTGTAATATTTCCTCCTCCCCAATCCCCTCCCTATGAATTTGTCATTGAGATCAACGGTACAATTGGTCCCTCCCCACATGCCAGGGTGTTGGTGTAATCCTAGACTCTGACCTCTCCTTCAGCCCCCACATCCAATTACTGGCTAAATCTTGCCGCCTCAATCTCCGCAACATATCCAGAATGCGACCCTTCCTGACTTACGACACCACAAAACAGCTTATTCACTCCTTGGTTATTTTCCGCCTTGACTACTGCAACTCCCTCCTCACTGGCCTACCCCTACACAGGCTATCTCCCCATCAGTCTATTAAGAATGCTGCTGCTAGACTAATACACCTTACTAACTAATCAGTGACTACAGCCCCTCTCTGCAAATCTCTTCACTGGCTTCCACTAGCCCAACGTATAAAATTCATATAAATTAAAAAAATTCAAAATACTAACCACAACACAGAAGGTCAGCTACATCACCTGATCATCAACCTCATCTGCAGATATCACCCAAACCGTCCTCTCCGCTCCTCCCAAGATCTCCTGCTCTCCAGGTCCCTTGTTACCTTCTCCCACTCTCACCTCCAGAACTTCTCCAGAGCCTCTCCGTTCCTCTGGAACTCCCTGCCCCAGTATGTCTAGTTAGCTCCTACCCTGTCTGCTTTTAGATGATCCTTGAAAACTCATTTATTCAGGGAAGCTTACCCCACCTCCACCTAAGAACTGTACTTAAGTTACCTCCATCAGATCATCTCTTGCAGCTATTACCTTTTGTACCACCTCCCCCTTCCTTTAGATTGTAAGCTCCATGAGCAGGGCCCTTCAATTAATTCTGCATCAAACTGTATTGTAATTGTACTGTCCCCATTCTATTGTAAAGCGCTGCGTAAACCGTTGGCGCTATATAAATCCTGTATAATAATAATAATTGAACAGGTGTACCTAATAAAGGGGCCAGTGAGTGTATATCTCTTCTGTTGTTCAAAGAATGGATTAGATATTTTGTTTACTAGCCATATAGCTGTTTTTTTACATTTACCACTGCATACTGTATAGAGATTCAAGAATATATATTTTTAAAACTGTACACATTACCTGCACATCACACTTTTTGAGGTTTTTATCCAATTAATTGATTTCAGCCCTAATAAAAATTCAATCTCTCTGTACTGTTGATCAAAGTCACTGGGACAGAAAGTGATTGGGAATCCATAAATGATGGCTTTTATCAGAATAGATGAGAGGGACATCTGTTACAATGACAAATGTCTAAAAGGGGCTTCCTCTCACTTTGGAGAGATTTCCTCATACTTCCAGGTGTGTCTTCCAGACAAGATGAGAAGAAAAATGTTCCCATTGGGACACAGACCACAAAACAACTAAAAACACACTCGAAAAAACTAAAACAAAAATCCCTACAGATACATTTTAACCAATTGCTATATGCCCTATAGCAAATTTACTGCTACAGGGTGGACGTTCTGTGCAAAATCATGCATATAATTGGGATTTTGCATCTCCACCACTGGGGGGCGTGTGCCGGAGCACCGCTTCTGCTCTGACTGGACACAGCAGAAACCGATCAATAGGTGGCGGCCAATGGATGAGCACCTGTTGATCACTGAGGAAACTGACATAACATAGCTCTGCCTATGTAAACAAGGCAGAGCTGTGTTATGTCAACGGCGAACTGCTAGATTTTATTCAGGGAATAAAATACTAGCAGATTACCTAGTAAAAACAGCACACTGTACACAAAACACTGGCTAGGCACATAATTAACCATTTGATCGTCCTAGATGTTTAACCCCTTCCCAGCCAGTGTCATTAATACAGCGAAAGTAAATTTTTAGCACTGCCCACGGTATTAGTGTCACTGGTTCCCGCAAAGTGTCAATTAGTGTCAGGTTGTCTGCCACAATATTGCAGTCCACTATAAGCCGCCGATTGCCACCATTACTGGTATATATATTGAAGAAAAAAAAAAATCAAGTATATATTCCGCCATTTGTAGACGCTATAACTTTTGCGCAAACCAATCAATATACGCTTAGTGGAATTTGTTTACCAAAATATGTAGCAGAATACATTTTGGCCTAAATTTATGAAGAAATTTGACTTTTAAAATGTTTTTATTGGATATGTTTGTTAGCAGAAAGTAAAAAATATGTTTTTTTTTTTTAAAATGTCAGTGTTTTTTCATTTATAGTGCAAAATGTTAAAAATGCAGAGGTGATCAAATACCACTAAAAGAAAGCTCTATTTGTGGGAAAAAAAAAGACAAATTTAATTTATGTACAGCGTTGTATGATTGCACAATTGTCAGTTAAAGTAATGCAGCGCCGTACCGCAAGAAAATGGCCTGGTCAGGGGGCTAAATCTTCCAGATGTCAAGTGGTTAAGGTAGCAATGGAAAAAATATACATACATGCTAAGGTTTTATAAATGCAAACAAAATATTGAAATGATCAAATTACAAACAATTAGGTTGCAACGTATAGGACCTAGTCAGGTGGGATGTTTAAAAATGGTGCAATTTATTAGAAGGAATTTACAATACAGAATGTCTTGGCTCACAATAAATGTGTTTGGGAAGTTGAAGCCAAGAACACAGAGCTTTTTTCCTTCATGGCTTATATCCTTGAATTTCTTCCAAAAAGTGTATGTAAGTGGAGCAATTCTACAAACAGGCTTAATACTAGGGAAGGAATGATCAATCATTGGAAAATATGCAGTTAGACAGCTAACCTTTGGCTTGTTGCTTCTCTGCAGAACATCTAGAAGATGCCTACGGAAACCTTCGAGCTGAGATAACCCAATCCTAAGGAAAATTGAAAACAGTTGTGAGGGCAATGAAGCATGTATAAAACATACCACACAACGGCCAAATGGCATATTTTACCTAGGGACCAAGTCTTTTCCAAGCACTACAGATGTCACAAACTCCTTTGAATATTCCATGGCATCCTCACTGATTAGAAAGCATTGAAAAAAATTAATTGGCGTATTTTATAATAACTGACATTTCATGTACGAATAGTTGCCACGTACCTTAGGAGGCCCCCCGGTGGAGAGTAGGCAAAACATTTCAGGGAAGGGTACTGAGGGCGCAGGAGAAAAGAAAGAATGGCAGCAGTTCCAGCTCCAAGAGAATGTCCCACCACTATTAGGCCATAGTGTTTTGTACCACGTCCCTGTTAGTAAAAGAGTAATAAGCTGTATATAAACACCAACAAAATACTGTTTGTAAGACCCCCTACTCCAACAAGATAATCAAGACAAAATATGAAATACATTTTGGGAAAGGGAATGTGCAGGAATTGTGTATATTTTATTACAACGTATATACTTTATTATGTTAGTGACAACACAAATATAAAAGATTTTTTAACTCTTTTAGACAAGTAAATATGAAAATGTTATATTTACAAATCCAGGCAGTAGGTGGCATTTTAGACATTCGCTCACATGTTTACCAGGGTAATCTCAAAATCTATACTGAAAAAACTGTTTACAGAGCTGAAAAGCTCAAGCTTAATGCACTAACATTTCCCTACTGACATATATATATATATAGTTTTTCTTATCCACTTCAATAAGCACTTTTATCCCCTTCCTGCCCAGGCCAATTTTCATCTTTCAGCGCTCTCACACTTTGAATGACAATTGTGGTCATGCAACGGCTGTGTTTTTTTATTTTTTGCTAAATAAATGAAAAAGACCAAAAATTTAGAAAAAATATACATACTATGATATATACTATGGTATATATCTGAAAATCGATTAGTCCTGATTGTACTGATGGTCTATCTCATTTTTTGAGGCATAAAAATGTACAGATACCCCCCAAAATGACCCCTTTTGGGAAAGTAGACAGTCCAAGGTATTTAGTAAGAGGCATGCTGAGTTTTTTAAACTAGTATATTTTTGCCATAATTTTTTGGAAAATTACGAAATTTTCTTTTTTTTTTTACACATTATGATTGCCTCTATCAGTGAATTTCACTGCTATAAACAAGCATTTTACTGAATGAAATCAATTCATTCAGTATGTTTTGCTGTGATTTAGCTGTGACTGGCCACAGCTAATCACATGGTACATATGAGCTCTGATTGGCCCTGTCTATACCATGTGATCACTGTGACCAATCACAGCTAGCTACACAACGAATGGCATGAATCAAAGCCATTTATTGTTTGCAACTGTCATGTGATCTGCTGTGGCTGTGAGACTTCTTCCTTAACAACAACTTAACTTAATAAAATCTGCTACAAATCTATTTCCGTAGTGAATTTGTAATTCCAAAATTAGTCTACAGTACCAAGTCACGGCCGAATGCTTGGGAAAGAACCATTTCTTGCTCCAACTTCTTCTTAATATACTCAGCAGAAAGAACCATCCCCTGATGAAAGAACATGCAAGATTAAGAAAGAAATATTTTATTTCACAGACACAAAATAATTACATCACTTGAAGAGAAAAGCACATCATAAATCTCTATTTACAGTTCACAGGGTAATTACCAAGAGATGTATGCATGACCTCACTCAAATATGATCAATACAGAGATTGTGAAATGACCCTGTAAATAAGATGATTTGTAGGAATGTCTGTGTGTACCATCTAATCACACACAAGTGCAATAGTCTGAGGGTGTACAGGTAGTGGGAATTATGGAATGGGACTTTGACCTACGTTATCGGATAATGAAAGGGAGCCCTTTTGCTAAAAACAAAATGCTGACAAAGAGAAGGAAAAAAAAAAGTTTAGCAAGATTTAAAAAGTGTTAATAGATCTCTTGGAGGTGATATAACCCTTGTGCTTAACTCCTTTTTTGCCAGTAATTAAATTTTTTTTCGTATCCTTGAGTTCATCTTTAAAAATTTGACAGCTACAAAAAACCATAAAACGTTTGTCTCTGTCATACAATTTCTGTTTGACCAGGGGTAATGAGTTAAAATTACAGAGGTGGATCAGTAAAACGTTCTCGCAGCAGAGGCCCAAACTGCATGTTTGTCCAGTGACATGGGTCCTTCACATCATAGCACCCCCCCCCCCCCACACACACACAGTAGTGTGCTCTGCCCCCTTCACATCATCCCCCCCCTTCACCAAGTAGTGTGCTTTACCCCTTCACATCAACCCCCCCCCGCACACACAGTAGTGTGCTCTGCCCCTTTACATCAACCCTCCAGTAGTCCTTTCTGCCCCCTTCGCATCACCCTCCCCCCCAAATACAGTAGCATGCTCTGCCCCTTTATATCACCCCCCCACTAGTCCTTTCGACTTCCTTACCCCCCCCCCCACACACACACACACACATACACATACAGTTGTGTGCTCTGCCCATTTACATCACCCCCCCCCTCCCCTTAGTAGTCCTTTCTGCCCCCTTCATATCACCCCCCATTTTCCCCCCAACATACAGTAGTATTCTCTGCCCCTTTACATCATACCCCCTTCCTCAGTAGTCCTTTTTGCCCCTTCATATCACCCCCATTCCTCCTCCCCAACATACAGTATTGTGCACTGACCCTTGACATCATCCCCCTAGTGGTCCTTTCTGCCTATATATATATATATATATATATATATATATATTTATACACACACAAACTCACATACATACATTCAAAAAGTATTGAGACTCCATTTTTACATTTTTGTTGTTTTGCAACCTGATATACTACAATTGGTTAAATACTTTACGAATGGTGTGTATATATATATATATATATATATATACAAACACACACACACACACACAGGCCACTCTATTAGGTACACCATGCTAGTACCGGGTTGAACCCCCTTTTGCCTTCAGAACTGCCTTAATTCTTCATTGCATAGATTCAGCAAGGTGCTGGAAACATTCCTCAGAGATTTTGGTCCATATTGACATGATAGCATCCCGCAGTTGTGGCAGATTTGTCGGCTGCACATCCATGATGCGAATCTCCTGTTCCATCACAGGCCATTGGAGTACAGTGAACTCATTGTCATGTTCAAGAAACCAGTTTGAGATGATTTGAGCTTTGTGACATGGAGCATTATCCTGCTGGAAGTAGCCATCAGAAGATGTGTACACTACAGTCATAAAGGGATGGACATAGTCAGCAACAATACTCAGGTAGGCCGTGGCATTTAAACGATGCTCAGTTGGTACTAAGGGGCCCAAAGTGTGCCAAAAAAATATCCCCCACACCATTACACCACCAGCCTGAACCATTGATGCAGGATGGATCCATACTTTCATGTTGTTTACGCCAAATTCTGACCCTACCATCTGAATGCCACAGCTGAAAATTGAGACTCATCAGACCAGGCAACATTTTTCCAAACTTCTATTGTCCAATTTTGGTGAGCTTGTGAGAATTTTAGCCTCCACTTCCTGTTCTTAGCTGACAGAAGTGGCACCCGGTGTGGTCTTCTGCTGCTGTAGACCATCTGCTTCAAGGTTCAACGTGTTGTGCGTTCAGAAATGGTATTCTCCACAAGTTGGTTGTAATGAGCGATTATTTGAGTTACTGTTGCCTTTTTATCATCTCGAACCAGTCTGCCCATTCTTCTCTGACCTCTGACATCAACAAAGCATTTTAGTCCACACAACTGCCGATCACTATATATTTTCTCTTTTTAGGACCTTTCTCTGTAAATCCTAGGGATGGTTGTGCATGAAAATCCCAGTAGATCAGCACTTTATGAAACACTCAGACCAACCCGTCTAGCACCAACAACCATGCCACGTTCAAAGTTAATTAAATCCCCTTTCTTCCCCACTCTGATGCTGGGTTTGAACTTCAGCAAGTTGTCTTCACCACGTACACATGCCCAAATGCATTGAGCTGTTACCATGTGATTGACTGATTAGCAATTTGTGTTACCAGGAAATTGAACAGGTGTACCTAATAAAGAGACCGGTGAGTGTATATATCCACCTCTCTCACAGCAATACACTGCACTTAAAATTCAGTCTTCAACCTGGTTACCTTGTGGCCTAACCATGTTCCATGGTGTCCCTCCACTGGCAGGCGCTCTGCATCTCCTGTAAGATCTGTCAAGGCATCCTAAGAAAACAAACAGTCAATGAATTTCTTTAAAAACCTTCTGTATGCAGCAGCAGCCCCCTCCCCACCCCAAAACTTACCTGAGCCCAATCCACTGATGTTCAGGAAAGCCTCGGCTCTCCTGGGTCTCTCCCTCCTCCTGACTGAGATAGCATCGGTAGACATTGGCTGCTCCTGCTGTCAATCAAAGCCAGTGAGCCAATGAGGAGAGAGCGGGGGAGGGGCTGAGTCACACTCCATGTATGAATGGACACACAAAGCAGTGGCTCAGGACCGAGCACGCACCAGTGCCCCCATAGCAAGTAGCCTATTATGGAGGCACTAGGCAGGAGGGAGAGGTCAGAAGCGCCAGTGGGGAACCCGAGAAGAGGCAAATCGGGGCTATGCTGTGCAAAACCACTGCACAGGGCAGATAAGTATGACATGTTTGTTATTTTTAAACCAGATTCACACATATGCGGTGCGGACTGAAGCTCAGGTCTCACAGCTAATTGATGCAGTAGTTGTTCAGTGGTTCATGTCAGGTTTATATCAGGTTAGGGACAGGATTAGCTTAGGATCTTATCCTGTTCACACATGTGCAGTTTAGAAACAGTTCCCATAAAAGTCAATAGCCTGCAATTCACACCTGAATGTGAAGGCACTGCTCAGAAATCATATGGGACTCTTTTTCAAACTGTACTGAATCCGCACTGCCAGTGCAACAGACATATGTGAACAAGTACCATAGAAAACAGTGTTTTTTCACGTCATGCGGATTGGATGCGGTTCAAACAGCATCCAATCCGCATATATAAGAACCAGCACTTAGGTCTTATGACACAATTGAACAAGAAAATTTTTTTCTGGTCAAGATGTAATTTTGTTTTACCTTTGGAGAGAGTGTTCCACGTATGCTTATCACGACTTTCTTCTTGTCATGATCTACAGCCACGAAGAATGGGGTTTCATAAACCTAAAAAAAGCAGATTTATGTGACATGACTAATTAAAAGCCTTGAGTAGAAACACTCGCCACCAATTACAGCTTTCTTGGCAGGGCAAAGTGTGAAAAACTATGCTGGGAGGCAGCAGCTAGGCAAAGTCCAGATTACACAAATATAATGGCTCTGAAGGGTAATAAATGTGTTGTCCTGTGATTACCGTATTTGCCGGCGTATAAGACGACTTTTTACCCCTTGGAAATCTTCTCAAAAGTCGGGGGTCGTCTTATACGCCGGTATACGGCATACTGACACTTTTTAGGGGGGCGGCGCGGTGCCGCCGCCCCCCCCCTTCCAACGGAAGGGACACTAAGTACAGGGGTGGGCAGGGGCTGTTTCTTACCTGGCTCCGGTCCCACGATGATCCGGTCCAGGAAGCGCGGCTCCTCTTTCAGCTCGGCCACTGGATGTTCGCGCGGCTGCTCGGCTCCGCCTCCTCACCGGTGATTGGCCGCCAGAACTGTAGATCAGGAAAGGAACACAGGCGGCCAATCACCGGTCCCGCGGAAATCGAGTGCAGGAGCAGCAGGTAAGTGTTCAGTGTAGAGGTGCTGCTGCAACCACATATGCTGGCTGCAGCAGCACCATACGAGAACAGGGTCAGCAAGTGTCAGTGGGAGGAATAGTGCCCCATCATTGGTGTCACTGATACCAATGATGGAGCACTATTCCTCCCACTGACACCAACGATGGGGCACTATTCCTCTCCCCCACTGACACCAATGATGGGGCACTATTCCACCCCCCACTGACACCAATGATGGGGCACTATTCCACCCCCCACTGACACCAACGATGTGGCACTATTTCACCCCCCACTGACACCAACGATGGGGCACTATTCCCCCCCCACTGACACCAACGATGGGGCACTATTCCACCCCCCACTGACACCAATGATGGGGCACTATTCCCCCCCCCCACTGACACCAATGACGGGGCACTATTGCACCCCCCACTGACACCAATGATGGGGCACTATTCCACCCCCAACTGACACCAATGATGGGACACCATTCCTCCCACTGACACCAATGTTGGGACACTATTCCTCCCACTGACACCAATGATGGGGCACTATTCCCCCCACTGATACTAATGATGGGGCACTATTCCTCCCACTGATACCAATGATGGGGCACTATTCCTGCCACTGATACCAATGATGGGGCACTATTCCTCCCACTAACACCAATGATGGGGCACTATTCCTGCCACTGATACCAATGATGGGGCACTATTCCTGCCACTAATGCCAATGATGGGGCACTATTCCTCCCACTGATACCAATGATGGGGCACTATTCCTCCCACTGACACCAATGATGGGACACTATTCCTCCCACTGACACCGATGATGGGGCACTATTCCTCCCACTGGTGTGCATTGGAAGAGGGGTAGTCTTATACGGCGAGTATAGCCCAAACACTACATTTTAGCAGGAAAAGTAGGGGGTCGTCTTATACGCCGGCAAATACGGTACTTTTCCATTACTTTGGTTTAAAAAAATTTAGGATCAACAAAGTTTTCTAACAAAAAAATGTATAATTTAACTATTTACCTGGAGAGTAGAAAAAAGTCATGTTATTTTAAAAAAAAACTTTTCCACCCACCATGGGAAACGGAATGCTTGAGGCAAGCTACTGTATAGGTTACTAAAGTTCAGTGAAAGAGAAGCAGCACACCAATCATCTGATTCCTGCCATTATGCTCTCTTCTCCTATCAGTAAGCTATCTGTTAGCATATGAATAGACACTGATTGGCACATTGTGCTGCTTCTCAGTTTCCCAGTCTAAGTTTTGCTGTACAGGGACTGCAAGAGGCTGGTACCAAGTCAAATACAGACTTACACTGCTTGCATTTAAAACATACACTTGAAGAACAACTGTACATTTGTACAATTTTCCTTACATAAATTCCCCCCCACCCCTCTGAGTGCATCCCACTAGGACAAATACCTTCAGCTCTGATCCAGGATCTCCACCAGAAAAGCTGCATTTTCATACTGCACATGTGTACTTTGAATCATGCATTCCTAAGGGAAAGCCGCACCCAAAGCGACCACTGAAGGCGGCCATTAGTACGGATTTTCCATAAGAACAAATGGGGCTGTGGCAGACATGCACAGTACAAGACAGCCATTTTTGGGAGAAAGGCTGTCCGACTCCGAGCAGGGTTGCACAGCAAAGATCACTGGATCTGGGCTAAAGGTAAGACTCTGACCTGGTGGGATGCACTCAGGGGATGGGAGGAATATATTTAAGGGCAATTTTACAAAGGCACAGTTGTCCTTTCGTACAGCAATAATGGATATAGACCTGAACTGACTTGTGTCTTTTATACCTGCCTTGGATTCAGTTAAATGGTACAAGGCACAAAAAGTCACAGAAAGTCAAAGAACTAACCGCATCATGACATGACGTATATACAATGTCCACCATGTTCATGTTCTCATCCAGAAAATGGCGCTTTATAGCAATTGCATTGCAACCACAGCAATTGTCCTCCTCAATGGTAACTCCAGGAGCAAAGCGAGGACGGGTAGTGCAGGGGCAGCAGCAGCTACTAATAGGAGCAAGGAGAAAAAAACAAAGAGGAAACAAAAGCAGACACAAATAGTGTGTACATCAGATAGGACAATCACAGTTATCAGCACAAATATACCCAACGTAAAAAAGCTCAATAAGAGATAAAATGAAGAGCAAATAAATATAAAAAAAGCGAAGTTACAAATGTTAACAGCAAGAAACACATAAAGGATGCATAGTTTCAAGAAATGACTGGACTACTCACGAGCATGCACCCGCCAATCGACAGATGCCACATGTTGGCTTTCTAATGAGGTACATGGGCCAGCCATAAGCTGCCAGTGCAAAGAGCATGTAATAACAAACCTCCTTGTAGCGTTGCATCTCTTGCTGAGAGAGGGAAGAGAAAGGCTTCGATGAATAGAAAAGTCTCTGGAAATATATACGTATATAAAGTCAAGGCATAAATACTCACAGTATTTTTTAGATCCAGGTATTTTGTTTTTCGGGTGACTGGCATGCCAGATAGGAAAGCCAATATGTCATTATTAGCCTGAAAGCAGAGAACAGTGATAGTCACAAGACATATCTCACTCCACAAACAAAAAAAAACAAAACAAAAAACAGTACATCACATTTGGCCTCTTCTGTCAAAACTATGCCGGCTAACAAATGTTTCACGCAGCAAATATGCCAATGGTGTTGACCCTTTCTTTTCACATATATTTTGATTTCAAGGGTTTTAATACAATCAGAACAAAGCATACATTTTATATCATACAGTAAGGAATATCAGAGGTGCTACATAGAAGCAAACGAATAAGAAAGGTGTATGTTTGTATTAAACATGACATAATATAGGCTAAACCCAGCAAAAGGAAGCCAGAGGAGATAGAGATTCATGGGCTCAGTGGGAAAAGGAGGAAGGGGATGTGACTGTGGACCTGTCTATGCTCCGGTGGCTTAGGAAGTGTGCAAATGGTATTTACTTGATATACCTGCCCATGGTACAGGGGATTGTGGTTAGCTCTAACAATATTTCGATGCCTTTAGAGCAAAAGAGGGGGAAGGGGAAAGGTAATTCTAGCCTAAGTGTAGGAGATAGTAAGGTTTAGAGAGCAGTAAGTAGAAGAAAAAGAAACAGGAGGAAGGCTAGGAGAGAAAGAAGGTGTCAAGGGCCCAGCCAGAAATTCCCAATCATTGGAGCCTTTTTATTTTTCAAAGTGAGATTAAGGCTGCTTTCACACCAATTCATTTTTCCAATGGAACTCTTCACACTGATTTGTTGTCTGCTGTATTTTTTTAAAATCCTGTTTGCTGCATTTTTGGTGCAGTAAAAAAAACTGCACCAAAAATGCACCTCTCCATTAAAATCAATGGAAAACATGGTAAAAACACATCAAAAACACACCGAGTTGTGTTCTTGGTATGGTTTTTGAGTCACAAGTTCTGTAAAAAAACGCACCGCAAACGTGGTAAAAACGGATCAGTGTGAAAGTAGCCCAAGGAGTGGTCAGGATTTAGATTGTGGTTGTACTCTAGCTACGGAGACCATACTTTCAGGAATTTAGAGTGTGTGTCGCTTACTATAGAAGTACGTTTCTCTGGGATTACTGTGCCCATAATATGCTGCTTTATCTCCAAAAGGTTCAGAAAGGGTTGTCTTCAAGCTTTGGTTATAGTTTTATATGTAGATAAAAAAAGGAAGTTGTTAGCTTTTGTTCCTTAGTGGTAAGATCAGAAATTGGTCTATGAAGTAAGGTTTCCAGGGAGCTACTGTCTAGATTTTTATTGAGAGTGGTTTGAGTCAGATTATATACCCATATTGGCGATTTCTGGACTTTTGGGCATTGCCACCAGAAGTGATGTAGTGTTCCTTGTATTCCACATCCTCATAAACAAAGTGGAGAAGCTGCGTTTGTGAATTTGGCCATGCGTTCTGGACTCATATACCACTGAAACACCACTTTGTGGGCAGGAAATTAGTAGAGCATTTTGTCGTTACTAGCCAAATGTTGTTCCATTCTGAAACATCTGAGGATTCTCCAAGATCCCGGGAAGCCGGAATGTCGAGGGAGATGCGAGGGTCATGTGTAAGGGATATTAGGCCTGCTGAATGTGTGTTCTTTTTGCATATGCTTTTCAATGAGGTTAGGAGTATTGAACAGCCTGTATTCTGTTTAAGGAGTGTACATGTGAAATGGGTGATCTGATGAAGATGTTGTCCCACTTGTTATCTGATCCCACACTGGGAGAATAAAGGTTCAGGTTGGCTGCTGTTTTGCTACAGAAAGTGTAAGTTCATTCCACACACACGAACATAAATGAGCCCATCTTTTCAAGAATACAATAAAATCTGACAGGACTTGCCTCATCCAATACTGCATTTCTTTTTGCCCTTTGTCTCTGGCGTAACAGGACTAACCCAGCAATGATATCAGAAGGAACAATATCCAGATCCCGAAAAAACTCAGCAAACAAATAGGCAATCTCTGAATAGGCGTCCTGGGAAAAGAGACATATTTGGGTCAGACGCAAGAAGAGTCATCGTGTATAACGTAACACTTTCTGATTAACCTACTTGAAGTGCGACACTTCTTAATATTATCTGTACAAAAATATACTGTGTTAGATGCAGGTCCTATGCTATTTTATCTCCAATGTGCTAATTTACCCAACAGCACTTACATAATAATACAGCTCTATTGTGAAAATACAAGCCCACTGCACTATTTATATGTAACCTGTATAGCGAGAGCAGTGGGCTTCATATGAAAGACTGCGTTCTCCTACCAGTGTGTAATCTGTTTCTACAATGAAAACGGCAGTGGAGTAAAGACATCACCATTTAGGAGTCTAGAACTGAGGATATTCAAAGCTGAACTCCATAAATTCAGCCACTTTGTACAAAGTGCTAGATTACTAGACGTTAAGTCCAAAGAGGTTCATGTCACCTTGTAGACTTATCTCTTTCGTTTACAATTTTTATTTTACTGAGGGCCAGCAAAATAGATATCGCTACATTTTCAACCCTCCAATGCTGCACCTTCTGGTCTAAGCCACTACAGCGTCACATGTAGCTGTTGTGCCCACCCCTCCCCTCCTCCTGGCTAATCACAGAATGCTTTTTATTCACATTCACAAAATGCAAGGCATATGTGAATGAACAGCAAAGGGGAAGAGCAGGCACAGCAGCTGCTTTTTGGAAGAGCAGCTTCTTTCCTGTCAGAGCTCTGGGAGTGTAGCTATATGCTCCCGGAGCTCTGTAAAACTGTCAGATGTAAATTAAAGAGATAAATCCACAAGGTGGCATGCGCCTTGTTGGACTGACCATAAAGCATGCCAGCACATATTACAGAGTGGCTAAATTCCTGGAGTTCCCTTTTGATTAAACATGTCTTTCAGCACAGACCACAGACATGCTGCATGTAAACAAAAGATGTTTATCCTGAAGTGGGCCTGTGCTTTCAAAGCACAGGGAAAGAAGAACCTGGGCCGACACGATATATTTGCAAAGCAGCTTGTTTTCCCTGTGTAAATAAAGGTTCAATAGGTTTTTAAATACAGTTAAACTATAAAATTCTGCAAAACTATTATCCAGATACAGGAATGTGAAATGTGTACTTCTGATTGCCCTGAGGATTTTTTTAAAATTCATCCATTCAGACACAGCAAGGCTCAAAAAAGTAGCATTATATATGAACAGACAAACTACAATAGCAGCATTCTCTTTTAACCACGTCCTGTCCTACCCATGTACATAAACGGCCGGACGGGAGCAGTGCAGGGGCGGGTGGCCGTTTATAAACGGCCTCCCCACCCCCCTGCTTGTGCTTGCTCCCTGGGAGCGCACAGCACCGCAATCCGGTACCCGCTGTGTCCTCCGGACAGAGTGGAACACCGATCGTTGTTCGGGACCTCTGTGTGAAGTCCCAACCATTTGATCACTGATTGGCCAATCAGTGATCACATGAATAGGTGTAAGCAAGATGTCACTTCTGACATCATTGCTTACTACTTGCGAAATCTATGAATGATCACTGAGGCTATTCACAACAGCCTTGTACCATGTGACAAGCTGTGACCAATCACAGCTCACACAGTATTTCTCATTGGCTGCAAGAATGCAGCCAGAGAGAAGGAGAAATTATTGCTTTTACAGCCTTTGTGGGTGTAAAAGCAACCAGTGTAAAAAAAAAAAAATCTTCATAACCCCCACAAGTAGTACAGTGTCACTGTGGTGACACTGTACTGCTAGGGTGACAGTATGTAAAAAAAAAACAAAAAACAAATAATATTAAAAAAAAAAAAAAAAAAAAGTAAAAAAAATATTCGAAAATTATAATGTTTGGTTATAAACTAATATTGGTTATTTTTTTTTTTACTAAAAAGATAAATGAATAAATATTGGCCAAGATGTATGAAGAAAAATTATTTATTTGCAAAATTTTATAAGAAAAATGTTTTTTGAAAATTTTTGGACTTTTCATTTTTATAGCAAAAAAAAATCCCAGTGGTGAATAAATACCACCAAAATAAAGTTTTATCTGTCTCAAAATAATGCTAAAAAATTCATATGGGTACAGTGTTGCATGACTGCGCAATTGTCATTCAAAGTGTGGTAGAGCTGAAAGCTGAAAATTGGCCTGGACAGGAAGGGGGTGAAAGTGTCCGGACTTGAAGTGGTTAATGACACTGTTGGCAGAATTTAAAACTGCAACTCTCATTTTAGTGATATATGAGGCACTGAGTGTATGTTATGGATTTTCTACACTGCCATACCGGGTAACGTCACAGAAGGCAAATGCTGGAATGCAAATACCAATACCTATTCAACGTTTAAACTCACAATAAAAAGCTGCTATTATTTGGAAACGGGTTCTTGATCTGGAGAGGGTTATTTGCAAATCTTTCCAAGCAGCCTTGCCTAGATTATTCCAAACACCACTTAGCCACTTCTGTGCCAATTTCCCAGAAGTCTTTTCTTTCCCTATGGTGGCTTATTTGCATACATTTCCCACGGAGCACTGTCTAAATTTTCCTTATGCATTTAGTACTCCAATGAAGAACAAAAATGGTCTTAAACATCATTTGTAGATGCATTTTAAAGCATTCACAAATCTGAATGTGCAATTTCATATGTATGGAAGAATGAAAACCCTGCATTAGGCTATACAGATGCAACGTTATCCAATCTGCTAAAGTAATCATCGTGTTTGTGAGCTTACAGACTGAGAGTCCTTAGTGCGAGTGCAGCACAGGAAGACTTTCAGACGACGAGTCCAGCTGCTGGCTTGGCCTTCTTCCAGACGGTGCCTATGAGAGAAGGATTATTCAGGTGGGTATACTGAAGAATGAGCTACACTGTGTAGAAGACAATGGAACTGTAAACCTATAGGGAACGGTAAAACATTTAAAGATGAATAAGAGTTCGTTCTCACCGCAAGTTGTATGTGCGCAAATTCCTTTGCCTTCTCTTTGTTGCACGTAACTTCACAAATGTTCTTCCAGTTGGATCGAATACACAAAGTACCGTGATGCAGACACTGAGTATGACTACCCAATTACATACCACCATCCCTGTAACAAAATAACCACAAAGACTATGAACAGTCTGCAAAAAAAAATTGAGAATTACTCAATAAAAATACAGTTACAGGAGGAAAAATGCAAAAGAAGAAACTGTATAGTGTAGATATATCCACGCATCATAAGATAGATAACAGGAATTATGGAACATTGTACTATCATTAGATTTTCACAAAATTCCAAGTCAAGTGCAACTTACCAACCAAAGATTGTACAACCTGGCACGTGCTTACTGGATTCTATAGCAAAGGAATCAGATCTTCCTTTTGGGAACTAAAAGCCATTTTATTTACCCATCTAGGATCATAATGCAACATACCTTCCTGATGGTTGTAGTGCATTTTTATACTGCATGTGAAATGAAGCTCCATCTACTTGTATACATGCAGCCATTACAACAGTGTTTAGGCTATAGGAGAATTCGGTATAGCTCACGCCGACAATGTGATGTACTGACAAATATAGTTTTGTCAACCATAGGTAAAAAGAGGAAAGAAAGCAGATGACAAGTCCCATATGGCCTTTTTCTGTATATTCAATTTTCTTACCATGTGCTTTTTAGACCACACTGGTTGATGTCACACCTAACTTTCTCACAACCTTATTTCTTGACACAGCCCTGGCAACATGTACACAAGATAAGCTGTCCACTGATACAGTCACTGTTCAGGTATTCAGGCAGCCAAAGGTACTGCAGCTGTCTGAATACAATAACTGGCAATGCACCACTTCTTTTGCAACATTATAGTGGTTGTAAACCTCTGAAATGAAAAATGAATAAAGCACACCTTTCTATAGTGTGTACTTGACTCAACTCAAAGCACTTACTGTGATTTTTGTCTGCTGTCTCCTTCCTCTGCTATCTGCATGAGCCTCTTCTGACAGGTTATATCACGGGTGTCAAACTGGCAGCCCTCCAGCTGTTGCCAAACTACAAGTCTCATGAGGCATTGCAAGATTGACAGTTACAAGCATGACTCCCAAGGGCAGAGGCATGATGGGACTTCTAGTTTCGCAGCAGCTGGAGGGCTGCCGATCTGACACCCCTGGGTTATATCTACTCCAAGAGATGCAGGGTGACAGAAGTGGAGCCTTAGCACACAGCTTGTGATTGATAGCCTCAGCTGTGCATGTTTGCCTATGAGACTGCATAGACGGTGGCGTGTAAATTCCCTCTACTGAGGTCTCGGATTACACTCAGCTCCCTGCTCTATGCTGTGCAGCGTGTGACCTCAGGTCCCTGTCCCCTGCCTTCTGACGATCAGAAACATTGTGTAAACCGTACAGTTTAAAGGGCTGTGGATAAGAGATGACCGCAGATAAACAGGTACAACTTACGTAGGAGCGTTTGTTTCATCTCTGTGTATCACCCAAAGCTAGTCACTTCAATGGGTATATGTAAGGGTTTGCAACCAGTTTAAATACAGCTAGTATGAAAATGAGTTATTGACTAAACCAAGGGTAGGCAACCTGAGAGCCGCAGGACTACAAGTTCCATCATGCCTCTGCAAGTCATAGCTGTAACTGTCAGTTTTGTAATCTTTGCAATGCCTCATGGGAAATGTAGTTCCATAACAGCTAGAGAGCCACAGGTTGCCTACCCCTGAACTAATACTGAAAGTAGAACTATAAGCAAAACTTTTTTTTCATTTTGGATAGAGCAAGGGAAGGTAATAATTGGTAGACCTGTCAGATTTTCTTCTGCCATCTGTGTCCCATTGCAGAGATGTCCCTTCACTTCCCGTCCCATAGCCAAACCGGAAGCGATAAGAAATCTCTGCATATTAAGGGAATTCCTTGGGGAACCCCAGGTCACCAGAACTAGTGTCCCCATTGAAAGATTTCCCCTCTATTACTTTTCAAGGGACAACCCAAAATTTAGGATTGTTTGATTGCTCATTTTCAGCCTTAGAGCCTATGGGGAACAGATGCTGCATCACCTAGGTGAGTATGAATTTGTTTTTTTTTTACGGAAATCCAAACGTCTCTTTTAATTTTCCACTATAATTATAATAAAAGTGGAATGAGAAAGTGTTAGAAGAGAACTGCTCTTCAAATTTCTTTCTCCCTGCATGTCCCAGTTACTGGTGCCACCTGGGACAGGTAACACGCTAAACCATGCCAAATGGGGATACAGAAAAAAAACTGACAGAGGTGTTAACCCTTCTCAGCCCAATCCAACACTAACACAAAGATTTGCATTGATTTCTACTGTGTGTAGGGCAAGAATGATGGGTTCTGTTTAGTGACAGGATCAGCTGTCAGTGTGCCCCAGTATTTGGTCATGTTCAGTCATCTGGATTTGTCCTCTTTACAGAATAACATGCAGTTTTAGGCTGGACCCGCACCTATGCAGTGAGTTAACATACTGGAAAATGCACATTTTAACTCTTGTTATACGCAGCCTGTGCTAGCACACAGTCTGTGGTACTATCATTTTGAATGTCACCCCAACAAGTGTGCCTTACAGCATAATTTTCTTCACTTACAATGTACCAATTGCAACAGACTTTGTTTAAAGTGGAACTACACTGCATCTGAGCACCACAAATAAAAAACGCAATTTATTTAATTTTTAATATTCAAAGTAAACTCACACATCCATCCATATCTCCATGCTTTATTTTGATAAGAAATCAATTTGAAAAGCACCCCTTTAATTTCTCGCCGTGGCCATCTTGAGTAAGGGCAGATTATTCATAGGGCATTTAAGTCTTGGAATCCCTCTGCCCTTAGCTCAGTCCTGCATGCCTGTTTTTTTGTTTCTCAAAGCAATATCAGCTTGAGAATTCACAGTATTTGGTGAGTGTGGAATAAATAATTTTTTCAATGACGATGTGAGCACGCTGGAACATTTATGAAGATTGTGTTAGCGTTATACTTTTTGTCACAATTTTTTGGGACATTGGACTATAATTTGGGACTTTGTTTGTTGGACTTATATATATTTTTTACACAATTTTTATTATTATTATTATTTGCGCTGTGTCACTTTATGAGTTTATTTTAATGCAGGAGGGTGTGCTTAGCCAAGAAAATCCCATCTCCCCTCCTGAAGACTCCTGGGATTTATGACATCAGTTTAAAACAAGTAGAATCTAATATACCTTCCTAACCATTTACTAATGCTAGCAGCACAAGGATTAAAAATAGCCAGTGTTGATTGAGAGTTTAGTTCCACTTTAAACACACAATAATTAGTAAAAACTAGCCATACCTGCCATATAAGACCCCAGATTTCACTTACCAAGTGTAACATTCTTTGCTGTGATATCATTGCAGGATGTGTAATACTGAGCCAACCAGACAATACCCACGATTGCATAAACAAACTCAATCACCAGAATTGCTACAAGGAATAAAGAATATACAGGTGAATACGGCTTCTGCTTTCCTTATGGCAAACAAAAAGATGCGGTGCTCACTTACCAAGCCGCACGTATAACACATACTGCATGGAGTCCCTGGGCTCGGTGTACAGAATTCCTCCTCTCATACTCAGCCAGATGATAGCTACCTCTGCAATCATGCAGCTGAGCAGAATCCCCAGGTACCCACGGCCATGATCCACCAGGTTCAGGGAACATGTTTCATGGGGGTTATAGGTCAGACCGAAGAGGACCACAGAGAGGATTACAAACCTGGAAGAAAACAAAGAACACAGTATTCACGTAGCTGTATTTAGCAGAAATGTCACAATTACATGTGAAGAACCAGCAAAATAAAATGCCTGTAATATCCATTGTAAATTAATAGATGTCAAAATCTATTAACGCTGCTATTGGCAAATACTGTACATTGCTTATAGTAGTAATACCAGCTCTCTAACACTATGGAGAGTACAGATATTTCCTTGATAACCTGGAAGCTGAGTGATTATATTGGACAAATCTGGATGTTTACAGACAGGGCTAAAGCCAGCCATAAATGGTTAGAATCTCAGCCGGTTCAGCAGGGTCTGGCCAAGATTTAAACCATCTAGGGGCAGGCTGAATGTACTCAGGTTGAGCCATCGATCGACTTGGGTACAACCAGTATGTCGGATTTTCAGCATGCGATTATAGCCAGCAGCTATAGCCGCTAGCAATAATCACTGTGTTCTCCCAGCAGGGACGACTCCCTGTGCCCCCAACCCCACCAGGAGAACACAATGGCTCCACTCGCTGTGTTGATGAGGGAATGAAGTGATTTTATTTACTGAAACCCGTAGTTGCAAGAAAAAAAATTGCACCATCTAACAGTGATTGGCTGGGAAAGCCCAACCTGCCCAATCAATGTTTTCCAACTTGCCAAGATAAGATAGCTTTGTTATACCTGTTGCTCATATTGTATCAATGGATATGTGATTGCTGGGTGGGTCTTGTGAAAATCAACTTATGTCAATAGGTATCTAAAGTAGGCATGTCCCACATCTTTCAACAAAGGGGTACCCCTTGCAGATTTGAAAAGCTATGGAATCCATGGTTGCAGACCCCAGGCCTAGCTCTGCTGGCTTTAGTGTCATGGTGTATTTTTTTAATGTTAAAGGGTTTGACCAATCACTTGGCTCATGTTCTGGCTTTTGTGATCCTAGAAATGCATGGTCACTTGACATGTCTCCAATGGTTAATTGAATGGCAGGTGTGCACGTATTTAAAGGTAAGCACTGGTTGTGTAAGCATTAGGACAGTGGCATTTTTTCCATTGATATACAATACTTGCTATGGTTTACATCACAAAATCTTGAGTTACTCGTTGTCCCCTGTGAGAGTTAGGGAGTGTGTAGTGCGTCACACAACACTGAGATAATCAGCTTGGTGATATCCATATGTTTACCATTTATGAAGTGTTTGTACTTATTGTTAACCACTTCACGTCCGGACACCTTTACCCCCTTCCTGTCCAGGCCAATTTTCAGCTTTCAGCGCTATCACACTTTGAATGACAATTGCGCGGTCATGCAACACAGTACCCATATGAATTTTTTTAGCATTTTTTTTTTAGACAGATAAAACTTTATTTTGGTGGTATTTATTCACCACTGGGATTTTTTTTTTTGATATATAAATGAAAAAGTCCAAACATTTTGAAAAAAAAGTGTTTTTCTTATAACACTTTGCAAATAAATAATCTTTCTTCATAAATCTTGGCCAAAATGTATTCATCTATCTTTTTAGTAAAAAAAAAACCCAGATTAGTTTAGAACCAAAAATTATAATTTTCCAAAACATTTTTTGACATTTATATATTTTTTTAAATATTATTTATGGGTTTTTTTTTTCTTTTTACTGTCACCCTAGCAGTACAGTGTCACCATAGTGACACTGTACTACTTGTGAGGGGTGATAAAGATTTTTTTTTTTTTTTTTTTACACTAATTGCTTTTATACCCACAAAGGCTGTAAAAGCAATCATTTCTCCTTCTCTCTGGCTGCATTCTTGCAGCCATTGAGAAATACTGTGTGAACTGTGATTGGTCACAGCTTGTCACATGGTACAAGGCTGTTGTGAATAGCCTTGTACCATGTGACCTCTGTGATAATTCACAGATTTCACAAGTAGTAAGCAATTAAGTCAGAAATTACATCTTGCTTACTACTATTCATGTGATCACTGATTGCCCAATCAGTGATCACATGATCGGGACCTCACACAGAGCTCCCGTACAGCGATCGGTGCACCAGATTTCGGTGCCGCATGCAGGCAGGGAAGCGGGGAGGACGTTTATAAATGGCCACCTGCTCTTGCAGTGCTCCCATCCAGCCATTTATATATATGGGCCGGACAAGAAGTGGTTAATATCCTTATGTCTATTACAAGGCTGCTGTCTCTTTTATTATATTTTTTCTCTGTATTGTTTCTTTTTTTTGTGTTTGGTTTTTGGTATGCAAGGTTTTTGTTGTAAAACCTACAAAAGTAGGCATGTTGGAGTTGGACTTCTTTCAATAACTGTTATGTGTAGAAACCTAAATGTAATCTCAATTATCTTCATCTCTGACATGGCTCTGAAACTTTATATATAAAGACGTGTAGAAAAGTTGCACCTCTTGTTTATCAGACTGCATTTTAGGTTTATGGTCCCTTTAAAATGCAATCAATCATAAAGTGATAATAAACCCAAAAGCAAAGATGTAATATTTTGCATATGTAATAAAAGGAACGCTGCTGCTGCTGCACCTCACAGCCCAACTCACAGAGCGGCTTACAGACATGAAAACAAAGATCTGGATGGCTGCACTCCAGAAACAAAATCCACCTTTCTTGAAACAAATCCATATAACAAACAATAAAACAAATCTAGTACACAATAGCAGTAGGATTACAGGTTAACCTCTCATTCCTCACTGTGCAAACGTTGTGCAGGTGTGAAGAAATTCTGTAAAAGAAGAATGCTTTCAAAAATATATATTTCAATTGTTTACTTTTTATCAATTTCAGCAAGCAGAAGAAAAATCTATATTAAATCAATACTTGGTGTGACCACCCCTTGGCTTCAAAACAAAATCAATTCTTCTAGGTACACTTGCACACAGTTTTTGAATGAAGATGCTGAAGATAGTTCTAAATGACATTGGCTGAATGTTTGGGGTCATTTTCCTGCTGCAGAATAAATTTGGGGCCAATCACACACCTCCCTGATGGTATGGCAAGATCGATATGTATCTGCCTGTATTTCTCAGAATTGAGGATGCCATTGACAGGGCAATGTTGAGGACCGTAAATGCACTGGTTGGCCAAGGAAACAATGCAGAAGATGAAAGACACGTCATGCTTAAATCCCTTCGACATCGGAAGATGTCCAGCAGTGCCATCAAGACAGAACTGGTGGAAACCAGTGGGATCCAGGTACACCCATCTACTTTCTGGAGAAGTCTGGCTAGAAGTGGTCTTCATGGAAGAATTACAACCAAAAAGCCATACCTCCGACATGGAACAATGCTAAGTGACTCAACTATGCAAGAAAACATAGAAACTGGGGTGCAGAAAAATGTCAGCAGGTGCTCTGGACTGATGAGTCAAAATTTTTGGCTGTAGCAGGAGGCAGTTTGTTCACCGAAGGGTTGGAGAGCAGTACCATAAAGATTGCCTGCAGGCAACAGTGAAGAATGGTGGATGCTCTTTGCAAGTATGGGACTATATTTCTGCAAAGTAGTTGGAGATCTGGTCAGGGTCAATGGTGTCCTCAATGCTGAGATATACAGGCAGATACTTATCCATCATGTCATACCATCAGGGAGGACTGTGACAGGCCCTCAAATTTATTCTGCAGCAGTACAACAACCCCAAACATACAGTCAAAGTCATTAAGATAAACAAGAAGTCCTGGGATTGATGGTTTGGCCCCCAGAGAGCCCTGATCTCAACACCATTGAGTCTGTCTGGGATTACATGGAGAGACAGAAGGATCTGAGGCAGCCAGAGCCATAGGGGACCTGTGGTTAGTTCTCCAAGATGTTTGGAACAACCTACCTGCCGAGTTCCTTCAAAAACTGAAGAACTGATGCTATTTTAAAGGCAACGGGTGGTCACATGAAATATTTATTTGACCTGGATTTCGCTTCTGTTCACTACTTTCAATTTTATTAATTTACAAAGATTACTATTAACAATTCTTTTTTCTGAAAGCATTCATTTACAGCATTTTTTTTACGCTTGCCTAAAACATTTGCACACTACTGTATGACAGTCACAACAAAATAGTTTTCATGAAGTTTAAGGCCTCCTGCACACAACCCCAAGAGGACCACGCAGCATACACTGTAAATGTACAGTGCCTTGAAAACGTATTCACACCCCTTAAAATTTTCCACACTTTGCTATGTTACAACCATAAACGTAAATGTATTTTATTGGGATTTTATGTGATAGACCAACACAAAGTGGCACATAATTGTGAAGTGGAAGGAAAATGATCAATGGTTTTTAACATTTTTTACAAATAAATATCTGAAAAGTGTGGCGTGCATTTGTATTCAGCCCCCCGGAGTCAATAACTTGTAGAACCACCTTTCGCTGCAATTACAGCTGCAAGTCTTTTTGGGGATGTCTCTACCAGCTTTGTACATTTAGAGAGGGACATTTTTGCCCATTTTTCCTTGCAAAGTAGCTCAAGCTCTGTCAGATTGCATGGAGAGGGTCTGTGAAAAGCAATTTTCAAGTCTTGCCACAGATTCTCAATTGGATTTAGGTCTGGACTTTGACTGGACCATTCTAAGACATGAATATGCTTTGATCTAAACCATTCCATTATAGCTCTGGCTGTATGTTTAGGGTCGTTGTCCTGCTGGAAGGTGAACCTCCGCCCCAGTCTCAAGTCTTTTGCAGACTCTAACAGGTTTTCTTCTATGATTGCCCTGTATTTGGCTCCATCTATCTACCCATCTAGCCTGACCAGCTTCCCTGTGCCTGCTGAAGAAAAGCATCCCCACAACATGATATTGCCACCACCATGTTTCACGGTGGGGAAGGTGTGTTCAGGGTGAAGTGCAGTGTTACTTTTCCGCCATATATAGCGTTTTGCTTTTAGGCCAGAAAGTTAAATTTTGGTCTCATTTGACCAGAGCACCTTCTTCCACGTTTGCTGTGTCTCCCACATGGCTTCTCACAAACTGCAAACAGGATTTCTTATGGCTTTCTTTCAACAATGGCTTTCTTCTTGTCACTCTTCCATAAAGGCCAGATTTGTGGAATGCATGACTAATAGTTGTCCTGTGGACAGATTCTCCTACCTGAGCCGTGCATCTCTGCAGCTCTTTCAGAGTTACCATGGGCCTCTTGGCTGCTTCTCTGATTAACCACTTGCCTACAGAGCACTTTTACCCCCCTTCTTGCCCAGGCCAATTTTCAGCATTCAGCGCCGTTGCATTTTGAATGACAATTGCGCGGTCATGCAACATTGTACTCATATGAAATTTTTATCATTTTTTTCACACAAATATAGCTTTCTTTTGGTGGTATTGATGGGCACAGGTGGGTAGCACTGCTGGGTGGTACTACAGGGCACAGGTGGGTGGCACTTCAGGGCACAGGTGGGCAGCACTGATTAGCACAGGTGGGCGGCACTGCTGGGAACTGATCATCAGTGCCCTGATGATCAGTGCTGATCCCTTCACTAACAATTGCCAGTTCTCGGCAGTACTTTCCACACGCTGTCACAGCATGAGGAAAGTGCAGCCGATAACCGGCAACTGTATTTACCTGGTGATCTGCTGTGTCATTGGACACAGTTGATCACGTGGTAACAGGCCGCCGTGATTGGCCATTTACCGTATCCCATGATCAGCTGTGTCCGTAGGACACAGCGATCACCGGCAGAGCTGGGTGTGAGCCGTGGGGGGCGTGCAGGGGGGTGTTTTGGAATTACGTCCATGGACGTCGTCCCAGAACTAGACAACCACGCTGTAACCGTCCTTCGGCTATAGCGCGGTTGGGAACTGGTTAATGCTCTCCTTGCCCTCCCTGACTGTTTAGGTGGATGGCCATGTCTTGGTAGGTTTGCAGTTGTGTCAAACTCTTTCCATTTTCAGATGATGAATTGAACAGTGCTCTGTGAGATGCTCAAAGCATTTGTTTACAACCTAACCCTTCTTTAAACTTCTCCGCAACTTTATCCCTGACCTGTCTGGTGTGTTCCTTGGCCTTCATGATGCTGTTTGTTCACTAATGCTCTCTAACAAACATCTGACAGCTTCACAGAGCAGCTGTATTTATACTGAGATTACATTACACACAGGTGGACTCTATTTACTAATTAGGTGACTTGTCAAGGCAATTGGTTCCATTAGATTTTAGTTAGGGGTATCAGAGTAAAGGGGGCTGAATACAAATGCACGCAACACTTTTCACATATTTATTTGTAAGAAAATTTCAAAAACCATTTATCATTTTCCTTCCATTTCACAATTATGTCCCACTTTGTGTTGGTCCATGACAGGGGTCTCCAAAATGTGGCCCTCCAGTCGTTGAAATACTACAAGTCACATCATGCCTCTGCCTCTGGGAGTCTTGCCTGTGGCTGTCAGAGTCTTGCAAGGCATCATGGGACTTGCAGTTACTCAACGCCTGGAAAGTCATAGTTTGGAGACCCCTGGTTTATCACATAAAATCCCAATAAAATACATTTACGTTTTTGGTTGTAACATGACAAAATATGGAAAATTTCAAGGGGTATGAATACTTTTTCAAGGCACTGTATTTCTCTGCCAAGGAGTGGCAGGTGGGCAGATCAATGACAGGCTGGCTCAGGCAGTGGCTGTACGGGTACATTCGTACATCCTGCTGTTTACATGTGTACAGGGAAGTATGCACTACACCAAATGCAGTGGGTCTGTGCTTAAGGCACTGTATAAATCCCGGTACACATATAAACAATCTGATTTTCCTAAATACTTGTACAGCCACAGTTTTAGCCAGCCTGTCAATGATTTGTACAGGGTGGCTGCATGATCCACCTGTCAATGAAGCACAGAAAAATATACACCCAGATGTATGTTGTACAGCCCTGTTGCAGCCACATGCAAAAGGCCTAACTGCTATTAAACATTAACATACAAATATATATTAAACATTAACATGCAAGTATGTGCCATCCAAACTCAGACACAAGGGCAAAGGCCAAATTGCCACACAAGACCATCATTGTACAGTTAAAAAAAAAAAACAAAAATAAAAAATGATTCACGTCTGTAAATCTGTGACTTTTTCTAGATTTGGAAATGGCTGGTTTTGCTCTATGTTTTCTGTTTGCATCATTAGAAATACACTCTACCAACCTAGAGTATTCCCAAGTATGATGAAGCATATACTACACTATGTATATAAGAAAATAAAGGAGTGAGGTTTGATACAATAAGACAGAACATAATTATTTAAAACTTCTCCATGTAACAATAACCATTGAATTGTCCACTGTCAGGGCAGGAGCTGAGGAACGAACAGGCAGGCCTAATAACAATGTAACGCACTGGCTGACGACAACCAACACCCACAGACCGAAGTACCTCAGGGCGCGGAGTCTAAGTCCCAGGCTGCCCTTCACCAGGGCCCCTGATGGTGGGGATGGACTTGACTCAGCCAGGAACCAGGTCGCGGCCCCCGAGACACCCCAGTTGCGGTAATGGCCGCCGCCAATGGTGTGTAGCTGGTGGAAAGGACAATAGAGTAGTCGGGCAGGCCGGGTCGACAACAACGGAACAAAACGGTACAGGACAGCAGACAAGAATCACAGGTCACGGGCCGGGTTCAGCAACGGAGGTTCAGATCAAAGGAGAACACAAAGAATGGTCAAGTCACAAGCCGAGTCAGATTCCAGGAGAGTCACGAGAGTCAGAACAGAGCTGTAGCAACACAAAGACACAAGTGCAAAGAGCATGTGCGGACCACAGGCTTATATGTAATCAGCCACACCCCTCTGGGGGATGGACCTCAGAGATCTGAAGGCATAAAAGATTCCCACCATGCTCTGCAGAAATCCAAGATGGATGCCAGCACATGGAGTAACATAACCTCTGGGAAGAGGTAGGACCTTGACATCCACACAGCCAAAATGTAATAGATTTATTTGCAAAAATATAGGGAAATGTAACAAACCAGCAAAGGGAAGAGCCAAAAACAGCCCTGTGCAATTTATCATAGATCCATAAAATGCTCCTGGGTGTCCATTTCAGATTTCTTACACTTTACCATGGAAGATCTAAACTGGTACCCAAGCTTCTCCCACCTGCAGCAGTTCCACCAACTCTCCCGAACCCTCGTAAAGCACATCCACAGTATACAGTACTGGTAGTTGGTAGGGCTTATGTTCCACACTGAGCAGGAAGCAATCAGATAATGGATACACTGGGGGCGTTTCTAGATATCAGAGGTAACAAAAGGCACCTTCTATTAAATTTTAGGTTTAGATAGGGTTGAAGGCAGGTTCACTAAAAGTGGTAGAAAAGTCAGATATTTCAATTGTACCCACAGGTAACCCTATATTCAGGCTTATCTGTTGATACAGTGAATATATCCTAAACTTGAAAGGTTTAGGAGATATTGACATCAGAAAAAGCCAATTACAGTGCTGTGAAAAAGTATTTGCCTCTTCGTTTTTTTTTTTTGCATATTTTTCAGACTTAAATGAGTCAGATCATCAAACAAATTTTAATATTACACAAAGATAACCTGAGCAAATACAAAATGCAGTTTTTAAACAGTGATTTCATTTATTAAGGGGAATAAGCTGCCCAAAGCTGCTTGGCTCTATGTGAAAATGTAATTGCCCCCTAAACCCCCCACTAAATAACCAAAGTGCGTTTGAGCTTGAGGTCACCAACTGATGGCCAGACATTCCCATAGACTGTAGAATTAATGGTTCCATCAACTATGGCAAGTTGTCCAGGTCATAAATCTGCAAAGCAGCCCCAGACCATCACACTACAACCACCACATTTGACTATTGGTATGATGTTCTTTATATGAAATGCTGTGTTAGTTTTACGCCAGATGTAACAGGACATAAACCTCCCAAAGAGTTCAACTTTTGTCTCATCAATCCACAGAATATTTGAGATGAGCCTTTGTGTTCTATTTGGTTAGCAGTGGCTTTCACCTTGGAACTCTCCCATGGATGCCATTTTTGCCCAGTCTCTTTCTTATTGGTGAATCATGAACACTGACCTTAACTGAGGCAAGTGAGACCTGCAGTTCTTTAGATGTTGTTCTGAGTTCATTTATGGCCTCCTGGATGAGTCATCGTGTGCTCTTGGGATTAATTTTGGTAGGCCCGCCACTCCTGGAAAGTTTCACAACTGTTTTCTCCATTTTTGGATAATGGCTTTCACCGTGCTTCACTGGAGTCCCAAAGCATAGAAATGGCTTTGTAAGCCTTTCCAGACTAATATATGTTAATTACTTTGTTTCTCAGCTGCTCTTGAATTACTTCAGATCGCGGCATGATATGTTGCTTTTTGAGACCTTTTAGCATGCTTCACTTTGTCAGACAGCTTCTATTTAAGTGATTTCTTGATTCAACAGATCTGGAAGTAATCAGGCCTGGGTGTGGAAAGTGAAATTTATTGCAGCTTTCCAAAAAATGTGTTTAACCACTGTTCATTCATGATTTAGCAAGGGGGGAGGGGGTTACTTTTTTCACATAGGGCCAGGCAGGTTTGGACAGCTTTTTTCCCCTTAATACATGAAATCATCATTTAAAAACTGCATTTTGTATTTACTAAGGTTAACTTTAATTAATATTAAAATGTAATGATCCGAATCATTTACACGTGACAAATATGCAAAAAAACAAAAAAAAAAAAAGGATCAGGGAGGGGGCAAATACTTTTTCACAGCATTGTATGTCACTGCGGATGCACAGTTCGCTCTGTATTCAGTGCATGCTGAGTGAGCCCTCAAAGCAGAGAGTGCCGTGCTGCAATTGTGACTCCCATACATTGGAGTGATTTCACTGCAGCCCAGCCATTCAAATGGCCAGACAGTGCAGACGCAGAAGGAAGACCAGGTGAAGATGAAAGCACCTGGAACAGAGACAGTATGTCGTGTCGCTGGAGGGCTCTGCTTGACAAGAAAGTTTGCTATAATGTGCTAGTATGCGATGCATGGTAATACAGGGGGACCATTTAATCAAATTTTGTTAGCAGAGTTTAATTCTGCTTTAAAGTGTACATGTGGACAAAAATTAAAAAGCAATATTTCACAGAGTGCTCACAATCAAAATGTGCCGAGTGTTTGAACTCTGTATAATTAAGTTAACCTGTTGATGCTGCCAAAATTCTTCAAAAGAAGTCACTCCCTTCTTCAGGCTGATAATACTGATAGATTGCAAGTCCGGACTCCCAAAGTATGTGCCGACTTAATCAACGTTGGTGGATAACTGAGCTACAACCTGTTTTTCCTGAAGGAATACTGATGCATGCAAATACAAGCTAAAGTTTTTCTTGCCTGGAGATACATACCAGCCACTACCATAAGTAACGGGGAAGGATGACACTGTATACCTGACTATCAGAATGTTTGTGAAGAAAAAAACATCTTCAGCAGGGTAAAACATCACATCTGGACCCCAACCATTTCCTTTTATTGGCAAAATATATTTTTGGGAAAACAGCATATTAAATCACAGGAAAGCTTTCAACAAGTCCGGTTAGGTCAGGTTGTTATGGGTTACTACATACCACAGCCCTTTTACTGGCTACAGAGATTCCATAGAAATCCAGAATGATTTAGACCTATGATGTGCCTGCACAACTTTTGGGGGGGGTTTTGGACAGAGTGGAGATGGACTGGAACACCTGTCAGATTTTTATTTCTGTCTATGCCCCTGTTACAGAAATTCACCCTCTCTATTTACCATTATCATTGAAAGTGAAAGTAAAAGAAAATCCCAAATTTTGGGTTGTCCCCAGAAAAGTAATAGAGCAGAAATCTTCTAATAGGGCCATTGGTTTTTGTTGACCTGGGGGTCCAATGGATTCCTTTAGTTTGTAGAGACTTCCTCTTACTTCCTGTTTAGGCTATGGGGCAGGTAGAGAAAGCATATCTCCCCAATGGGATACAGATGGCAAAAAAATTGACAAGGGTTATAACACTCCCTCTCTATCCAAAATGAAAAAAAAAAGTTTTGCTTATAGTTCTACTTCTAAATAACTGGGAAAACATTTGAAAATACAGAGCAGCAATCATTATCAGAGGCTGCCTCCAATCCATACACTAGCCATTACAGGAGCCCATCCCTTTTGGGCACTGCTTCTTCAGATGGCATGAATATAAAAATCCCTTTAGTAGGGCTGTTCAGTAAAACAATTGGCTGGATAAACGTAATCTACCGCGACCACTGCTATAGAAGTTGTTGGTGATTGGTTTCCTTTAACATTGCAATCATTTTTACAATAACTTGTAGTTGTCAGAAAACGTCTATACATTTCTATACTGACCAGCATTAGGGTCAGCTTAAAGCTAGCCATACACATCTACTGTTTTGTTCAACAAGTGGCTAATTGAACAAAAAAAAGCAAGTAACAGACTCCACATCCATACAATTGAGATGGATGGAGGAATCCTCCCCTTCAGAACATTGCATTCTGACAGCGGCACCCTGATCGACTGAATTTTTTTAAATATTGGACTTTTGTCGAGCGGGGGTGCCTACACCCTGACTGAAACTCAGCTAGTCCCTGCTAGACCAGCCAAATGTCATTCAAAGCATGGCCAGCTTAAAGCTGAACTCCAAGAAAAATAAATTATTTTTTCCATTAGTCATCTACAAATACATTACCTGTAATAGTGGGTGTCCCATACTGGCTACTGCTGCACCCAGTAAAAATTTTACTTTCATTCGGCCTGGACACCACTGTAACTGCTAAACATTCACTTTACCACAGTGATCATAGTGGGTTGTTCGCTATGCATCTCCTCTATTCACAAAACGTCTTGCAATGGATAAAAGGTGTTCTGAGAATGGAGGAGGGGAGATAAAGACAGTCATCTGCACCTCCTCCATTCATTCTTTTTACTGAATACAAAGTGTTCTGAGATTGGAGGAGGGGAGATAGTGACAGTCATCTGCATGTCTTCCATTCAAGGAACCCTTTCTTGCTCCAGTGTCTACAAAAACCAATGCCAAATATGAATTATGAAGCTTATAACAATTCAAATTGTGCAAAATTTGTGGACAAAAACCCTACTCCTATCTGTTTCTAGATAGCCTGATATTTCCTCTCTGCAGGCTGCCATTTTGCCTCTCATGCAGCATAGAAAAGATGTCAGCAGGCTGTTAATGGCATCCACATGTCAGAAATTCCTCTGCCATTGTTCTTCAAGTCGTGTGTTATGACAGTCGCTGTGTTCACATGCTTGTGGAATGTAAAGGTTCACTTTCAAGGATTAATGTACTTTATAAAGAGAAAGTGTACCCAACCTTCCTTCCTGCTGTATTTCAGGAAATGTCTATGTGCAAGAGTGGCTAAAATAAAAGATTTCAGCTGGAAGCTCTAAACATTCTTAAGGGTGCAGCTGCCTGATTCAGTATGCCATTTGGGGTGGGTATGTGGTCCAGACAGAATGACTACTTTCTCTGTATGAACACTTAATGCAGCCATACACGGCTTGTATTTCGGTCGATTCCTGTTGCCTTGAATAGAAACAATTGAGTACTGACATGATACTTTTTTTATTTGCACTAACATACAATTTTGAGGACAAGCTTTCGGGGTATGTCCCCTTCTTCAAGGTCCAGGCAGTACTACTAATACGGCTACAATCACCTCTGTTGCCTTGGATGAAATTTGAGCCATAGGCACCTCTGTCAGCACCACCCAGCTCAACAAAATTTAACTGTTTTTTTTCCAGCTTTTGACAATAGAGCCGGGTGGAAAATTGTCAGCCAAACGGTGGCCTCATCCAATCAGATGCAGCCACTTTTCTGGTATTTTAACAGCCAATGTAGGAATCCAATAGCCAGTAGGGAAGATCTGCCCATCCATGCTGTTTAGCGTGAATAGAGGAATCTGCTAGTTTTCTTTTATTTAGCCCACAGGCTGAATGAAAGAAATAGTTGCATGTATGGATACCTTTGTCTCCTAAGGGAACAGTAAGGTTAGGGAAATCAAATGTATAGGCAATATCACAATCTTTCTATTAAAGCTGACCTTCAGACAATAATATTTGTTCCTATGCAGTGTGGCTGTGCCAACACTGCATGGGTTAACTGCTTGTTTTTTTTCTAGAGGAGATGAGAGCGGAGATACACTTACCTGATCCTCCCAGCACAAGACCAATCCGGCACCTTCATACGCCTGCGGTCTTGAATAATGGACTGTTCCTGATTGCATCATGCCCGAAGCAGGCTCCATAGACCAGGAACAGTCCACCGCTGGACCATGTAGGTGAGCTGTTTTCCAGAGGATCAAAGGATTGGCAAGTATGAGCTTTCTGTTGACCGATAGAAAAAATGAGCAGTTGATCTGTGCAGTGCGGCACTTTTGCCTGGAGATGGGCTTTAAATAAATATTATCCTGGATAAAATGGTAATTTGAAAAACATCACTATACCACTTACCAGGTGCTGTGTAGTACAAAAAGGAAGATTCCTGGCAGCACCAAATCATCGCTGCCCACAGACCAGCGCCGGCGGAATACAACAATCCCCGGCATGGTGAGCAGCAAGCACTGTGTCACCGCGGCCTGCCTTTATTGTCTGCAAAAAAAGGAAACAAATGATCAAATATGACAATATAGCACATGGATAAGGATGTCAAGTAACAACAGTAAAATAGACGCAAACTACTGCGCTGAGCATCAAGGTTTCATCTCTTTTTCTGTTTGCAGAAACAATTATTAATCTTTACCCTGTTTATTGATCTATTACACAATTTTACTAATCGCTCAGAAAACATATTGGCTGTGAAACTCAGGAATTCTTTCTGAAAAAACCCCCAGAAAACTCTACTCAAGCCAACAGATAAAACTGGTTCAGAGAAGGGTAACCTTTGAAAACCTCATTCGAGAGGATCAACAGTTGGCCATCATGAACGAAAGAGTTGCAAGTGGATGGTAATCAATAATACATAGTAGACGTTACATCATGAGCATAGACACTGGAAGATCTGTTTGCTCTGCAGAGCTTACAATCGGAGCTGGTTCATCTGTCTGCTGCTTTGTATCTAGCATGAATAAGAATATGGAGTCCTTGTTTCTGCTGCCCTAGGCCATGCCTTGAACAATAGTGAATGTACAGCAAACTTACTAGCTCTGACGCCACAGCCTAACAAGTGGCCTCTGTTCCCACTCTGCTCAGCACCCACCAACGTCCATTCCTTCCCCTTCTCAGCTTGTTTCTGTCTATGCACACACCTGCTATAGATCATAACTATGTCTAGTGTTGTCCACGTCACTGAACCTCACCCGCTCTAACTTTAATTGGAAATGTTTTGCTCTCTCAATACTGCAATCTTGTAAAACCACATTGCAGAACCACAGAACCACGTGTCACTTTCATAAATCATTTTCAGTAACCACAATCAGCTACTAGTGATCCCCATATCCTCTCCTGCAGACCGCTCCTTTCTAGAACTTACTTCTGCGTACACATCTACCAGCCTTCCGCCTCACAAGATTTACATGAAAAAAAAAAAACTGCTTGAAAAGTCACATATCTGTTCAAATATATCTTTACTTTGATTTTTATATTTTTGGAAGTCAATACAGAATTATGCAAGGTAAAACGGTAACAAACAAGGGGGATGGTGGGAAAGGGAGGAGGATCAAGGGTCTGGGAAGTGCAATGTGAAATAGATAAAATGTACATGTGGAGACAACGTAAAGCATCAACATATCAAGGTGAGAAGTTAAAATCCACAGGACTTATGCCTAGCATACATGATGAGAAAATCGCATGAAAAAAAAAAAAGCTTTTGGAACAATCATCTGATAACCTGCTCCGTCGTTGGTGTCAGTGGGGGGGGGGGGAATAGTACCCCGCCATTGGTGTCAGTGGGGGAAGGAATAGTGTTCCATCGTTGGTGTCAGTGGGGGGTAGAATAGTGCCCCATCGTTGGTGTCAGTGGGGGGAGGAATAGTGCCCCATCGTTGGTGTCAGTGGGGGGAGGAATAGTGCCCCATCATTGGTGTCAGTGGGAGGAATAATGCCCCATCATTAGTATCAGTGACACCAATGATGGGGCACTATTCCTCCCACTGACACCAATGACTCTTAACTTGCTGACCCCTGTTACAGCATGGTGCTGCTGCAGCCAGCATACCTGGTTGCAGCAGCACCATCTGCACGGCACACTTACCTGTCAGCTGTCCTTCTTCACTCCGGCCTCTCCCTCACTCGATGTTCGCAGGGCAGCTCGGCTCCGCCTCCTGGCAGGTGATTGGCCGCCTGTGTGCCTTTCCTGAGCTACAGTTCTGGCGCCCAATCACTGGTGAGGAGGCAGAGCTGAGTGGCAGCGCGAACATCGAGTGAGGCAGTGGCCGGAGTGAATGAAGGAGCAGCGATTCCTGGACTGGATCATCGTGGGACACGGAGCCAGGTAAGATACAGCAGCCCCCTGCCCGCACCTGTACTTAGTGTCCCTTCCTTGCGGCAAATACGCCCCCCGCCGGCGGGCCGGATAAATGTCCTCGGCGGGCCGCATGTGGTCCGCGGGCCGCAGTTTGAGGACCCCTGCTCTATAGTGTGTACTTGTCTCAATTAAGAGCACAAAGTGTCACTTTTGTCTGCTGCTTCATTACTCTGCTATCAGCATCTTTAGCTCAAAACTTTTTTTTTTGAGAGTAGAGAAGACTAGAATCCCTGTAAGGTTTTTATTGCTGTCAATGCTGGGTGATTCATCCTTTCTATTTGTCCTGGTGACAGGAGACAGTATTGGGAAATCCAACATTAGACAGTTGTCCCTAGAACAGAAACAGAAAGGAATATATAGTGGGGACAACTGTCTAAAAGGGGATTTTCCCTCACTGTGGAGACATTTCTTCTGGCTTCCTGTTGTGTCTCTTCGACAAGAAAGGAAAACAAATTTAGTTGTTTATTCATTCCACACTTTATTCAAACCTAGAAAAGATTTTGGCTTCAGATACACTTTATAATTTTCTATTGAAGTAACTAGTGCAGCCATTTTCAACCAGGGCTCCGTGGAACCCTAGGCTTCCTTCAGAGATTGCTAGGGGTTTCTCAAGCTGTGGCTGACTGACCTCCCATCTGATGATGCTTGGAAACTTTCATATCTGACATCACCTGACAGAGGCAGCGGCATGCCACTGATGATCTTTTTAGCTATTTGAAGGGGTGGCACTACCACGGAAAGGTGTGCATTACTCCTAGTGATCATTAATGTAAGAGAAATATGCTTTAGGGGTTCTTCTGGAGTAAAAAGGTTAAGAACTGCTGAAATAATGTTTCATACTCATAACTCTTGTTTAGGCTCCTAACAGAATACTTACACTGAGTTCTGTTAATAACCGTGAACAAACAAGGACTAATAACCCTTCTCTATGTAACTACATGTAATATTTACATTGCCAGCAGACACGATCTGTATACATTTGACTTAAAAGGCATTTTCACTAGAACTATTGTCTTTTTGTTTAGTATTACAGTACAAAGCTAGACAAACTGGAACCTAGCCAAGATTTTTTTTTAATTGTTTTGGGTAGAGGCAGGAAGGTTGTGCTGAACTACACAATATGACTTGAAATATATGGAGACCTCTCCAAATCAATGAGTTCAAGTGTCTTCATAGAAGACATGCCCTTGTTTCTATCCATTTAAATGCATGTGCCTCCATTGTGAGGACTCAAGATTTATAGAGTTAGGACCACAGATACTCAGGGTGCCGTGATGTGGCTCTGTGGCTTACGAATGTATTTGCAAATGTGTGCTAACTAAACCCCTGTTTTTAAACGCATGTTCTTAGACAGGTTAATTTGGTTTGATAGCTGGCTAACTGGCTGGCAGTTTGAACTGGCTTTCTTAGCCCCCTCTTTTGATAAGTTATACTTATCCATGTTCCTTGCCGACAATAGCCATTATTAGATTGGGGTAGGCTGGCAAGTTGAACTGGATAGTCCTATTTTTTACTCTGTGACGCCTTCCATGTTAACTGTATAAAAAGCCAGTTATAGACCTGGGTAGGTGACCAGTTTTTTCTTTTTCTTCATAGAAGAGAACTGGTAATGATACAGCATACAAAGATATTTTAGACAATTGTATGCTTCCAACCTTGTGGCAACAGTTTTGGGAAGGCACTTTTCTAATCCAGAACATCTGCACCCCTGTGCACAAAGCCAACTGCATAAAGACATGGTTTGATTAGTTGGGTGTAGAAGAACTCGAGTGGCCAGCACAGAGCCCCCACCTCAGCCCTATTAGTCAGGACTCCATTTTATTCCAAAGGTGATTGGGAGACAGGCCCCCTCATTCAACATCAGTACCTGAGTTCACATATGTCCTTCTGGCTGAAGGGGATCAAATTCCCACTCCAATATCTTGTCAAAAGCCATCCAAAAAGAGTGAATGCAGTTTTATCAACAAAGAGGGTGGTGGGAACCTCATATTTATACCTACGATTTTGGAATGGGTGATCCAACAAGCTCTTATCAGTTTAATGGTCTGGTGTCAACAAACATTTGGCCATATAGAGTATTTTCCATGCTTACTGTACCAGACAGAATAGTCACCAAGGCAGGAAGTGTAACTGAAATCTCCAAAACCAGGTCCTTCAACTTACTCCAGCTATCATTAGTTATATCTTACTGGTAGTAGGATTTTACAGTTATTTTACATTGTGAATAATTCAGCGGGAGGAAGCAAAGACAGATGTTATCACTAAATTCCCAAAGAAACAAAAGTAAGTAAAGGGTGATTCAGCCCACCAGTATCCACCTATCATGGAAATAAAAGTTCTGGCTAGACAGCCCTTTATGAAGAAGTAGAAGAAGAAATGAAGAAATGTGCTTTCACAAACAAATTGAAAAACTCCTAAAATAAATCTGCCCGTCTACTAGGAAGAATTTAATCTTTCAAAAAGGCATGCGCAGACCCTTGCAGTATTTTTGTTGTATGATTCAACATTTTTCGCGCAAGACCCATCGCTGCTTAAAGAAGACCTTCACTTCCTAGATTCACATTACATCCTTTCACTCTGAACCCAATGCGCAAAAGGAAAGTCCAATTTTTTCCATTTGTTTATTTTTTTTAATTTTTTTTGTTTGGCCCTGCCTTTATTCTCACCTAGGTGAGAATGACATATTTCTGCTTTGATGGCCTCATGGGATATCCACATCACATATCTTAGGAGGAGGCAATAGCAGGGACACACAATGGCCACTGGGAAGACCTGGCAGTGATCAGGGGCCAGCTGCAGAACCTGGAAAAAGACAGCAGGCTAATGATGATGTCAGAGAAGAAGATGGCGGCATGGAAACCCAACCCGTGGCAGCAGATTGGTGGATCACAGCTGTACAACACTAGATTTATAATGGAGGAGAACATGTTTTCAGTATAACAGGTAAGAAGGGATAAAGGGATTATTCCTTTTTAAAGCGTAGGCAAATAAATAAACTGTTAGTATACATGACTGATCTACTATACCAGCCAAAAATGTAAAATATAAATATGCCAATTTTCCAATTCAGAGAAGATAACGGGTTATGACTACTGTTATTTCTTCACTGCCTAGAAGGACATGTGTCTTTTTTCAAATGGACTAACTATGTAACTGGCACCAAAATATTAAAGCTTGGTTGAGGCTATGACTGGATAATCAAGGAATAGCAGCTCTCTTAATTAGGTTATCTCCGTGCCCTCTCTCTTCCAATCAGAATGCAATTTGTAAGGTTAACATATACATTCACAGCCCACCTTATTAGGTACACCTATTCAATTGCTTGGTAACACAAATTGCTAATCAGCCAATCACATGGCAGCAACTCAATGCATTTAGGCATCTAGAGGGGTTAGACAACTTGCTGAAGTTCAAATCGAGCATCAGAATGGGAAAGAAAGGGGATTTAGGTGACTTTGAATGTGGCATGGTTGTTGGTGCCAGGCAGGGTGGTCTGAGCATTTCAAAAGCTGATGATCTACTGAGATTTTCACGCACAAACATCTCTAGGGTTTACAGAGAATGGTCCAAAAAAAGAGAAAATATCCAGTGAGCAGCAGTTGCGTGGACAAAAAATGCCTTGTTGAGGTCAGAGGAGAATGGGCACACTGGTTGCTGCAACATTTGGATGGTAGAGTCAGAATTTGGCATAAACAACATGAAAGCATGGATCCATCCTGCTGTGTATCACCGGTTCAGGCTGGTGGTGGTGTAATGGTGTGGAGGATATTTTCCTCGCACTAGCAAGTTGTACCTAATAAAGTGGCCGTTGAGTGTATGTGCATTGCTGTAAAGCCTGAATGGCTTACATTGCTTCTTCCTTTCCCATTCTGAATGCTGCTGAAAGGAATTACTGGAAGCTAATACAAAAAAAGATTGAGATACTGTTTAAAAACACATGTTGTTAGCAAATTTGCAAATTTATATTTTATATATCCATACGCTTATACTGTAAGCTGCATCAGTGCACAGTACTATAAAGTATAACTAAACCTGAGAACAAAAATGTAATATATTGCACAAAGCCAGTCCTTAGAATGGGTGGCTGCATTTGTTTTCATTTTCCAGGAACATTTCAAGCATATACAGAAAAGACTTGTTGATCTTTCCAGAAATGAAAAGTCCTATATATGGCCACATATACTATAATTATTATACAGGATTTATATAGCGCCAATAGTTTGCTCAGCGCTTTACAATATATCGGGAGACAATACAGCAACAATACAGTTCAATACAAGAGGGAAAGGAGGGCCTGATCCTTAATCCCAATTTAGCAATAGATGTTTTTATATAGCTAAAACTGCAAATTCAGATAAGGACTAAAATCGTGTAATTTTAACTAGCAATGAGAGGAAAGAGAGCACACCCTGGCATAACCTATATCGTAGACCGTAACATACCTGTGATAATGTACATAAGCAGGCATTGACAATCCTCAGCATTCCCTACCATATCTGGAAATCCCTGTATAAAATGTTCAGCAAAATAATGTTTAGGGATAGCAGCAGCATGGCACTTGTTTTTTCTGCAAGCTTGTGAGCCTTAGGTTGCCTGTAGGGGACTAGAAGTTTCAGCATGCCAGCACTTGTAGTTCTTCAACAGCTGGAAGCTGCAAATATCTTTGGGAGACGGCACTACCTGATGTTTTCAAATCAGTGTCAATTCCATTCTACAGCACCCATAGTGTATGCTCTGAGCAGGCCCACTGTAAAAGATTCGTCCAGTACCTGCTATGGCCTCCCATCTGTCCCTCTGTCAGCTCTCACTCTGCTTTGTCTGGACTATTGACTTTCAAATCAATATTGCCAGTTTGATCTTTGCTTGGTGAAGCAGGTGTAAATAGACAAACTTCCCTGACTTCTACAGCAATCTTAACTGTTTCCTGTCATATTCCCTGCACAAGTCTTCCTATTACTAGACTATAGATGTACACTTACACACATCTGCAAGGCGATATGTCTCTGCCGGGGATAATGTCACAAATACAGCTCATTCCAGCATTATGTGGATAATCTTGGATTAAGTTGGATCACTCTGGGAAACAAAACATATGGTATTTAAGATGAACAGCACTCGTTGTACTGGTACACTTAGAGCAATATATACATGAACAGATCATTTTAATCCAAGATTGGGTCCCAGAAGCCAGAAAACCAACGCACCTAAAATAAAAAGAAAACTGTAGCTAGTGCCAAATAGCTTTCCCTGAGTCTTTTCCTATTACAGGGAATGTATAGCGAGTTTGTATATATTTCCTTTTTTACTACTATATTCAGGACTGGAAATATTACATATATTATTACATATGAATATTATAAGGCCCCTTTCACACGAAGGGTCTGATCAGGTCCGCCTGTCAGTTTTTAGGCAGAACTGATCGGATGGTCCATTCATCCCTATGGACCGATCTGGTCCACTAAAAAAAACCCCAAAAAACAAACACACAGAAGGGGATCCTTCTGCTTCAAAATCTGCTCTGCATAAACTGAGCAGACACTGACCTGTCATCTGCCTGCTCTACACTGATCAGCAGGGGATATTGAAGTCTGCCCCACGTAAAAGGGGCCTAAGATCTTCAATTCATCCAGCACGTGGAGCTTTTGGCCATACATAGTTCAGTTGCAGGCTGAACAAGTGAAATTAACTGATTCATGCTAAACAGAATGGATGGAGGTAGAATGAACCAAAAAATAAAAAAATAAATAAAAATTGCAGATGGAGGAATTTCCAGTGCTAGGTATTGTATTCAAGCAGACTCGACACCTATGGTTGCAATATAATGGCCATAGAGTGACTGCATTTGATAGTATGCAGTCATTGTTTGGACCAACAGTTTTTCAACAGGCTCAGTTGACAATTAAAACATTTAGAACTACTTTTACATACTTGGTATGGTTGAATAAAGACACCGGTCCATCCATTTCAACCTAAGAGAGTGTGTGTTTGTGTGTATCTCTACTGTTTTTCATATTCCTGTACATTGAATTCACTAAGAAACACATCTAAAAGCTTTTTGAACTTTTCTAAACTCCCCACTAACACCAACAACTGTAGAAGGGAGTTCCACATCTCTTATGAAGATTAAGATTTAACCATTACTCATCTAACTTCATTGTGTGGCCACATGTCTTTTTTTAGACCTAAGATTAAAGCGATATTAAAGGTTCTTTTTTTTTTAAACAACAAACATGTCATACTTTCCTGCTCTGTGCAGTGGTTTTACACAGAGCAGCCCCGATCTTCTTCTTGAGTCCCCTGCCAGCGCTACTGGCTCCTACTCCTTGACCAGTGCTCCCAACAGCAAGCCGCTTGCTATTGCAGCAGTGGTGCATGCTCGCTCCCGAGCCCTGTTCTATGCATCCATAAGGCAGATAGAATCCTGGCTGGGGCCTGTGCCCTGCTCTTTCCTAACTGGCTGTGATTGACAGCAGTAAAGCCAATGGCTCCTGTTGCTGCCTTAGCCAATGAGGAGAGAGAGTAAAGCCAATGGCTCCTGTTGCTGCCTTAGCCAATGAGGAGAGAGAGTCCCGGGACAGCCAAGGCTCCCATGCACATCACTTGAATGAGAGGGGGCTCGGGTGAGTATTGGGGGGGCCTGTTAGGGAAGCAGCACACAGAAGGGTTTTTACCTTCATGCATAGAATGCAAGAAGGTAAAAAACCTTCAGCCTTTAGAACCACTTTAAAAAGTTTCCTCCCAATGCTAGACTCCCCATTTAAATATTTGTATATCACTATCATATCCCCTCTTCAGTGTCACTTCTCCTTATTGGCTTTGTTCCCCTTCTCTTAAATCTCTCCAGTTCCAGCACATCCTTCCTGAGGACTGGTGACTAGAAGTGGACAGCATGCTAAAGCTGTGGCCGAATCACAGTTTTGTACAGTGGTAGAATTTTAGCTATACCTCTTGAGTAAATCATCTTTTTAATGCATGCCAACAGTCTGCCAGCCTTGCTTGCTGCAGCTTTGCGCTGCATGCTATTAGTGTCATCTACTAGGACTCCTACAGCAGGGGTCTCCAGTCTTCAAACTTTCTAAACAAAGGGCCAGTTTACTGTCGTTCAGCCTGTAGAGAGGCTGGACTGTGCCCAGTGCTCCAATGAGTAAACAATACCCCATCCTTGGTATTAGGGGGAGGAATAGTGCCCCATCATTGGTGTCATTGGGAGGAATAGCACCAAATTGTTGGTGTCAGTGGCAAGAATTATACCCCACTGTTGATGCCAGTGGCAGGAATATTGCCTCAAGGGCCAGAAACAGGCAAACAAAGGGACGCAATTTACAGACCACTGCCCTAGAGGTCCTCTAAGTAACTTGCATGCATATTTTTTGCTCCCAAGTGCATTATTTGCATTTTCCTACATCAAACCTCATTTTCCATATAGCCCCCACCCCAATTACAACTAGGTCTTCTTATAAAGAGTTGTCAGGCCAAGTGGTACTTGCAGCGCCACCCACAGCTTGCAATATGGGTTTTTGTATTTATCAACGATGGATATTGTATATTTCCTACACAGTGTTTGACTCCAGCCCCTAATGAAGATTTATTGAAATGCATTGGGCTTTTCTCACATGGACAATCATTGCTTTAGATTGTGCATACATTGATTTTGATATGGGAACATGGGGAATGTATTTGGTGATCAAATGTAATACTATGGTAGCCATAATTTTATGTCAACATTGATTTAATTATGTGTATTAATAAATATCTTTTTTAATCAATTAATGTTATCTGGTATGTGGAGCCCAGAAAGTTCCATATTTTGCCTTGTGTTATATGGTACCAAATTAAAGGAATGTTGGCACCGTCATACATATACCCATCACTTCCTACATGAATAAGGCTTAACTTTAGGCTCCTTTTCAATGTTTGCAATGCCTACACGCTGCTCGCTCTAAAAAAACTGCCGTTTACAAAGATAATTAGCTTTAGCTGAGATTAAAGAAATTGCAAACCTTAATTTTTCAATAATAACAAACATGTCATACTTTCCTGCTATGTGAATGGTATTGCACAGTGCAGCGCTCATCCTCCTCTTCTCGAGTCCCCCGCTGGGGCTCCTAGCTCTTCCTCTGCACACGTGCCACCATAGGGAGTGAATTCATTTGGTGGGACACGCAGACTTGATCCCAATGGCTCCCGCTGTCCTCAATCAATCTGCCCTATGAGGAGGGAGAGCGTGGAGAGAGATGCCGCTCTGCTGATGTCAAGGTTCAAACATCAAAAAGCAAACAGCCCTATGTTAAACCCAGGCACTGCCCATAGAGACAAACAATATGAATGGCTCTGGTGCTACTGTATGAGACTGACCATTTGAGAAGTAAGAGGAAACTACATCTGAGCAACAGAAACTTCATATGATGGCTTTGAAAGAGGGGGGAGGTTTCTGAAAGTCCACATCAGAAAGGCAGCCTTGGGTGACAACACTGCCCCATCACAGATATAGTACAGTCAGTAAGTGTTGTCACTCCAGGACTGAAAGTGTGAAAATAAATAAAAAAAGCTTGAATAACAGAAACTAACACCACATCTAAGAACTGCTAATTTGTAATATATTACACTTTAGGGAGGTTAAACCCTGCCCTGCCTCCCGGCGTCAGAAACCCCTTAAAGGGCCAGGAGGCACCAGTACCAATCACAGTGCAGTGTTCTGTTTCCTTTTTTTCAAAGAACTTTATTGAAATGTAGCAAGTGACACTCTAATATAATTCCATTCACCGCAGTTGGTGTTGCGAAGCTGTATTCACATTGCAACCCGCTGCACTAAATACATTTGGTGTGAATGGGCCTTGAGCAATTCCAAGTTCCAGTGAAGCTATATACAACAATGCTGTTGTCCCTCTTGCTACAAGCAGGCCCGGAGTGGCCATAGGGCCCACCGGGGCTTTTTCCCGGTGGGCCGGGGCCGCCTGGATAGAAGAGGCGGCAGAGCAGCACATAGAGGACAGTGCATTTCTTGGTTCCATGTGAGCCCAGCCGCCTCTCCTATCAATCTCCTGCATGCGTTCAGCTCCTGTATGCTCCCCCCTGCGGCCGCCTCTCCTCCAGCATCTCCTCCAGCGGCCCCCTCTTTCATCTCCTCCAGCGGCCCCCTTCTTCATCTCCTCCAGCGGTCCCCTCCTTCATCTCCTCCAGCGGTCCCCTCCCTCATCTCCTCCCTCATCTCCTCCAGCAGCCTCCTCCCTTATCTCCTCCAGCGTCCCCTCCTTCATCTCCTCCAGCGGTCCCCTCCCTCATCTCCTCCAGCGTCCCCTCCATCTCCTCCAGCGTCCCCTCCTTCATCTCCTCCAGCGTCCCCTCCTTCATCTCCTCCAGCGGCCCCCTCCCTCATCTCCTCCAGTGGCCCCCTCCTTCATCTCCTCCAGCAGCCCCCTCCCTCATCTCCTCCAGCACCCCCCCTTCATCTCCTCCAGCAGTCCCTTCCCTCATCTCATCTCTTTCTTTCTCTTTTATAGTTCTCTCTCTCGCTGTCTCCTGTTTCTCTCCTTTCTTTCTCTCTCCTTTTTTTCTTCCTCTCTCTCAGTCTCTCCTTTCTTGTTTTCCTCCTCTCTTCTTTCTATACGTCTCTCTTTCTTTCTCTCTCTCTGTCTCCTGTTTCCCTCCTTCCCTCTTTCTTTCTATACGTCTCTCTTGTCTCCTGTTTCTCTCCTTTCTTTTTTTCTTTCTTTCTCTTTCCCTCCTTCTTTCTTTTTCTTTTTTCCCTCCTTCTATATGTCTCTTTTTCTTTCTCTCTCTCTGTGTCCTGTTTCTCTCCTTCCTTCCTTCTTTCTTTCCCTCCTTCCTTCTTTCTTTCTATATGCCTCTTTCTTTCTCTCTTTCTTTCTTTTCCTCTGTCTCCTGTTTCTGTCCTTTTCTTTCTCTTATTTCCTCTCTCTTTCCCAATTTCTGTTTTTCCCTCCTTCCTTCTTTCTTTGTCGCCTACAAAAAAATGTTGAAAAATAATAAAATACAAAATTGTAAAAATTAAATAAAAATAAAAACCTACTGACACTAGTGGAAGAATTACAAGGGTAGCAAAGGTCGGTCTTGTGACCAGACCCTTGCGTTCTGCCACCAGGCTCCGAGGAAAGGGTCCCCGGGCTTTGGGCTGCTCAGTCCAAAGTGCCGGGCCTATTTTTTGTCCCAGTCCGGGCCTGGCTACAAGTCATAATAAATCTGTCTCCAAATGCCCAAAATAGAGATAATTAGCAATAAATTAATCAGAAACAAAAGTTCTAGTTAATATTTATTTAATGTCACACTAAAATCAGCATACACGATACAATCTGACCAAACAAACTCTGTACAATTAACGTTAGATTTACCAAAACTATAAGGACCTATCTAAATGATCCGATCTGTTTGTATCCAATTAGGCAAGCTCTTGCACTACATAGTTGTTGGTAGACCTAAAGGAGATTGTACAATCAGATTGTAATGTGTATGGTGAATCTAACTCTCAGGTCACCAAACTTTTAAAAAATGTTAAAAAATACAATAGATATAAATATGTAAACACAAGTTGTGAAAGCAGCAAATGGCAAAGCTGGCCGTTCCCTAAAGATAAATGTCATGCACAGGCTAAAAAAGCATTGCCTGCCTCATTACAAGTCATTTAACTACAATTGTCCGTTTGCTCCGGAAAACATTCATGCAGAAAAATCAGGATGGGCAACCTTCAGCACTATGATTAGAGGAGCGTCATGAGATGCAAATGATCCTGGCACAAAATTGGTCAGCTGGATAACAAATCTGTGCCGGGTCCAACTGATGTGAATGTGCTACAATGATTTCCAATGGACTGTAAAATTCAAACCAGTAAACTCATTTCCCCAATGCATATCACAGAATTACAGGAAGGATTTGATAGGCAGTTATGAGTGACACAGACAGTGCACCCTGCAGGCAGTGTTTTTTATTTATCATGGTGTTGCAAAATAACTACCTTGGACAGTCAGTAGTGCTGCCAGCATCCAATCAGATTCTACACAGCACAGCCTTGGACAATTAAAGATAAATGTGATTGGCTGCCGTAAGCAATGCAAGTTTAGGCAATTATTCCTAAGACTCCTCGGTAAATGAGACCCACTTGAATGAGTAAATGTCAATACTTATGCATGGATTTCATTATTGATTGCCTCTGCTTGATTAGGCACAGACATTGTCTGCATTCGTTATGAGTGAGGCCCACTAAAAAGACACAGGATTTTAGCCAGTGGTGTGGGTAAGGCATTTAAATTGAACTCCAGGCAAACAGCTGTTTGACCTGCCAATGGATTTTTATTTCTGTCCATCCAGTCCAGAGCTTTACACAGTTCTGCCACATAGCAACGTCCTGTTTAGCAGAGAAGTAGGCCTGCTTTGTCTGTGCTGCAGTTCAGTACCATTTAGGTCCCTTTCACACAAGTGGTCCAATTTGCTCCACTGTCCATTTTTCAAGCAGACCGATCAGACCCTTCATTTCTTCTCTACCTGGATACCTTCAATCTGATAAATACAAACAGAAGGGGCATTCATTCCTTTCTGTCTGGCCAGCTTGGAAAGCAGTCGGGTGTAAATGAACAGCCGGTCCGTTTACATTCAACTGCTCATAAAGCACAGCAAGCTGTGGCCATGTCTGCTCTGCATAGGCGGAGTGGACACAGACCTGTCATCTGTCTACTCTACTTTGCCCAGCAGGGGGACAGATCCCCTGCTGAGCAAAACTGAAGTGAAAGGGGCCCATCAGGTCTTGTGCTTCTCCTAATTTGTGACTGCAATGAAGAAAGGCATTTTAGAGGTGCTGGGACTTTGATAAGAGATTATATAAAGTAGTGGAAGGGCAGAAACATTTGAAGAGCTCACTGGCTCAGGTTAGGCTGCTCATGACAGCCGAGGCTACCCTCCAGTACACCAGCAGGCCACCAGAAAATAAACATGCATACATGGAAGCAGTGCTGGGTCAAAAGATAAGAGAGTCCTAATTCAATTATTGGTATTGTGCTAAAAGACAGGTGACGCGTTTCAGGGGTTAAAGGAACACCCCCTTCATCAGGGCTTCAGTTAAAGCAGAGTTCTGGCCCTGCCACCTCCCCCAAAAAATATTAAAAGTCAGCAGCTAGAAATACTGTAGATGCTGACTTTTAAATTAGGGCACTTACTTGTCCATGCATCCAGAAGTGTCCTCACCCTGAGCCGATTGTTCAGTCCGATGTCTAGTGCTGGCGCCGCCATCTTGACTAAGGGAAACTGCTAGGCTTCACTGCCGGTTTCCTACTGCGCATGTGCAAAGCACACTGTGCTTTGTGAATGGGCCGCAGTCCTCTGGGGCCTTGGAAGTGTCCAAACGTCTGGCTCAGTTCACCGCGGTGAACTGAGCCAGAAGTGGGAGTGGTTACCTGTTAAAACCAGGAACCCGCTTTGCCCCAAAAGGTGCCAAATGTGGCAGCGGAGGGGAAGGGGTGGGGGCAGGAGGCAGAAAGGCGAACCTTCTGCTTTTGGGTGGAACTCTGCTTTAAGAAGGAGAACCTTGAATGGATAAAGATAAGCTTCATCCTTTATCTTGTTCTCATGTAGGTAGTGCTGGCCAGCAATGTTTTATTCCAGCAATCAGCTTCCCTGCACAGATTCTTTTTTTTTTTTTTTTTTTATAAATATTTATTAATTTTTCAGGTCAAAAACAAATCACTTTGACATTTCTATTAAAATAATTATCAAAACAGTATCTTCCACCTTACATTATTTATTTATAACTTCACTCTCTTCCCTTCCCCCATTCCCTGCACAGATTCGCACAGAAAAGCCTTAATTTGAGTCTATGCAAGTTTTTCATTTTAAACTGAAGCCCTGCTGAAGGGGGAGTTTCCTAGACCCCCAAAACGCATTGTTTGACTTTAATTTGGACCTTTTTGTCATGTGCTCCTTCTATGCATGCACGTTTTTTTCTGCCAACCACACTAATGATCTCCTTTCTTTGTCACTCTGCTCTCTCCTCCTGTCAGCAAGTTTCTTGACACATGCTACACTGGCTTCCTCTGCTGCTTTTTGTTCCCATAATCTGAGCTTTGCTGTACAGGGACTGTAAAAGACTGATACTACATCAAATTCAGGTATTTACACTGCTTGCATTTAAAAACAAATACATCTCCTGATACATAAAAGTATACAGGGCTGCATTCAGTTGTTTATTTTTTCTTCCTAGAGTTAAGCAGGACTTATCTTCACATGTAGTAATTGTGACTGTAATAAGATCTCAGATAATCTATTTATGTCGAGCTGTAATTAAAAGGAAGAGATTATGCAAGGTAAGCATGGCTTAGGATCACTGTAGATAGATCCGTCACCAGAAACGATGGCCAGTAAGAGATATGCTCATCCATGGGTGACTTCCTCAGACACATGGTACTGCACTGGGCTACATAACATATACAAGCGTCAAATATATTTGGAAAAGTCACTGTTCCTATTCATACCTACTGTATATAGTTCAAGAAGAAAAAAATAAGGGCATTTACACCACTTGCACTGTGTTTACTGTTCATTGACATACACTACACCTGTTGTCACCTTCTCACCAAGCTGCTTGGCAATAGTTTGGTAGCCCAGTCCAGCCTTGTGTAGGTCTACAATCTGGTCCCTGACATCCTTGGACAGCTCTTTGGTCTTTGCCATAGTGGAGAGTTTAGAATCTGATTGTGTGATTGCTCCTGTGGACAGGTGTATTTTATACAAGTAACAAAATGTGATTAGCAGCACTCCCTTTAAGAGACTGCTTCTAATCTTAGCTTGTTACCTGTATGAAAAACACCTGGTAGCCAGAAATTCTGCTGAATGATAGGGGATCAAATACTTATTTCCCTCATGAACATGCAAATCAGTGCATAATTTGTTAGATATGCATTTCTTTTGAATTTGTTGTTGCTATTCTGTCTCTCAGTGTTTCATTCTTTCTCACCTACCATTTGATTTGTAGACTGATAATTTCTTTGTGAGTGGGCAAACATTCATAATCAGCAGGGGATCAAATACTTATTTCCTTCACTGTAAGGTAAAAGGCAGTTTATGTTAGAAATGGACAGGCAGATATGTCACCAGGACTGATGAACAGTAAGTGTAGGTTCACACTACTGCGGCAATGTGTGTAAATCGCACGTGTTCCCGCGCCTGCAGCCCTGATGTTTAGCAGATGCACAGGGGTACCATTAAGAATCAATGCATTGAAAATGCAGTGTGTTTATCCATATATATGCGGAGACACATGAAACCGCAGCATGTGGCTGCGCTTTCAGAAAAGGTAAAAAGGCAGGAAGAGCCGGCAATGCCAAAATCCATATGAAGTCTTTATTCGTTACATAGGAACAACATAAAAAGCAAACTGACACATTTCGGCAAGAAGCCTTGTGAACAAAGCTACTTGCCAGAATGTGTCACCTTCCTTTTTATGTCACTCCTGTGTAACGAAAGTCTTCATATGGACTTTGGAGTTGCCAGCAATTCCTATCTTTTTACGTATTGTATCCAGTGGTCGGAAGACACTGCAGAGCCAGAGCACCCACTTGGATTCCAACACTTAATTTAGGGTGTCTTCTCTCCTGTGAGTGCTGCTTTTTGCTTCATAAAAGGGTCTGGGACATTTTCCCTGCGTTTTCCACAGGCAAAGAAGCACGTTCAAGTGAATGGACTGTTGTGCCCATGCAGACACGTCCCGAAGCAAATGCACAGATGTGAACCAAGACCAGGGGTGGGCAATGTGCCGCTCTCCAGCTGTTGCAGAACTACAAGTTCCATCATGCCTCTGTCAGTTTTGCAATGTCGGTCTTTGCAATGCCACATGGGATATGTAGTTCCACAACAGCTGGAGAGCTGCACATTGCCCACCCCTGACCTAGACTAAGGGTCCATTCCCACTATATTGCACATAAAAATGCAATAAAAATGCACTACAACACACTGAAAATTTTGTGTGTATTACCATGTATTTGTAAGCATTTTTATGTACATTACATTGCATTATTATACCTTGGCATGCATTGGAAGGTCCACTTGTTGATGTGCATGTTGAAAGCCCAACTCCGGGCAAAAAAAAAAGTTTTCCCATGCAGTGGGGCTGTGTGCACAATGCATGAGGTAACTGCTTGTTTTTGTCTAGGGGATTGACAGAGATATACTTACCTAATCCTCCTAGCACAAGACCAGTCGCTGTGGCTCCTGCCCGCACCCCCCAGTGTACTAGTGCTCTTGTGCAGTGGACTGTTCCTGACATCATCACGCCCACAGACCTGCTCTGGATATGAGGATGACAGAACCGTTCATCGCTGGACCGTGGGGGAGCGCTGCTTGCCGGTGGAGCGGAGGATCGGGTGAGTATACAGCTTCTTCCTCTACCCTGGACAAAACAAGCAGTTAGCCCATACAGTGCGGGCACAGCCCCACTGCATGGGAAAACTTTTTTTTTTTTTTAAGCCCGGGACTGGGCTTTAAAGACTTAATTCCTATTACAGCATTCCTACTTAGGCTTAAAATAAAAGAAAAAAAGAAAAAAGAAAAAAGGGTTTTTGTCAGCATTGAATTGGCTGTGTGCTGCTTAAAATGCATACGTGATGCATTTTAATGCAATGCACTGCACATGTACACAATGCTGTGATGTGAATTAGGCACATAGAAACCCATTGTCTTCTATGTGCCGTTGCGATGACTTGCATTTATTCTCAGCAGAAAAGCTCAGGTCACTGGAGATGGTGTAACTGAGCCCTAAGACATGCAGGTTATCTGGACCTTTTGAGAACAAATTACGGCCATACCAATGACACCTGAACTCCAAGTCACGACGTTTGGGAGGGGGGACTGTTTCTTTTCAGCCTCTCACGCTTGGACAAGTATACTTGGCTTCCATACAGGAATGTGGTATTGCAAGATCCGGTAATCCACGTGAAAAGAGTGTGCTTCCTTCTGCCCACAACAGTCTGAGTGCCAGCAGGAAACCCAGGACTGGCATGCTTAGGGTCCTTTCACACAGGTGTCTTGAATACTGATTAAAGGTACATACGTTTGCACATCCATCTTCCTATCAGATCAGTTTACATCCATTTATGCATCTTTTTTTTTTTTTTAAGGCTCCATACACACTGGAAGCTTAGCTGCAAGAGGAGGGCACAGGTGTCCCGTCCAGCCCGACGGTCAGCAGCCTGTCAAAATCAATGCGAATCTGACAACTGCTGTGGCTGGGTGGTGCACCGAGCCGTGTGAACGATGTACCAAGGGACACAAAATGTCTGCATTATTTTATTATATAATTTATGTATTTCATTAATTCATTATTTTAAATTTTTTATTACAATTATTTTAATTATTTTATTCCTAATTATTCCTGCTTATTTAATAACAATATAATCTCACTGTATCCCATCTTTGCTGTACATAGCATTACCAATATGGCATTATATCTATACTATATCCCCTCTATATGCTACAGTTCTGCGCTTCTTAATGTTTTTTACTACATCTAATGACGTTTACCTCTATTGTTTTTATTGGCATGTTCTGATGACACCTATGCCCCTCCTCCTGTCCTGGGACTGCCCAGCGCAGATGGGAGGGTCTAATTTCAGTCCCAGGGTATATGGAAGAGGGCACTCATTGTCTAGTTAGCTCTGATGAAGAAGGGACTCCGTACGAAACGCGTCAGCATTACTTTGAGAGTCTTCCCTCGTGATAAGACTTGTGCTGGTCTCACACTCCTAGAGTTCCGTTGAGGATCTTATACGCTTGCTATACTTTTTTTGTTTGTGAGTATTTTATTTTTATTTTATTTATTTCAGGTACTTATATAGAGCCGTCAATTTACGCAGCACTTTACATATATATTGTACATTAGCATCAGTCCCTAACCCTCAAGGGGCGTACAATCTAAGGTCCCTAACTCACATTCATACATACACATACTAGGGACAATTTAGACAGTTTCCAATTAACCTGCCAGCATGTCTTTGGAGTGTGGGAGGAAACCCATGCAGGCACAGGGAGAACATGCAAACTCCAGGCAGGTGTGCCATGGTTGGGATTTGAACCAACAACGCTAGTACTGCCAGGCGGAAGTGCTAACCATTTAGCCACTATCCTATGTTTTAACCATTAATGCACACTGAGCCACACATGTGCAGCTCAGCATACATTTAAGGCATGGCTCTGTTCTTTAATGATGTGACTTCTGTGGGTAAGCGGCTGAAGAATCTGAAACTGGAAGGAAGACCAGGAGAGGATAGAAGCACCTGAGACAGCCGAGAGCACTGACACCACAGGGGATGATTTGGCAGGTAACCCACGCAGGCACAGGGAGAACATGCAAACTCCAGGCAGGAGGTGTCGTGGTTGGGATTCGAACCAACAACCCTAGTACTGCCAGGCGGAAGTGCTAACCATTTAGCCACTGTGCTATATTTTTAATTCAATAAAATCACATTTTACTGAGGTAATGCGCAAGGTTGGTTTCTTTTTGTTTCACTTCACAAAATCTGCATTCTGGGTATTAGTCCTTGAGCACATACTGCCCTAAACATTCATACTGCTTGGTGCATCGTCCAACTGCATCAGCTGTCACTCTCATACAGTTTGACCGGCTGCTGGCAGTGGGGCTGGAAGGGACATCTATGCCCTCCTCCCACAGCTAAACACCAGAACCCCATGGACCAGGGCTACATTTCCAGTGTGTATGGGGTCTTAGATGTTAAAGAAAATAGTCATAGGTGACAAAAGCATAGACAAAAAATATATTTCATGCATACAAATTAACATAAAACGAAACAGATGCAAACTGACAACTTTTGTTTACATTCATTTATGGCCACAAAAGTGGACAAGGACTTGAATGTAAGCGAATATAAACGGCCCCTTTACAGCCACCCACCCATAGACATAGAGGGGTGGATTTACTAAAGCAAACAGAATTTGCAAGTGGAAATGCTCCAGAACTTAGTAAATGAGGGGAAGTTCTGCTGACTTCCATTATCCAATCATTTGCAAATTAAAATGCTGTTTTGTTTTTTTTTTTATTTTCCTTGCATGTGATCAAGTATTTTTTTTCAAAGTGAACTTTCATCTCTTTTAGTAAGCTCTAAACTGCACAGTCTATTTGCCTTTAATAAATCCACTCTACAGTGTGGTTCAGTCTGGAGCTGTCGGAAAAACCGACAGATGGATCCAAACTGAACGCCTGTATAAAAGGGCCCTTAGGTCAATTAAAGAGGAGCACCTTATAAATGACACATGTCATAACCTGCACAGCTCAGACGTCAACTTCCTAAGAAGCAGCAATCACTTAGCACACCCATCGTGTGCAGCATCCCCTCCAGCAAAAAGAAACACACCTTTCTTGTTTTACTACAAAATTTATTTATCCCAGATCCTTCCTGGAAGCAAAATGATATACAAATTTAATCTGTGACAGTTGTTTTCTGAACTTTGTGTTGTGATAAAGTCCATATGTCAGTTGCATTTAAACAAATGTATAAACTTTAACTCCTCATGCACACTGGGCATTTTTACAGCTGCTGTTTTTGCTTCTGGCATTTTTTTTCTACAGCCAGTAAACTCCCCAGCATGTTATTCTATGTGCCAATGCAGACGGAGGCTTTAATCAGCTATACTAACAGGGGTCAGTGCCGGCAGGGCAGAGGACAGGGGTCAGTGCCGGCAGGGCAGAGGACAGGAGTCACTGCCACCAGGGCAGAAGACAGGAGTCACTGCCACCAGGGCAGAAGACAGGAGTCACTGCCGCCAGTGCAGAGGACAGGGGTCACTACCGTCAGGGCAGAGGACAGGGGTCACTACCGTCAGGGCAGAGGACAGGGGTCAGTGCCGGCAGGGCAGAGGACAGGGGTCAGTGCCGGCAGGGCAGAGGACAGGGGTCACTGCCGCCAGGGCAAAGGACAGGGGTCAATGCCGGCAGGGCAGAGGACAGGGGTCAATGCCGGCAGGGCAGAGGACAGGGGTCAATGCCGGCAGGGCAGAGGACAGGGTTCACTGCCGGCAGGGCAGAGGACAGGGGTCACTGCCGCCAGGGCAGAGGACAGAGGTCACTGCCGGCAAGGCAGAGGACAGGGGTCAGTGCCGGCAAGGCAGAGGACAGGGGTCAGTGCCGGCAGGGCAGAGGACAGGGGTCAGTGCCGGCAAGGCAGAGGACAGGGGTCAGTGCCGGCAGGGCAGAGGAAAGGGGTCACTGCCGCCAGGGCAGAGGACAGAGGTCACTGCCGGCAAGGCAGAGGACAGGGGTCAGTGCCAGCAAGGCAGAGGACAGGGGTCAGTGCCGGCAAGGCAGAGGACAGGGGTCAGTGCCGGCAAGGCAGAGGACAGGGGTCACTGCCGGCAGGGCAGAGGACAGGGGTCACTGCCGGCAGGGCAGAGGACAGGGGTCACTGCCGGCAGGGCAGAGGACAGGAGTCACTGCTGCCAGGGCAGAGGACAGGGGTCAGTGCCGCCAGGGCAGAGGTCAGTGTCGATAGGGCAGAGGACAGGAGTCACTACCGTCAGGGCAAAGGACAGGGGTCAATGCCGGCAGGGCAGAGGACAGGGGTCAATGCCGGCAGGGCAGAGGACAGGGGTCACTGCCGCCAGGGCAGAGGACAGAGGTCACTGCCGCCAGGGCAGAGGACAGAGGTCACTGCCGGCAAGGCAGAGGACAGGGGTCAGTGCCGGCAAGGCAGAGGACAGGAGTCAGTGCCGGCAGGGCAGAGGAAAGGGGTCACTGCCGGCAAAGCAGAGGACAGGGGTCACTGCCGCCAGGGCAGAGGACAGAGGTCACTGCCGGCAAGGCAGAGGACAGGGGTCAGTGCCAGCAAGGCAGAGGACAGGGGTCAGTGCCGGCAAGGCAGAGGACAGGGGTCAGTGCCGGCAAGGCAGAGGACAGGGGTCACTGCCGGCAGGGCAGAGGACAGGGGTCACTGCCGGCAGGGCAGAGGACAGGGGTCACTGCCGGCAGGGCAGAGGACAGGAGTCACTGCTGCCAGGGCAGAGGACAGGGGTCAGTGCCGCCAGGGCAGAGGTCAGTGTCGATAGGGCAGAGGACAGGAGTCACTACCGTCAGGGCAAAGGACAGGGGTCAATGCCGGCAGGGCAGAGGACAGGGGTCAATGCCGGCAGGGCAGAGGACAGGGGTCACTGCCGCCAGGGCAGAGGACAGAGGTCACTGCCGGCAAGGCAGAGGACAGGGGTCAGTGCCGGCAAGGTAGAGGACAGGGGTCAGTGCCGGCAGGGCAGAGGACAGGGGTCACTGCCGGCAGGGCAGAGGACAGGGGTCACTGCCGGCAGGGCAGAGGACAGGAGTCACTGCTGCCAGGGCAGAGGACAAGGGTCAGTGCCGCCAGGGCAGAGGACAGGGATCACTGCCACCATGGCAGAAGACAGGAGTCACTGCCGTCAGGGCAGAGGACAGGGGTCACTACCGTCAGGGCAGAGGACAGGGGTCAGTGCCGGCAGGGCAGAGGACAGGGGTCACTTCCGCCAGGGCAGAGGACAGGGGTCACTGCCGCCAGGGCAGAGGACAGAGGTCACTGCCGGCAAGGCAGAGGACAGGGGTCAGTGCCGGCAAGGCAGAGGACAGGGGAGGGTGCCGGCAGGGCAGAGGACAGGGGTCACTGCCGCCAGGGCAGAGGACAGGGGTCAATGCCGGCAGGGCAGAGGACAGGGGTCACTGCCGGCAAGGCAGAGGACAGGGGTCACTGCCGGCAGGGCAGAGGACAGGGGTCACTGCCGGCAGGGCAGAGGACAGGAGTCACTGCCGCCAGGGCAGAGGACAGGAGTCACTGCCGCCAGGGCAGAGGACAGGGGTCACTGCCGCCAGGGCAGAGGACAGGGGTCAGTGCCGCCAGGGCAGAGGACAGGGGTCAGTGCCGCCAGGGCAGAGGACAGGGGTCAGTTCCCGCCAGGGCAGAGGACAGGGGTCAGTTCCCGCCAGGGCAGAGGACGGGGCCAATGTCGACAGGGCAGAGGACAGGGGTCAGTGTCGACAGGGCAGAGGACAGGGGTCAGTGTCGACAGGGCAGAGGACAGGGGTCAGTGCCGGCAGGGCAGAGGACAGGGGTCACTGCCGGCAGGGCAGAGGACAGGGGTCACTGCCGGCAGGGCAGAGGACAGGGGTCAGTGTCGACAGGGCAGAGGACAGGAGTCACTGCCACCATGGCAGAAGACAGGGGTCACTGCCGCCAGTGCAGAGGACAGGGGTCACTACCGTCAGGGCAGAGGACAGGGGTCAGTGCCGGCAGGGCAGAGGACAGGGGTCACTGCCGCCAGGGCAGAGGACAGGGGTCACTGCCGCCAGAGCAGAGGACAGAGGTCACTGCCGGCAAGGCAGAGGACAGGGGTCAGTGCCGGCAAGGCAGAGGACAGGGGTAAGTGCCGGCAGGGCAGAGGACAGGGGTCACTGCCGGCAGGGCAGAGGACAGGGGTCAATGCCGGCAGGGCAGAGGACAGGGGTCACTGCCGGCAAGGCAGAGGACAGGGGTCACTGCCGGCAGGGCAGAGGACAGGAGTCACTGCCGCCAGGGCAGAGGACAGGAGTCACTGCCGCCAGGGCAGAGGACAGGGGTCAGTGCCGCCAGGGCAGAGGACAGGGGTCAGTGCCGCCAGGGCAGAGGACAGGGGTCAGTGCCGCCAGGGCAGAGGACAGAGGTCACTGCCGGCAAGGCAGAGGACAGGGGTCAGTGCCGGCAAGGCAGAGGACAGGGGAGGGTGCCGGCAGGGCAGAGGACAGGGGTCACTGCCGCCAGGGCAGAGGACAGGGGTCAATGCCGGCAGGGCAGAGGACAGGGGTCACTGCCGGCAAGGCAGAGGACAGGGGTCACTGCCGGCAGGGCACAGGACAGGGGTCACTGCCGGCAGGGCAGAGGACAGGAGTCACTGCCGCCAGGGCAGAGGACAGGAGTCACTGCCGCCAGGGCAGAGGACAGGGGTCACTGCCGCCAGGGCAGAGGACAGGGGTCAGTGCCGCCAGGGCAGAGGACAGGGGTCAGTGCCGCCAGGGCAGAGGACAGGGGTCAGTTCCCGCCAGGGCAGAGGACAGGGGTCAGTTCCCGCCAGGGCAGAGGACGGGGCCAATGTCGACAGGGCAGAGGACAGGGGTCAGTGTCGACAGGGCAGAGGACAGGGGTCAGTGTCGACAGGGCAGAGGACAGGGGTCAGTGCCGGCAGGGCAGAGGACAGGGGTCACTGCCGGCAGGGCAGAGGACAGGGGTCACTGCCGGCAGGGCAGAGGACAGGGGTCAGTGTCGACAGGGCAGAGGACAGGAGTCACTGCCACCATGGCAGAAGACAGGGGTCACTGCCGCCAGTGCAGAGGACAGGGGTCACTACCGTCAGGGCAGAGGACAGGGGTCAGTGCCGGCAGGGCAGAGGACAGGGGTCACTGCCGCCAGGGCAGAGGACAGGGGTCACTGCCGCCAGAGCAGAGGACAGAGGTCACTGCCGGCAAGGCAGAGGACAGGGGTCAGTGCCGGCAAGGCAGAGGACAGGGGTAAGTGCCGGCAGGGCAGAGGACAGGGGTCACTGCCGGCAGGGCAGAGGACAGGGGTCAATGCCGGCAGGGCAGAGGACAGGGGTCACTGCCGGCAAGGCAGAGGACAGGGGTCACTGCCGGCAGGGCAGAGGACAGGAGTCACTGCCGCCAGGGCAGAGGACAGGAGTCACTGCCGCCAGGGCAGAGGACAGGGGTCAGTGCCGCCAGGGCAGAGGACAGGGGTCAGTGCCGCCAGGGCAGAGGACAGGGGTCAGTGCCGCCAGGGCAGAGGACAGGGGTCAGTTCCCGCCAGGGCAGAGGACAGGGGTCAATGTCGACAGGGCAGAGGACAGGGGTCAGTGTCGACAGGGCAGAGGACAGGGGTCAATGTCGACAGGGCAGAGGACAGGGGTCAATGTCGACAGGGCAGAGGACAGGGGTCAGTGTCGACAGGGCAGAGGACAGGGGTCAGTGTCGACAGGGCAGAGGACAGGGGTCAGTGTCGACAGGGCAGAGGACAGGGGTCAGTGTCGACAGGGCAGAGGACAGGGGTCAGTGTCGGCAGGGCAGAGGACAGGGGTCACTGCCGGCAGGGCAGAGGACAGGGGTCACTGCCGGCAGGGCAGAGGACAGGAGTCACTGCCGCCAGGGCAGAGGACAAGGGTCAGTGCCGCCAGGGCAGAGGACAGGGGTCTAAGTTCTGGGTGTTCATCCCTGGGTGCATTCTGCCCTAAACGGAAGTACCGCTGGGTGCATCGCCAAGCTCTGTCCATCCGCAGCAGCTGTTATCTTCTCCCTATCTATATCTGTACGTTCAATCAAATAATACCTGGTGATCCTGCCATAAAGTTTGTTCCTCAGGCACTTCCTGACAAAGGGTGACAATGAATCTGTCCTCACCTCCCAACTGGGCTCTAGCAAGGTCACCCTGTCACACAGAGACTACAAGTAGTCAAGTGCCAAAACACATTACCCAGGCGTGGTCCACTATAGTCACCATCAGGAGATCTGTCCTCAAGATACCATGCTGCTCTCACTAGACTACATGTAGACAGACATGGTTGTAAACAGGCTGCACTAAACTAGAAAAAAATTAAAAAAAAAAAAAGGTGAAAAAGTATTTTTTTTTTTAATGCAAAAAAGGATGAGGGCACCACTTATCTGTTTATAATTTAGGAAGTCTTTAGTGTACGTGACAAGTATTCAGGAGAAAAAGCCAACATGCTTCTGGGTTCAGAGCTCCCCTTCATCAGGGATTAGATACAATAGTCGCAGCTTAGGTGCCTCCTGATGAAGGGGGATTTGGGAACCTGAAACGTGTTGGCTTTTTTCTCCTGAGTTCTTGTCATGTACAATGAAGACTATAAACAGACAAGCGGCTCTCTCGTCTGTCTTCACCCCCCACTCCAGGGACCCCCCAGTGTTACCTCGGAGATCACCCTCACCCATCATGGTACTCCGATTTCCTTATGAAGCCGATACAATCCCAAACTCAGGCCTCAGCTTTTCCTTTACCCAGCGCTCTGTCAAAATGAGACCTGTTTATGTACCACGGGGCTATACAGAACTAAGGCTAGGTTTAGGGCCAATTCCCACCAGCCACTGTGTTACAATGCAGCAGCTGATGTGCAGTGCGGTGGGATTATCGCAGTGCCCCTGCACTGATCCTGCTGCATCACACTGTTGAGATTTCATGAAGCTGTATTTATTTCAGGTACTTATACAGCGCTGTCAATTTACACTTTACATATATATTGGACATTCACATCAATCCCTAACCCCCAAGGGGCGTACAATCTAACTCACATTCATACATACACATACTAGGGCCAATTTAGACAGGAACCAATTAACCTACCAGCATGTCTTTGGAGTGTGGGAGGAAACTGGAGTACCCGGAGGAAACCCACGCAGGCACAGGGAGAACATGCAAACTACAGGCAGGTGGTGCTGTGGTTGGGATTTAAACCGATGACCCTAGTACTGCCAGGTGGAAATGCTAACCATTTAGCCACTGTGCTGCCCATCAGCTGTTAGTTGTAGCTGAGCCTCTTTTTTTACCACTCCTGCTTAAGTGGACGACAGTATACACAGGCGGTGGCAAACATTGTCCCCCCCCTGTTGTGTTTGGTGGGCAGTATCACCTGCTGATCATGACCCAGTCAATTGAATGTAGCAACCACTCTGCAATTGTGTGCAATGCCTGCAAATGCTGCATGCTGGTTCAAGTTTTTTAGGGGTTAAAACAGACAGTGAAGAGACGACATCACACCTCCTGTCATACCATAACACCACAACATGCCTGTCAAATGCCCTCTGAAAATCAATCCACTTTGGATCACTCTTGGATGGCAATGCCTTAAAGAGATTGTAAACCTTGCAAATCAACCCATTCAGGTTAAAATAGAAATGAAAGGCAAAACATTTGTGTACAGATATAAAAAAAAATTATAAATACCTTTTTTAGTAAGTGATTACATACCCTATTCTCAGCTCAATAAGAGCTGGGGGAAGAAAAACAGCAGAACACTGATCTTCCCAGTGAATGGCTGTGCAGGAGGGAGTGCCAGCAGTCGTTTAATCAGTGGAGGAGAGCAGGCTGAGTTCCCAGGACAGCTAGATAACTGACCATGCTGTGCTGTCATGCCTAGTAGGATCAGTTTTAATAGGAAAGTAGAGGGACTGGCAGGAACACCAGGAATTTCACACAAAGGAAGCAATACAAGAAAAACAGGATACTTTTTCATAAAAGTACATGATATAGCAGGCACATATCAGGAATATGAAATGTTGGGTTTACATATTATTAAAAGCGATTCTAGAGGTTTTTTTTTGTAAAATAAACATGTCTATACTTACCTGCTGTGTGCAGTGGTTTTGCACAGAGCAGCCTGGATCCTCCTCTTCTCAGGTCCCCCGCAGGCTCTCCTGGCCCCTCTCTCCTGTCAGCTGCCCCCACACCAAGCAACTTGCTATGGGGGCACCCGCTGCTCTGTGTGTCCATTCACACTCAGAGCCTCAGCTTGGCCACGCCCTCCTCTCTCCTCACTGGCTGACTGGCTGTGATTGACAGCAGCGGGAGCCAATGGCTCCAGCTTGCTGTCTCAGCCAATGAGGAGGCAGACCCAGGAGAGCTGAGACTGTCATTGACGTCGATGGATTGCAATGAGGCTCATCATAGAATGCATTAAGGTAAAAAAACCTTCATCCTTTCCAACCACGTTAAGTGTATTTCAGTTTACATAACGTTTACAAGAGAAGTCCATCTTCCTGGCCATGTTCCATGTTACATCTATATTTAGATATTGGAATTAAACCCATCGATTTGACAGTTTCAAAAAAAACAGTTACATTCCTGGAATGTCACATTTGTGTGTGTTTTCAACCAAACTGTCAAACCATCAAATGTCTGGAGTCACAACTGATCACATGGTCAGCACCATGGCAGCTGCAGATCAAACAGAGGCCAAGATGGAAGCTTCCTTGACTGAAAAGGATCGGAGGGTTTAGTTCCACTGTAAAGTGGTTGTAAACCCTTACATGTACCCAGTGAAGTGACCAGCCTCAGGTGATACACAGAGATGAAAGAAATCCCCCTACATAAGTTGTACCTGTTTATCTGAGTGTCCCCTACATCCATTCAAAGTGCAGAATTTATAAAGCCTGACTGAGAGTTAAAAAAAAAGGGGAGGGGGGCGGGGACCGAGAGCTGAAATGACATAATGCAGAGCTCAGTGTGGAGAGCTCTGAGAGCTGATTGGAGGAAAGAGACACCCCCCCTCCACACAGCTCACAGGAACAGAGGTGAGGCTGTCAATCAGCTGGATGTCCCTCCCCTGTCACCATTTTTCTCTTGGTGGCAGGAAAACGTGGCAGAAGTGGTTCATACTTATAGCAGAGGAACCAAGCAGTAAACAGAAATGACACTCAGTGCCTTTAATTGAGACAAGTACACCCTACAGAGGGAGATGCTTTGTTCATATTTCATGTCTGAGGTTTACAGACACTTTATGTTCACAGTCCCCAATACCTCTTATAGAATCTCAGGGTTCCTCTCCAGGCTGGCTTCTGTCATTTTTTTTAATTCCATGTCGCTGTGTCTGGCTCCACCCACACAGCTGCATCATCCAATCACAGAGCTCTGTGAGAATGAGAAGACTACAAGTGCCATCTGCCACCATAGTGGTCAATGGAGCAGATGGTGACATCACCCGACGTAGTCCAATCACACGTCCTCCAGCCCTGCACCTGAGTACCAACCTGTGGCTGGAGGAATAGTCTGTGCTGATTTGCAACGCTCTGCAGACTCCATATGGGCCCATCTATATGAAGTGACATGGCAGCACTGATGACATCTGTGTATAGCGGTGCCATTATTCATCGCCTGGATGTGGCTGCTCTACATTTGGAGGACTGTCCCTCTCCCAGGACAATGTACAGAACTGGAAGCAATCATCCCATCCATTTATAGGATGGACAGGTCTGTCCCATAATAATCAGCTGCAAGTCCCGGTACAGCAATGCCATGTCAGTCGGATCCATTCACTCATCATAGAGATCGCACACCATCCACCCAGACCGACACACATCTGCTCGGAGATCGGGGCACACACAGGTGTAGTGATGATGTCACCAGCCAGCGGTGAGCACGCTGACATCACTGCACAGCTGTCCGGCTCTCCTCTCTCTGTCACCCCAGCCGGGCCCCCGGCTCTCCCTGCATAAAGGGGGGGCTCCCAGCTGTACAGGCCCCTCCTGCACCCCCCGGGGATGCCGCCCAGCACCCACCCCGTTCATCTCACCTCTCGGGGGCTCCATGCCACCTACTCCCTCTCTTCTTCTTTCCGTGAACCCGGCGCAGCGGCACGTCCGCACCGGGGCGGGATCTGGCGTCACTTCCGGAACCTCCTCTGGCACCGGCGGTAACCATGGTAACTGCGCGGCCGGCGTGACGGAGCCGGGGAATCTCAGTGACACCTTGTCAGGAGGATGGAGGGGCTCCCCGCTCTGATGTACCGGATCGCCTGGGCACGTCCAGGGGGTGGGGTCGGGGGACCCTGAGCAAAGTCAGCGGATGGATGGTTACTGACACTGGCCGGGGAGGGCGGAGAGAGAACCGGCACTTCTCACAACTGGCCGGACACCGAGGGCCAGATTTACTACAACTGGAGGGAGCAACATCTGGTGCGGCTGTGCATGGGAGCCAATCAGCGTCCAGGTTTAATTGTCAAAGCTTTGTTCAATAATCTCAAGTTAGAAGCTGATTGGTTCCCATGCATAGCTGAGCTGCTCCAGATGTTGCTCTCTCCAGTTTTAGTAAGTCTCCCCCAGAATCTTCCTGGCCTGTTCAATAATGGGGTTGATCTACTACAACTGGGGAGTGCAGAATCTGATCCAGCTGTGCATGGGAGCCAATCAGCTTCTATCTTTAGCTTGTTCCATTAAGCTTTGACAATAAAACCTGGAAGCTGATTGGTTTCCATGCACAGCTGCTCCAGATGTTGCTCTCTCCAGTTTTAGTAAATCTCCCCCATTATGTACTGAGCAGGGCAGGAAGATTCTGGGGGAGATTTACTAAAACTGGAGAGAGCAACATCTGGAGCAACTGTGCATGAGAGCCAATCAGCTTCTCTCTTTAGCTTGTTCCATTATCTGACAATAAAACCTGGAAGCACTCACCAGTTTTAGTAGATTAATCCTATTATGTACTGAGCAGGCCTGAAAGATGGGAGCCAATCAGCTTCTTTTGCACAGAGCAGCCCCGATCCTCCTCTTCCCAGGTCCCCCATTGACACTCCTGGCTCCTCCTCTTCTCAGTGTGCCACCATAAGAAGCTGCTTCCTATGGGGGGCACACCTGTGGGCTCAATCCTGAGCTACGCTGCTTGCGTCTATAGACACACACAGCACAGCTTGGTCCCGCCCCACTCCCTCATCACTGGCTTTGATTAAAAACCACTTGCCCTCCTGAGGATTTACCCCCCTTCCTGACCAGGCCATTTTTGCTGCTACGGTGCTGCGTTACTTTGACAATTGCGCGGTCATGCAAAGCTGCACCAAAATCAAATTTACATCCTTTTTTGCGCACGAAATGAGCTTTCTTTTGGTTGTATTTGATCGCTTGTGTGTTTTTAATTTTTTGCGCTATAAAAAAACAGGTCGACAAATTTGAGAAAAAAAATATATTTTTGACTTTTTCTATTAAACATGTCCAGTAAAAAAATGCAAAAAATCTAATTTCATCATAAATTTACGCCAAAATGTATTCTGCTGCATGTCTTTGCTTAAAAAAAATCCCAATACGTGTGAATTAATTGGTTTACGCAAATGTTTTAGCATTTACAAATGGCGGTATAGATACTTAAATTTTTTTTAAATGTTATTTTACTAGTAATGTCGGTGATCAGTGACTTATAGCAGGACAGCGGCGGACATTCTGACACTGGGGGAACTGACTTGGTGTCACTGACATCCTCAGTGACACCAATACAGTGGTCAGTGCTAATAAAAAGCACAGACACTGTACTAATGGCACTGGACAGGAATGGGTTAACAGGGGCGATCAAAGGGTTAACTGTGTGTAGGGATTGTTTTACATCAGGGGCCTTGTCAGTGTGCTTCATTGTAAGCACACTGCTTTGGATGGCTGTGCTGTGCCCAGCCATCCAAAGCAGTGTGCCCAAGCTGACAGGGAGGAGAACTGTTAGTATACAAAACAGTTCTCCTCCCCATCGGAGATCGTCGGAAATCACTGGGCGCCGGCGAGTAATCACTGGCCGGGACCCGGTGAATGACAGCCGTGGCTGCGATTGGTGGCATGGGTAGGGTGTAAATTTATGACGAAATTAGATTTTTTAAATTTTTTTACTGGACATGTTTAATAGAAAAAGTCAAAAATATTGTTTTTTTTCTCAAATCTGTCAGCCTTTTTTTTAATAGCACAAAAAACAAAACAGTTTTCCTCCCTGTTGGAGATTGTCGTAAATCACTGGGCGCGGGCGAGTAATCACCGTCCGGGACCCAGTAATTGACAGCCGTGGCTGCAAATGGCGGCATGGGTAGGGCGACTTTACTGTAAGTCACACAATTTCAAAGTTGGTATCGGTGTGACTGGGGGGTAACAATTATAGATTTGAAAAAACATTCTTAGAAAAAACATTTTCAGATGGAATTCTACTAGTGCATGACCAGTAAGTCAGTTATTTGTCAGCTTCTTCCTTTAACAGACCAAGCTGTCCAGCAAAAGTTACAGTTGGTGGGTTGATAAAAACTCATTTACCACTGACAGGTGTGCATACAATGTTCAGCTTTTATTTACGTCAAATTGGAGTTAAGCGTTAAAGTGGAACTAAATCCATTGATTTAAAGGTTTGAAAAAACAGTTACATTCTCAGCATACCGGGAGTGCAAACTGTCACATTTGCTTGTGCTCTCAACCAAACCGTCAAACCATCAAATGGCTGGTGTCATAACTGATTACATGTGGCACTATGGCAGCTGCACAGCAAGCAGGTTAAGATGTTAGCTTCCTTGGCTGAAAAGAATTGGAGGGGGGGATGGTGGCGAAATGTTCCTTCAATACCGTCACTCTTGAGGCAGCTTACAAAGTTCTCCTGCGGTGGTACTGGGTCCCTGTCTCAGACTACTCACTATAATCCAATAAAACATAAAATGCAGCGCTATGAGTAAATGAAGAACTGATACATATATCAATACAATGAGTAAAGGAATTAGTCCATGCAGCAGTTTATAGTATATAGTATAAAGTGACTTTGAGTGCTCTCCTCTAATTCATATGTTTCTGATATTCAGGCGCTGTGCGAAATGGTGCTGAAAAAATGCACACTCACCAGAACGCACAGATAAATGGGCGTTTGTTTAAACATGAATTCCCCTCTGGGTCGTTAGGATAAGGTCTGTAGTACGATAACCTCCCTCCAGGGCTCCTGGGTGCTCCTGTCTGTTCCCTCAATAGGTGGCTTGCGGACTTCTCCTCACAGCACGCTCCTTACCCAGTAGATGGATGAATGGCTTTAGTTGCACCCAGTTTACGACTGTAGCCTGGTTCCTATGAGGAACCAGGCTACAGTCGTAAACTGGGTGCAACTGAAGCCATTCATCCATCTACTGGGTAAGGAGCGTGCTGTGAGGAGAAGTCCGCAAGCCACCTATTGAGGGAACAGACAGGAGCACCCAGGAGCCCTGGAGGGAGGTTATCGTACTACAGACCTTATCCTAACGACCCAGAGGGGAATTCATGTTTAAACAAACGCCCATTTATCTGTGCGTTCTGGTGAGTGTGCATTTTTTCAGCACCATTTCGCACAGCGCCTGAATATCAGAAACATATGAATTAGAGGAGAGCACTCAAAGTCACTTTATACTATATACTATAAACTGCTGCATGGACTAATTCCTTTACTCATTGTATTGATATATGTATCAGTTCTTCATTTACTCATAGCGCTGCATTTTATGTTTTATTGGCTCTTTGGGGTTTTGGTTACCTTATGTTCAGCTGCTATTTATTCCTTATAGGTGCGCTCGTATATATTTCTTTGACTCACTATAATCCGACTGGCGAAATTAGGTGTTTCGGGAACTGTGGTCTACGTGGGGACATCTTGCACATTTGGTGGTCATGCCCGCGATTAATAGGCTTCTGGTCTAGGGTTTTTGGTTTGCTGCAAACCTTATTTCATATTACGGTCCGTAAGGATGCAAGAGTGGCCCTCCTGCATTGCCCGATTTTGGGTCTGTCTAGGTCTCAGCAGAAATTGGCATCCTACCTATTCATTTCGGCCAAACGTGCTATAGCTCAAGGTTGGAGAACCCTTTTGGTTGTCTTCCGGGGGGTGAATACCCGGATGAATGCTATGCTGATCAATAAACAGATGTCTAGCGTTCTTCACGATTCTCATCCGAGATTCCTTAACCTCCCTGGCGGTATTCCTGAGTGTAACTCGGGGTAAAATTTCAGTACCACAAGCGGTAACCCCGAGCTACACTCAGGAATACCCTGCAACGTTGCTCCGGGATCTCTTCTTCACTTACCTTGTCCTTCGCTCCTGCGATGTCCCCCCTGCAGCGTCCCCGGCAATGTCCTCTGGCTGATGCCGGCATCTGTCTTCCGGGTTCCGTTCCCTGCGACGTCAGGACATACGGGGACAGAACTGGCGGGAAATTTAAAAATGTCAAAAAGTGACATTCACTAAATACACTAAAATCACATAGTATTACATTACTGTATCAAACCATTTCACATAGATTTTGTCCCTAGTGCTTTGTCCTGTGCCCTGCCTGCATTTTTACTGTTCTTTTTGCCTGGAAACTGAGAAATGTCCATGGCGTCCAAAAAGCATCCCTTTAGGTCAAAAGCGGTTTTAGACCAGCTAGAGAACAGCGATAGTAAATCAGAACCACTTGCAGAATTGAGTGATAATGATTCGTGGGGAAATCAGACACTGAAAACGATTTTGCGACTTTGCTCAATGATGTGCAAACTTGGCTCTATATTTCAGTGTTTTCAGTGTTTTTTTTCAGTGTTTTTGGTTTGATTATATTATTGAATTAAATTTATTATTATTATATTATTATTTTTTATGATTATTTATTAAATTATAATTTATGATTTTGTGTTTCAAATTTTATCATACCCGGGATGTTTACTAGACTCTTGTTCGGACAGATTTCAGTGAGTTATTCCTAAAAATTACAGACCTACAATAAAAAAACAACATATTTCCATGCAAAAAAATGTACGGCTTTGAGCACAGAAATACTGACATAATCAGACCGCTAGGGTGGTTAAGGTTTGGGAACCTTGGATACATTATTCCCTGCCATCCCTGCCTCCTACTGGCTATGGCCTCTTATAGTCCTTGCCTTTGCTAGCCCCGGATCCGTGACTCTTCTAGTCTTCCTCTCTTCCATGTTTTCTCCCTCAATCTTTCTTCCTTTCTTATTTCTTTCTTTGATATTATATTTTCTTTTTTTTTTATCAGTTTGGGGTTTTTTTTCCGTAAGTTCTGAGCTGATACTTCTCAGTAGGGGTTTTTCCTCTTTGTTTTTTTCCAGTAATATGATGGATTGCTACTGTTACTATTTGGTTCGGCTTTTTGCCGTCCCTCCTTGTTGTCATTGGACATTCCGTTATTTGGTTAATACACCCTGCTGATTTGTATCTGCTTATGTATGCTATTGTTCCACTCTGCCCGTGTGGGCGTGTCATGAGCTTGTTGTATTATAAAAACAAAAACTTCTTTAATAAAAATATTGAAATAGAAAAGGATTGGAGGGTTTGGTTTCTCTTTAACATGGAACTGAACCTAAACAATTTAATATTCTGATAGTTTTTTTTGACAAACGAGACACTATTAGAATCCCAACCATGGCACTACCTGCTTGGAGTTTGCATGTTTTGCCTCCTGCCTGTGTGAGTTTCCTCCCACACTACAAAAATATGCTGGTAGGTTAATTGGCTCCTGTCTAAATTCACCCTAGTATGTGTATGTATGAATGTGAGTTAGAGACCTCAGATTGTATGCTCCTTAATGTGGTTGTAAACCTCAGACATGAAACATGAACAAAGCATATCCCTCTATAGTGTGTACTTGTCCCAATTAAGAGCACTAAGTGTCATTTATTTATTATTTATTTCAGGTACTTATATAGCGCCATCAATTTACACATATATATTGTACATTCACATCAGTCCTTAACCCTCAAGGGGTGTACAATCTAAGGTCCCTAACTTACATTCATGCATAAACATATTAGGGCAATTTAGACAGGATCCAATTAACCTACCAGCATGTCTTTGGAGTGTGGGAGGAAACCGGAGTACCCAGAGGAAACCCACACAGGCACAGGTATTACATGCAAACTCCAGGCAGGTGGTGCTGTGGCTGGGATTCAAACCAATGCCCCTAGTACTGCCAGGCGGAAGTGCTAACCATTTAGCCACTGTGCTGCCATTTCTGTCTGCAGCTTCTGTTCCTCTGCTATCAGTATGAGTCACTTCTGACAAGTTTTCCTGACACCAAGAGAAAAATGGTGACAGGGAAGGACCAACTGATTGATTGCTATTACAAACAGCTGGAGGGGATGCCTCCCCCCGCCCTTTTCTGCCGCTTTCATGGGATCTCCCATCCTGCCTGGAGTCCTAATCAATCAGCTAGCGCTGCCTCTGGCAGGTCACAGAGCCAGACAAAGACTGAATTGGCTTTGTTCATCTCTGTTAAATAGTAAGCCAAAAGCCATGACCTGACTTCACTTCCAGTTTACAGGAACAATCGGCGCCATTTTAAAAAAAATAAAAGCAATTAATCATACCGATCTTGGTGTGATTGAATGCTTCTAAGGGCAGAGGAGGGATTTGGGGTCTTATTGACTTATTGACTCCAGATCCCTCCATGAAGAGTACCTGTTACAGGTCTATTGCTGTCACAATGGATGTTTACATTCTTTGTGACACCAATAAAAGTGATAAAAAATATTGTTTTTAAATGACAGTGCAAAAAAAAAGAAAGTGCCCCCAACCCCCCCCCCCCCCCCCCGTGCTTGTACGCAAAAGCGAACGCATGTGTCAGTCCTGCACACACTCAAACAGCGATCATCCCACAAATGTGAGGTATCGCCGCAAACGTCAGATCATGGGCAATAATTCTAGCACCAGACCTCCTCTTAAAATCTAAAGTGGTAACCTGTAAAGACTTTTAAAGCGTCGCTTCACACTTATGGATAGTAAAATTTACATTGTTGATGTTGCATGGGCATGCACAGTTTTAAATCGTAGCATGTTTGGTATCTACTCAGCATAATATCATCTTTTATATTTTACAAATATTTGGGTTATGTGGTTTTTTTTTTTTCATTTCCTAAAAAATGGCATTTGAAAAACCGCTACGCAAATACCATGTGACATAGAAAAAGTGCAAAACGCACCAATTTATTTTTTAGGGCCACTGCTTTAAAAAATATATAATGTTTGGGGTTTTAAGTAATTTTCTAGCAAAAAAAACCAAAACCTTATTATTACATGTACAGAACAAAAAGTCTTAGGAAAAGCATGGTCCTAAAAGTGGAACTTCACTCTCTCAATCAATGTGGACTATTTGTAATCTTTATGCTACTAGCATTAGTAAATGAATAGGAAAGTATATCATATTTACATTTTTTTTCCCTGTCTTTAGTTACTTCCTGGTTTCTGTGCCTAGGCAAACGGTGTCATACATCCCAGCAGTCTTCAGGAGGAGAGGGAGAATTCTCAGCTCAGCCAATGCCTGAGCTAAGGGCAGATGGATTCCAGTAAGTAAATGCTACATGAATCATCTGCCCTTAAGATGGCCACGGCCAGAAATGCCAGGGGGTGTTTTTCAAAATGATTTTTCAGCAAAATAAAGCATGGAGACATGGATGGATAGGTGAGTTTGCATTGAATATTAACAATGAATTACATAGAATGTTTGGTTTGTGGTGCTCAGAAGCAGTCAATCTCCACTATAAGTGACACATTATGGCTAACAGCTCCTGCAAGCCTATTAAAAAAAAAATTCAGCATGTTATTCTGCTTTAATTTGTTTGTCAGGTCCATCTAAGTATGCTAATGCATCTAACATCTAACACTACCCTCTACCTAGACTGACAATGCTGCTGGCCAAAGGCATCTCAGTGATTCCTCAATCCAAAGTGGAAACACCTTAAGACAGGAAATTTAGTTTTTGAACGTGTGTGACCATCTCTTGGGTTGGGAAGGTGGACGGTTCCCCCATGCCAATGCTCCTAAATGGCGCACATTTTTTTTCTTTACACCACACTGTTGTCGGTTCCTTGGGTACTGTGCTTATATTGGGGTCAATACACTAAGATACAGTAAATAATGCATACATTTTTTCATTAAAATAGCTCATGCGGTATTTATCGCAATAGTAGTCAATTTACTGTCAATGTGTTAAATAGTTATGTTTTGCTATATTTAGCGCTTAAATTTTGTGAGGGTTTTGGCGTTTTTTTCACAATTTTTCTTTTTTTGTATAGTAACACTGCACCAGGAGGCACACAGCAATGTTGTGGAACTATTAAAATGTTCTTGTGTGCTTTCATTCACAAAATGATCTCCCTCTGATGAAATGTCACAATTTTTTTAGATTCCTCAGGGTAGCACATTTTTCACACTGATACATTGTATACTTTTCACTTCCTGGCCAGTGCAGAGTTCCTCTAATTGTTATTTTGTACATTTCTGAAATACCGCCAACAAACACCATGTGATGAGTAATGAATGTATGTGTTTTTTAGTGAATTGCCTTTAAGCCCCCAGTCACATCAAAGCTGATTTTGAAATTCTGCCACTTACAGTAAAGTGGCACGATTTCAAAATTGGGTGATTTGCTGATTTCAGTTGCGATTTGCAAGACATCTGACACAGATGTCTATAAAGATCGCAACAAAAGTAGTACATGCACAGCTTTAGAAATTGATGCGGCTCCAACCAAGTGGGAACTGCACCGATATGACCGCTCTAATAGCGGACAAAAGGGTGTGACTTGTCATGTGAGTTCCAGCCATTTTTATGGTTATTAGAAGTCAGCAACTACAAAAACTGTAGCTGCTGACTTTTATTAAACACACACTTACCTGTCCTAGGGTCCAGTGATGTTCTCACCTGCATCGTCCCTTCTCACCTTCTTCTCTCCTCGGCACCGGAATCTCAACTGTGGGCACCAGGCTGTGACAGCTTGCGGCTTCACAGCCCGGTGCCAACTGCTCATACTCGAGTTGCGATTCTGGCGCCAAGGAGAGAAGAGTCAGAGAAAGGACAGCGCGGGTGAGAACATCGCTGGACCCCGGGATAGGTAAGTGTGTGTTTATTAAAAGTCAGCAGCTACAGTTCTTGCAGCTGCTGATTTTTAATAAACACAAAACTGACTGAAACTCCAATTTAAATACCACCAAAAGAAAGCTCTATTTGTGTGAAAAAAATTATAACATTTTCATATGGGTACAGTGTTGCATGACCGCGCAATTGTCATTCAAAGTGCGACAGCGCTTAAAGCTGAAAATTGGCCTGGGCATGAAGGGGGTAAAAGTGCCCAGTAGGCAAGTGGTCAAAAACAATAAAATTAGGCCATCATCTCATGTGATAACATCCTGGTCCACCATAGGATAGAGGGGAGAATTTTACGCACCACAAATCATCCTATATGACACAAGGGACGCCAAAAATACCCAAACTGTTTATATATGTATATCCAAGATTCTGTTCCACAAGAAAGCAAGTAGAGAACGGAAAGGCCCCTCGTAAAGCTCAGGTATATGTACTTGAATATCCAAAATATATCCAATATCATAAAAATAGATTACAGGGCCAATACAGTGGAACTAAACTCTTTTATTCTTTACAGCCAAGAAAGCTACCATCTTAGTTTGATCTGCAGCTGCCATGATACTGCACATGTGATCAGTTATGACACCAGCCTATTGATGGCTTCAGTTAAAGCGGAGTTCCAGTCGCACTGTCAAAATATAAAAGTCAGCAGGTACAAAAACTGTAGCTGCTGACTTTAAAAAACAGCCACTCACCTGTCCCACGATCCCGCAGTGTCCTCCCCACAGCCTATTTCACCAGCTGTCTGGTGTTACAGGCACTGGCATCTTCAATGTGGGCACCCGGCTGTGATGGCTTGCGGCTTCACAGTCGGGTGCCCACTGCGCATGCGCAAGTAGCGCTGCGCTTCCTGAATGGCCCCGTGTCCCAGAAAACTACGGGGAGGGAAGGGGGGAGGACAACTTCTGCTTCCGACTGCCTTAGGTGATCGCAGCGGGAGTGAGTACCTATCAATTTCGGATTCCCGCTCCCCAATGGTGCCAAAACCTAATGGAGAGCAGGGCACCAGTCTTTAAAGCAGAACTTCCCCTTTTGGGTTGAGCTTCGCTTTAACAGCAAAAGCACCTGTGACCGTTATCGCTCATGGTGCACTTTTAATGTAAGGCTCAGTTCACACTGCCGCGACTTGAGATCCGACTTGTGAGACTTGTGAGTCGTATGACATGTGAAATCCCATGTTAGTCAAGGAGAGCTGTCTTAATTAGCACTACTGAAGTTGCTCCGACTTTAGAAAAGGTTCCTGTACTACTTCAAGATGACTTCTATCCGACTTGTGCCTATAGATTTTAATGGAAGTCGCCTCCAAGCTGGATCCACATCTATATTGATGTGATTTGGATCCGACATTACAGGAAGATTACCAAGGCATTCCCTGAAAGTTAAGATAAATATAGGTGCAGCGCTAGAATATTTGAAAGCAGAATGTGATGTGATCATACGCAATAAATATATATGAATAAATGTTTATGCAAAAAAATGAATAATTATTGGTATTCAAACATAAAGTGACAACGTGCAAGTAATGTGCTAATATATCATTTCTACATTTCTACAATAAAGTGCTAATAAAGTGATAACCGTGAGCACATAATAGTGCTAAAGTATCAAAATCCAATATATGACAAAAAATTCCATAAAGTGCTAATTGTGAAGATCCATCCAAGAATGATCCTAAGGTTAGTGCTTCGTATACTCTAACGATTATTGGCACATCGCACGCGCCATTTTTTTTGAGTACTAGATGTGCGCGCACATGCATGGGCGCCATCTTTCAATAGTTTTTTACATCACAGCCATATTATACACCAGGTAAGAGTTTTATATCCGTTTACGGTGTAAATTTGTGTTAACGCTTTGGTCAATCTATATTGCTGCATGTTATCATGTACACTGGGTTGTATACCCATGTACACTGTAGGTTGTATACCCTGTCCGTGGTTTTATAACTGCGCATGCGCACTATCAACGACCTTTCAAAGAAAATGTTCCCTTTTTCTAGTTAATAATTGGTCCAGTAATTTACTCATTAGGGTTATGCAATTATTCAACCCCCTTTTTTTCTGACTTTTTGTCTCATGTTATTTGGGAATCACTATCCCCTCGTCTTATTATTATAATAATTATTCATTTTTTTGCATAAACTTTTATTCATATATATTTATTGCGTATGATCACATCACATTGGAAAATTCTGTTTTCAAATATTCTAGCGCTGCACCTATATTTATCCTATTGTCTTGTTGTTTTTGGTTACCTTTTTGGTGCTTCTGTGCTTATGGTTTTAGCGATCACTTTTCTGCTTTGATCCATTCCCTGAGAGTTGCTTCAAAGTCGCTTCAAAGTAGTACTCAAGTTGCCTGCCAAAGTCGTACTGTAGTTTGCAGGATTTTCAGGTCACAGTCAGGGGCGGACTGACCATTTGGAAACTCGGGCACTGCCCGAGGGCCCGGGGTCAGTAGGGGGCCCCATGAGATGCCCCTGGTACCTTTTTCATAGGCTTTTTTGAGTTTGGGCAAGGACACAGGGGCCCCATGATCCCCTATTGCCCGGGAGCCCCATGAGTTGTCAGTCCGCCCCTGGTCACAGTAGTGTGAACCGAGACTTAACTGTTTTGGGAAGCAGTTAAAATCAATGGGTTTGGTTCCACTTTAGGTAGTGAATGTGTATGGAATAGTTTGGGAGAATGAAGATATTATTTGGTGTTGTCACTTTAAAGTAGCTGGTTTGTTATGAGTGAGCTACCAATGCGTCATAAAAGATCAAAAAATGCACATACCTCTTTTATTTAGCAGCACGCCACGACATGCAGTATGTGCTTTGTGATACATTGCTATGTGTTGTGTGATGCGCTCTGATGTGCATGCGCCATCTGATGTGCCATTCACAATGACCATACATAGAGCAGGTGCAGTAGTAGTAGTTGTAGTAACGTGCACATGTTGCCGCATGGCACAAGAGTGAATGAGCCCCAACCTCGATTACAACCTTTGCGTTGCAGTCATGCATGTTGTCATTCATTCATTCTGAATGGCAGCCAAAAGTTGGGAATACACAATTAGAAAATCGATCGATCGGTCATCCAACGACTGAGAGGCGTTCATTCGTTGGTCGAAATCATGGCCCACATTAACCAATCTAAAAAAAATTGTTCATCGGGCAATACGTAGTGTTGACGTCTTCCGTACAAGTGGAAGTGATGCAGTGTGTGTGTGACCTTGTAGCCACGCCCTTCCGGCCAGAACGATCGATATACACAACAATTACCAGCAATGAGTATAATATAGTTTATTACATTATCTATATACATAAATAGTGATACATAAAATATAATATGCAGAATTCTGGTTTCATATCATTAGGCCAATCTACTTTTAACATTTGGATTTTCCGTTCGTGTTTATGAAGATTCCTTGGACATAAACATCCAGGTCATCTTCTGTTTCTGCTCATGCGTGATAGCGCTTGATAGATTTTTTTTTCATACAACTGTCATACCACCGCATAGAAAATCGGTCGTTCGTATGCGAAATGACAACATTTTTCACTGTTGTTCAACCGGATTTTTCGTTCACAATATCGTTATCGGTTAAAACATCCTGCTCATCAACGAAGAGAAAATCGTTCGATCAGTGGTTCCGCTAAATTTTTCGTACGATTTTCTTATCCTGTGTACGGGGCATAATGCACATGGACCAATACACTGTGTATAGCACACCCCATCACTCAGATGTCCATGCTCTGTATATTCCGTTGTGCTTTGTTGCCAAAAATACTGCAGGTGCATTATTACATATTGAGGTGTGTTGACAGCCTATTTATAGTGAATGTGTTGCCTTCACACAACGTGCGTCAATGCACACAGAGGTGTGAGTGGGCTCTTATATCTTAGAGGGTTTTTCAGCACTGATTGACTGATCCATAAACTTTATACGTCCAGACCTTTTATAATGGATCCGGGTTCTCAGAACCTTCATTGTTATTATTTAGAGAAAATCATTGTATATTCAAGTTTCACGTGTGATTACAATTATGTCTGTTGTGGTCTCCTGGGATGGTTTAGGGGCCAGATTCACACCTATGCCTTTTATTCAATGGAATGACATGTCAGCACACATCCATGTACTCAATACTCTGTGATGTGTGTTAATGATCAGTACAACACTTTCATGTATTTTCATTGATTTGATGGCTCATCTTGTTTTAGCATGCAGGCTGATGCCCATTCTGTACAGGTGGTGCCTTGCATTTATATATTTCAAGGCACTGTTTACCTTTTTTTAACTTTATTGAAATGTCACCAAGTGACATTTCATTTATCTCGATGCACTGTAGCGAGGAGGGATGGAGACTTCAGATGAGCGCTGGTGCGGAAAAATGCAGAGATTTTTTTTCCTGTACCTGTGTGCTCCATTGTGTTAAGGAGACACATGGGAAACAGTTTATTTGTGTCCTTGTGTAGACCTGCATTGATCATGTGCAGAAAAACAAAGGTTTCTGCACAAGCCCTAACCGAAAAATGCATGTGCCTAAAAATGGAGAGATCTGAACGCAGTTTCAGAGACCAGCAGCAAGCACTGAACTGCTGCTTATAGCAAGAAATCTGATTCCTTAATTTTTATGGTGAATAAAATATGAAATCTGATTGGTTGCTGTAGTCAACTGCGTCACAATTTGAACTTTTTCATAAAAATCATTACTATGTCTGCAGATCAGCTATAGATTGTGGCTGTGCAGCAAGCTGCTCTGCACAATTAGCTTCATTTAAAAAAAAATAATTTTGGATAGAATGAAAAAAGGTTAGAACCTTCTCAGATTTTAAAGTGATAGTAAACACCGCTGTTACACTTGTACCTACAGGTAAACTTTCAATAAAGATTACCTGTAGGTTCAAGGAATGATGGAACTCCCGCCTGTGCGCAGGAGTCATGGCCGTGGCACAGAGCTCATGCACCGGTGATGTCACTGGCAGTGAATATCTCCTAAATTGTGCACATTTATGAGATATTCATTGTTTCTGCAGCCAGTGATATCAGCGGTGCATTCGCTCTGTGCCACAGCCATGACTCCTGCGCACATGCGCGAGAGTTGCATCATGAGGCTCGGCCATTCAAATGGTCATAGCTCACAAATCCCAGAAGGAAGACCAAGTGAAGATGGAAGCCCTGTCAGTGGTGACATCTCCCCGCTGGAGTGATTTGTTTTGAAATAAGACTTTCATAATGTGCTGATTTTCCGGACGAAATGAAGCATTATCTGACAGAAATGCAGGGGTTCCAATATTTTGGGCCATGACTGTACCTGGTGAGTTGATGCACTCCACCAGTCCTTCCTCCAGCTGCTACATCACAGGACCCAGTCATGATGTAATGGCCATCAGGAGGAACCATGGAGCAGGGTACCAGGTAGCTGGAGGAACCTTGGAACACAGCTGGGGACCAGGTAGTCACAGGAACCACAGAGCACAGCAAGGGACCAGTAGCTTAACCATCCTCTCGAATCCCACTTTAAATTACAGCAGTCATAATGGTAGTACATGCACTACGTTTGTTGCGATTTGCATAGACATCTGTGTTAGATTTCAAAGTCAGGTTTGGTGTGACTGGGGTGTTAGGCTAGGTTCACATATGTGCTGGTGGTGCCACTGCGGATCCGCACAAAAATCCTTGCAGCCGCACCACCCACACAGAAGAATGCGGACCCGCGGACAGGTGCCATTAATTCTAATGGCACGCCGTCCGCACTGGAAATCGCAACCGTACTGTGAACCGAGGTTCCCGTGTGGGCTGCATTTTCAGAAGAAGTGCAGGGACTTTTTCCCTGCGTGTCGGGGCACGGCAGTCCATTCAAATGAATGAGCTCCCGTGCCCGCGCAAAACGCGGACCGCAGGAATGCAGATATGTGAACCAGGGGTGAAGTTTAAATAATTGAGGGAAGCTAAGGCTATATACAGTCCGCACAGCATTGAGAGCATATGTTAATGATAGTAATAGTTCATTTGGACAAGTTCAGACCATCTGAAACCAATTTCTAGCTTTTAGTGAACTATTTAAAGAGTACCTCCACTTTTATGGGGAAAAAAATTAGCAGAGTAGCCTCCCTGGCGGTATTCCCGAGTGTAGCTCGGGGTAAAGTTTCAGTACCACAAGCGGTAACCCCGAGCTACACTCGGGCTTACCATGCGGCGCTGCTCTGCGTTCTGTTCTTCTCTTACTTTGTCCTTCGCTCCCGCGATGTCCCCCCTGCAGCGTCCCCGGCAATGTCCTCCGGCGGATACCGGCATCTGTCATCTGGGTTCCATCCCCTGCGACGTCAGGACGTACGGGGACAGAACGGCTGGAAATTTGAAAATGACAAAAAGTGACATTTACTAAATTCACTAAAATAACATAGTAAAACATTACTGTATCAAACCATTTCACATACATTTTGTCCCGAGTGCTTTGTCCTGTGCCCTGCCTTCATTTTTACTGTTCTTTCTGCCTGGAAACTGAGAAATGTCCATGGTGTCCAAAAAGCGTCCCTTTAGGTCAAAAGCGATTTTAGATCAGCTAGAGAATAGTGATAGTAAATCAGAACCACTTGCAGAATTGAGTGATAATGATTTGTGGGGAAATTCGTCATCAGACACTGAAAACGATTTTGCGAATTTGCTCAGTGATGTGCGAACTTAGCGCTATATTTCAAATTTCAGTGTTTTTGGTTTGATTATATTATTAAATTACATTTATTATTATTATATTATTATTTTTATGATTATTTCATAAATTATAATTTATGATTTCGTGTTTCAAATTTTAACATACCTGGGATGTTTACTAGACTCTTGATCGTTCAAATCCCAACCACGGCACCACCTGCCTGGAGTTTGCATGTTCTCCCTGTGCCTGCGTGTGTTTCCTCCGGGTACTCCAGTTTCCTCCCACACTCCAAAGACATGCTGGAAAGTTAATTGGATCCTATCTAAATTGGTTATGTATGAATGTGAGTTAGGGACCTTAGATTGTACACTCCTTGAGGGTTAGGGACTGATGTGGATGCACAATATATGTGTAAAGCTCTGCGTAAATTGACGGCGCTATATAAGTACCTGAAATAAAATAAATATATATAACAAGCATATGCAATTGCAACACAAGTCATATTCTAATCGAAGGTTACCTTACCTCTTCAATCCACAGCTCTGTAATTTTTTGTAAAATACAATGCAATATGGCTACCTGGAGGCATTTTGTACACAGATGGTGTACAGAACGCTCCCCAGAAATGTAATGTCCTGCTTGTGTGATTGGCTCACTGATTTTACCAGAAGTCTGCACTAAGATAAAAGTAATTTTTAGTGAGATACTCCCAAAGGGAAATCACGTCTAAAGGGATACAAAGACCCTGCAACTGTCCTCATTAGAACCTTGTAGGTGCAGCAGCTGATTGATAATTATAACATCATTCACATTCACACTCACTTTGCACATGGACACAAACAGCTATTTCTTCAGAATAACAAAAGGTAGAAATCTGCAACAAAGTTTGTTTATTTTTTTCAACAAAAGTGGAATTACTATTTAAACTTCACTAAATGTTAGAGACCAACCTAAAATGTGTCAAAACTCCCAACAGAAACTAAAACCTGGCTGCCATTTGAGTCTTACATAGTTACATAATTAGTCTGACTGAAAAAAGACAAACATCCATCCAGTTCAACCAAAAAAAAAAAGTTATAATCCTATACCCACAGTTAAACCAGAGGAAGGCAAAAAGAAAAAACCCAGCAAAGCATGATCCAATTTTCTCCCGCAGGGGAAAAATTTCCTTCCTGATCCTTCAAGAGGCAATCGGATATTCCCTGGATCAACTTTACCTATAAATGTTAGTATCCAGTTATATTCTGTGTATCCAAGAAAGAATCCAGGCCTTTTTTAAAGCAATCCACTGAGCTGGCCAGAACCAACTCTTGAGGGAGTCTATTCCACATTTTCACAGCTCTTACTGTGAAGACACCTCCCCGTGTCTGGAGATTACATTTCTTTTCCTCCAGATGTAAAGAGTGCCCCCTTGTCCTCTGTGATGATGTCAGGGTGAATAGCTCTACACCGAGTTCACTATATGAACCACTGATGTATTTATACATGGAGATCATATCCCCCTTTAATCTCCTCTTCTCAAGAGAGAATAAATTCAGTTCCTCTAATCTTTCCTCATAGCTGAGCTCCTCCATGCCTCGTATCAGTTTGGTTGCTCTTCTCTGCACTTTCTCCACTTCCCCAATGTTCTTTTTGTGAATTGGTGCCCAAAACTGAACTGCATATTCCAGATGAGGTGTTACTAATGATTTGTACCGGGGTAATATGATATCTCTCTCTCTGGAGTCTATACCTCTTTTAATACAAGAGAGGATTTTGCTCGCTTTAGAAACCGCAGCTTGGCATTGCATGCCATTATTAAGCTTGTGATCTACCAGAACCCCCAGATCCTTCTCCACCATTGATTCCCCCAGTTGTACTCCCCCTAGTATGTATGATACATGCATATTCTTAGCCCCAAAGTGCATAACATTACATTTATCAACATTAATCCTCATTTGCCACATAGTTGCCCAATTAAACAGAGCATTGAGGTCGGCTTGTAAATTGGAGACATCCTGTAAGGACGTTATTCCACTGCACAGCTTGGTGTCATTTGCAAAGACTGAAATGGGATTTATAATCCCAGATCCTATATTGTTTATAAATATATTAAAAAGTAAGGGTCCCAACACTGAACTTTGGGGTACACCACCGACAGCCCTAGACCATTCAGAGTCTGAATCATTAACCACTACTCTCTGAATATGATCTTTTAGCCAATTTTCTATCCATTTATATACAGGTTTTTCCAAGCCCATAGACTTTACCTCACACATTAGCCGTGTGTGGGGGACTGTGGCAAATGCTTTTACAAAATCCAAGTATACCACGTCCCCCGCCACCCCTCTGTCCAAGTATACCATGTCCACCGCCACCCCTCTGTCCAAGTATACAACGTCCACAGCCACCCCTCTGTCCAAGTATACCATGTCCACCGCCACCCCTCTGTCCAAGTATACCACGTCCGCAGCCACCCCTCTGTCCAAGTATAACACGTCCACCGCCACCCCTCTGTCCAAGTATACCATGTCCACCGCCACTCCTCTGTCCAAGTATACCACGTCCACCGCCACCCCTCTGTCCAAGTATACCACGTCCACAGCCACCCCTCTGTCCAGGTATACCACATCCCCTGCCACCCCTCTGTCCAAGTATACCACGTCCCCCGCCACCCCTCTGTTCAAGTATACCATGTCCACCGCCACCCCTCTGTCCAAGTATACAACGTCCACAGCCACCCCTCTGTCCAAGTATACCACGTCCACCGCTGAAAGGAACGATTTTCTTTTCCCCTCAGAGACCCCTGGTCTGTGGAGAGATTCCTGGTTTATCAACAGAATTCTGGGAACACCCCTTGAACGCGGGAATAACAGCTTATGTTCAGAGATGTTCAAAGTTTATTAGGCATTAATAAGATTATATAGACTACAGATAATAATAAAGGAGGGGGGAGCGAGTTTCAAAACTGTAACTTGTAAATTTCCATCATGAGCTAACTACATGAAACATAACATATACATTTCTTGGTACAAATTGTTTTGGCTAACTTTCTGGAAAACAGCCAGACAAAGACATTGTCAGGGTCATGTTAGCTTCTGTTGATACATCCTTGAACAACCAAAAACAGTTTCATTAAACTTCTAATACATCTGCAAAAAGCTAACTTAATACTTAAAATGGCGTACATAATACAAAATGGAAGTTATCTAGATCTTTTCAATCCCCTCTGAGATCATGAACATGATCTCAATTCTTTACTTCATTCATCTTTTTGTACATAGCTAGATAACCTTCATTTGTATTTTGCGGCTTGGTAGCTCTAGCAATGCAATATAATGAGCATTTAAAACATAGATATAAAGATAAAACAAAAAACAATATCATGACTATGCTTACAGCGATACCTTTCATCCATGAAAAGACGGAACCAAATCCTGATCCTAACCAATCAAAAGGAGTCCATCCATCTTTTCCTATAGCTCTTGCTTCTTCCATCAAACCATCTACCTGTTCCCTGTGTTGCTTTATTATTTCATAATAATCTGGAACAGTCATTGTGGTATTATATATCCAAGTACAACATTCATAATCCTCTGTCATCTCACACAGACCTGTCAGAGCAGCACTCATACTTTCAATAGCTAATTCTTGCATCTCCAGCTGTTTTCTAATAGCTCTGGTCTCAGAGTTAGTTGGTATTTTGGGTATGTACTGGCTTTTACCTGATGTTCCTTTTGGTCTATAGCTGCCATGATTGGCACTAATTGGGCTACATAGCACCAGCCCTGGACATTACTCGGTATCCAAGGGTAACAGATCTTACCACAACAGATATAGGTATTGTTTCCCAAGGAGATCGGCAATTTTTGTATTGCAGAATGAAATTCAGGGGTGACAACAAGTGTAAAATAAAAAAGAAGTTTTCCAAACATAGTTTTCCCCACATTATCTTGTATCCCTTCTAAACTTTCATTCAGGGTTTTACCATTTACTTGCCAGAGTTTCACAGAAGAAGCTCCATCCCTCCTTCCAGGATCAGATATGTTTAATATGGACTGAGAGCACATTCCCCTTCCCTTGTGGGAAGTATTCCCCAGTCTAAAACACCAATCGGGGAGTTGAGTGACTCCCAGAGTTGGAAAAGATATGGTGGCATTAGAAGTAATATTGGTCAAACCAATACTTACATTCCCTTTTATTAACAAAAATATTTTGACTGGAGCGGCCAGAAGAGGAATTTCATATGTGCTAGGATGTAACTTACTACATATCCAACATTTATCATAACCGGACTTTTGAGCATAAGCATATTTAAACTGCATCATCAACATTTTTCCTGAAAAAGGATTGTTCTCTTCAAAACTTCTCTTTGACTTTCTTTCACTTTTGGTTATCTGGGTCTCATTTAAAACTAGTCCTTGACCACAGATACCTTTTATTAGGCCCAAGTCCTCAGGGTGATAAATACAGTTAGTTAGGATCCATACTGGCAGGAAAAAGAGCACAGTCAGTGTGCCCAATAGGACCCAGAGTTTCAAAGCACCATGAGGGGCAGTAAGGAATGTCATCTTCAGGGTCTTTCTCACCGACTTCACCCGCTCTTCGAGGATTTTCTACTCATACTTCACCTCCTTTTTCCATCTCGTGTTTCTCAAGTGTTTGGTTCACCTTCTTCACTCGACTAGCATGGATCCAGGACTGGGAATTCTCCACCAGAACAGCCATTCTGGTAACCGCTATCACCGTAGTAGGTGGTCCAAAGGGGTAGCCTTGCTTCTTGTCTTTAGCGAGTTGGCGGACCACTACGACATCTCCCACTTGGAAAAAGTGTGTTGGTTCCTGAAAAGATAAAGGAGAGGTGCGAGCAACATTTCTTTCAATCTGATCTAAAGTTTGAATCAATTTTCTCACATATTCTTGTTGTACCAGGTCAAGGTCCCCTCTTTCTAACATAAGTGGCTGTCTAGCCCAAGGAGTGGGGAACGGTCTTCCCATTAATATTTCAAAAGGAGATAACCCTGTAGTCTTATTAGGTGCCATTCTTACCTCTGCTAGAATTGCAGGTAACATCTTCTTCCAGTGGGTATAGGTTCCTCCAGTGGCCTTCCTCAACTTATCCTTAATTGTCCTGTTCATCCTTTCTACTATACCCCAACTTTGAGGATGATAGGGAATATGAAACTTCCAATCTATCTTAAGTACTTTTACCAAATCTTGACATACCTTGGCCACAAAAGCTGGTCCGTTATCAGAATTTATCTGCAGTGGACATCCCCATCTGGGTATTATCTCCTGTGTAAGAATTCTGACTACAGTTTGTGCGTCTTCTTTATTAGGGACAAATGCTTCCACCCATCTGCTAAACATATCCACCATTACCAACAAAAACTCTTGCCTCTGTCCTGTTTTTGGCATGTGAGTAAAATCTATTTGTAAATGGGTGAAAGGTGTAGTTGGGTACACTAGATGCTGGTGTTGTGATTTCTTTGGGTTCTGTGGATTGTTCCTTATACATGTAATGTAAAAATCCTGCAATAATGTTTCACATGTCGTTTTCCATCCTCTATGTCCTAGACCGTGGTACTGTGCAATGAACAATGGGGCACTTGACATGGGAATGCATGGTTTCCCCTCTAAGCACACTAGACCAGAAGCTGGATCTAGTTGTGCTCCAGAACCATTCCAGTCTGCTAAATCGATTTTTGTAGCAAATTTTTGTAAATCTGCATACATCTGGTCATGTGGGGTAGTTGTGACGCCTGAAGTGAGCAAAGGCATCTGCTCACTGGCCACCTGTTGTAATGCAGCTTCCTTTGCTACCTTATCTGCTAATGCATTTCCTTTGGCAATATGATCTCTGCGATTTGTATGTGCCCTGCAATGTAGAATGGCTAATTAGAAAAGTGCAGCGCTAGATAACACAGTGTAAAATACAGTAAGTTCGATCTAAATAGTTCGATCGGAAATAAATGTTCATAAAGAATCCTGCGATCGATTCATAAGTAAGGTGAACACAGCTTGTATCAAATCCGGAAAATGGCAGAAATGCGCACTCACCGACCGCGCATAGGAAATGCGCATATGTGTATCAAATCCCACAGATGTCGTTATCCTCCAGAAAGGGGTGTCATCAGACGATCTGCTGGGCTAGACGGGCCTCCTTAGATATGGATCAGCCAAGGTATATATTCCTTCCAGGTGCAGGATTCCCTCCTCTGGATAAGATATACAGCTGTGTCTGCCAACCCCTCAGTGAGGGGTAAAAATAGGGAAAGTACCCATAGTGTAGTATGTAAATGCTTTATTGGTGCATAAAATCTAAAAAATCAGGTCAGTGAACAAGATACTGGCACAATGCCAGAAGAACACACAGTGAGGACTTGTTAAAAGAAAATAAGTACTGACCCTAGTAGCAGTTGGCCGCCAGACCTACACGTGGTCTGGGCGGCTAGATCAGGCGTCACAGGCTGTCAGTTTCTCCTGAGGCCTTTCGTGCTAAGGCACATCATCAGAGGGGATACTGACCAGTCAGTTCACCTTACTTATGAATCGATCGCAGGATTCTTTATGAACATTTATTTCCGATCGAACTATTTAGATCGAACTTACTGTATTTTACACTGTGTTATCTAGCGCTGCACTTTTCTAATTTTTCTTTTATAGAGGTGGTTGTGATCATCCTTAGTGCTTTTAGCTGCTTATGTGACAATTTATCAGTAGCGCTCACTTTTGTTCTATATCAAGTAGAATGGCTAATGTTTTTGGTAACTGTATGGCTTTGAGTAGATCAGATATCAAAGAAGAGTGAGATATGGTTTTGTCATCAGCAGCAATGAATCCTCTTCTCTCCCAAATGACCCCAAAATCATGTACAGCACCATGGGCGTACTTGGAGTCTGTGTAAATGTTGACATCCTGTCCTGCAAATAATTGACATGCTCTTGTAAGGGCAATCAGTTCAGCTGCTTGGGCTGACTGATATGGGATTGGCTTTGCCTCGAGTATTTTGTCAGGAAGTTGCACAATGCTATATCCTGCATGGTAAGTACTATCATTTGGCCTAGAACATGAGCCATCTACAAACACATCTGGGGCCCCATCAAGAGCCACAGCTGACATGTCGGACCTAGGGGAAGTGTCTTGCTGTATGTGGGTTATACAATTGTGTTTTGGTGCCACTTCATCCTGTTCCCCCTTTAGCCCCAGTAGGGCATTCAAAATTGGAGTAGGACCTGAATTTGCTGAAGAATATTTAATAATCAAGTTGGGATCAGATAGAAGAATCACTTCATATCCGCTCAACCTTTGTGCTGACATGTGTTGAGTGTGTATGTTTTTCAGTAGTAAGGACACTTGGTGTGTGGTGTGTAGGGTAGTTTCATGTCCCAATGTGAAAGAAATAGCCATCTCCACCAGAATCGCGCACGATGCAACAGCTCTCAGACAAGCAGGCATGCCCTGAACCTGAGTTGGCACTACTTTGGAAAAAAAAGCTACAGGGCGGAGCTTGCCTCCATGTTCCTGAGCCAGGACCCCCGCCATGGTTGTACAATTTTCCCTAGCATACAGATGAAACATTTTCTTATAGTCAGGTAGTCCAAGACCAGGGGCCGTTACCATAGCATTCTTCAGGTACACAAAGGCATCAACCATTTCATTTGACCATGTGAGAATGTCAGGTGATTCTGAAAGTGTGGCAGACCTTAGAGTGTTATCATAGAATGAACAATCAGGTATCCATTGGCGGCAGTAACCAATCATACCAAGAAAAGTTAGCATGTCCTTTTTTGTTTGTGGGCGGGGCAGACCCACGAGAGCCGCAGCTCTTTTGTGACTGACATTCCTCTCACCATGACTTAGAATAAAACCAAGGTATTCAACCTGTTTTTGGCACCATTGCAATTTCTTTTTAGATGCTTTGTGACCATTCCCTGACAACCATTCTAACAGAGACCAACTATCCTCCTGACTGGCCGCCTGACTTGAACTACAAATCAATAGGTCATCCACATATATAATGAGGACCGAACCATTGGGAGGGGTCCAGGACCTCAGTGTGGTCTGGAGGGCAAGTGAGTAGACTGCAGGCGAATCTACATAGCCCTGGGGCAATCTACACCAGGTCATCTGGCAATTTTCAGAATATAAATACAAATAGAGCCCTTGTCTGGTGGTCCACAGGAACCAAAAAAAATGCATTTGTTAAATCAATCACTGTAAAATATTCTGCATCGGACGGAATGGAGGTAAGGAGTGATGGCACATCAGGCACTATTGGGGCTAATGGAACCACCAAATTATTTATGGCCCTCAAATCTTGTACAAACCTGTAAGAGCCATCCTGGAAATTACTACTATTAACCTTCTTTTTTCTTACAATATCTAAACATCCCGCTGCCTCCTTCTCGTGAAGGGAGGTCTGAAACTCAACAACAGTTTTAGTTGCCCAGTCAGAGACCTGCTGCTTCACGGCTAATCCTGCTTCTGGCTTAAGACCTGTTATGAATGTCTGAATCATCAATGGACTTAACTCTCCAGTTAGAGCCAGTCCTGCTTCTTGTGTCCAGACATCCTTGAACCTTTTCCAAAATTCTAATACAGTTTCTCCTACCTTCTGTTTACATGCTGTAGCAATAGGGAGGGAAGCCTTATTCTTGAAAGCCCTTTTTAATTCTGTGTCAAGCTCCTCCCACATAGTTTCTCTCCCTTCTGTGGTATTTAGTATATAGGCAGTAGCCTGTGTATTACTTGGTTCTATGTGACTAATGCTTTTTACATTTATCCAATCCCAAGCTGGATTATTTCCCAGAATACCATCAATGATCAATCTCATATCTTCCTGTGTGTAATTTCTTCCTAAACATGCCTTTTTTAAATAAGCAAGAGTACCTCCAGGAGATACTGTAGGCTTGGGACAATGTTTAACAATCTTATTAATATCTTGTAATTCTATGGGGTTTTTTTTAGAATTAGTTCTCCTGCTGTGAGAAAAGGTAGTGTCAATATAGCCAACTCCTTTCCTCCTACGGCCCCCTCATCTTCTCTTTTTCCCTCTTGTTTCTTATCCATGGATCTAAGCTGCATTCTAAATTCCTCCACATCTCTGCCCTTTCTATGACTGGTGTCACTTCTTCTCCATTGACCCTCCTTTTTTCTGTAATTTTATTATATTTACCTGTCCCTGTTCTTCGTATTCCAACTCTCCTTCGTTGTCATTATTCTCCGTAAGGATGCCTTGAACTTGGCTACCCTCTCTGTCTGGTGATTTTATACTAATAATCTGTTTGGGTCTAGTGGAGGGGCCTGGCTGTATTGGTTGTAGATCCGGGACGGGAAGTGGCGCAGGGACAGGGGCAGGGGCAGGAGCAGGGGCTGGAGGGGCATTAGGCTGGGGAGTAATCATCCCCAAACTAATCAAAAAATCATCATCAGCAGCATTTTTAAAACCACTTAATGAAGGATATATATTATACGGAGGGGGTTAGATTGGTGTCTGAACTGTTTTCAGTCCAATCTTGGGTCTGCATGTCTTTTCAGATTGATGCTTTTCCTGGCATATTTTTAATGTATCCAATTTCAACTTCCTCTTTTGTTTTAAAGAGAAAATCAAATTGAACTTTCCCTTGCTATTATCAACCCAATACGGTGACCATTTTAACCAGTTTTCTCCCCCTTTCTTCATATAAACTTGGTCCCATTGTGGGTCCCCCTCATACCAAGGAAAGGCTTGTTCGTCCCCCCAAACATAATCACTTAACCATGTCTGTATGAAAAGGATCATTTGCCCCCTTTCTTGGGAATGGGTCTGTACTCCCCATAGCTTCTGTCCAGCCTGCCATACAATCCACCCAGGGATTTATTAAATAATAGTCCGTTCCACAAACTCTAGCAACATAATCCTTACAATTTTCTCCCTTTTCTGGGGGACCTGGTGGATAACTACCTCCTTGACCCATATTTAGACAGTGGATAAGACAATTTTACCTTCAAATCTTATTTTGTTCCACACAACAAATTATCTTATACTTCTACGCAACAGAAAGAAAAAGCAAAAGACAGATAAACCAGAATCTGCTCCACAGACTTATTAACCTCTTGATAACTTCCCAAAAGTTATCTCTTCACTGTTTTACCAAAAAACAGTGTGTTCTACCAGAGAACAATCTGTGTTTACCAAAAACACCATTTTTATAGTGCACTATTTTGTAACTCTACCAAAGAGTTAAGTCTGCTTACCAAAAGCAGCTACAGGTTATCACGGGTCTATATAGACAATACAGAATGATTCAAGACCTTCCCTCAACACAAGGCAAGAAAGAGCTTTTAGTCATAAAAAGACAAAAGGTTTACTTACCAAGTGAGGTGGGTGGTCATCCCGGACGAGCCCCCAGCTGAAAGGAATGATTTTCTTTTCCCCTCAGAGACCCCCGGTCTGTGGAGAGATTCCTGGTTTATCAGCAGAATTCTGGGAACACCCCTTGAACACGGGAATAACAGCTTATGTTCAGAGATGTTCAAAGTTTATTAGGCATTAATAAGATTATATAGACTACAGATAATAATAAAGGAGGGGGGAGCGAGTTTCAAAACTGTAACTTGTAAATTTCCATCATGAGCTAACTACATGAAACATAACATATACATTTCACGCTGACAGCTCGAGAAGAGAGGAGAGCCGGTAATCGGCTTTCTGCGGAGGGGACATGTGCACTGATCATCAGGGCACTGATGATCAGTGTGCCCTGTTGATCAGTGTGGCCCCAGAAGTGCCACCTGTCAGTGTCCATCAGTGCCAGCAGTCAGTGCTCATCAGTACCAGTGCCCATCAGTGCCACATCAATGCCACATGTCAGTGCCCATCTGAGCTGCCTTTCAATGTCACCCATCAGTGCCAGTCAGTGCCACCTATCAATGCCAATCAGTGCCACCTATCAGTACTGCCAATCAGTGCCACCTATCAGTGCCAGTCAGTGTCGCCTATCAGTGCGCATCAATGCGGCCTATCAGTGCCAGTCAGTGCCGCCTATCAGTGCCGCTTAACAATTCCAGTCAGTGCTGCCTAACAGTGCCAGTCAGTGCCGCCTATCAGTGCCAGTCAGTGCTGCCTATCAGCGCCGCCTATCAGTGCCATATATCAGTGTCATGTATCAGTGCTGCCTTTAAGTGCCCATCAGTGATGCCTGTCAATGCCCATCAGTGCAACCTACCAGTGCCTCCTCATCCGTACCCATCAGTGCCACCTATCAGTGTCCATCAGTGCAGCCTATCAGTGCCCATCACTGCAGCCTCATTAGCGCACATCAGTGAAGGAGAAAAATCACTTATTTACAAAATTGTATAACAAAAACTAAAAAAAAATTTTTTTTTCCAAAATTTTCAGTGGTTTTTGGTTTAAGAAAAAATAAAAATCCCAGAGGTGATTAAATACCACCAAAAGAAAGCTCTATCTGTCTCAAAAAAATGATAACAATTTCACATGGGTACAGTGTTGCATGACTGCGCAATTGTCATTCAAAGTGTGACAGCGCTGAAAGCTGGAAATTGGCCTGGGAAGGAAGGGGGTATAAGTGCCCTGTAGGCAAGTGGTTAAGGACCCGTGGGTATATGCCATCCAGTCCAGGTGCTTTATTCACCTTTATTCTGTCTAAGTATTTTTGGATCATATCAATTGTGAGCCAATATGGATCATCTGGAGCTGTGTCAATACCGTGCCCATGTCTGTGTCAGTTATTTACATCACTTTCACATCAGTTTGAGACACTTCTAAGATCATTTGGACTTCATTGACAGGTATATATTTTAAGTGTGACAAACATGCAGGAAAAAAAATTAGGAAGGGGGCAAATACTTTTTCACAGCACTGTATATAATAATTGATTCCATGTCTACACAAATTATGTCATACATTCCAGGAGTCTTATAAATAGGAGGAGGGTTTTTCTCAAATAAGCACACCCTGCTGCCTGCATGCATGAGCTAAGGGCAGATGGATTCCAGGAAGTAATGCTACATGAGTCATCTGCCCTTACTCAAGATGGCCACGGCCAAAAATGTTAAGGAATGTTTTTTAGAGTGATTTCTCAGCAAAATAAAGCATGGAGACATGGATGGATGGGCGAGTTTACTTTTAATATTATAAATGAATTAAATAGTGCTTTTGGTTTGTGGTGCTCAGATACAGTGTAGTTCCACTTTAAAGAGTAACTCCACGTTTGCTGAGAAAAAAGCAATCCCCTCTTGATGATCTATGTACATTGCAAGGACTTTAACAAACTTTGTTGTAGATTCCTACCCTCTGTTGCTCTGAAGTGAAGGCTGTTTGTTCTTTTATGTCTCCAGGAAGTAATTGCTACATGAATCATCTGCCCTTACTAAAGATGGCCACGGCCAAAAATGCTAGGGAATGTTTTTCAGAGTGATTTCTCAGCAAAATAAAGCATGGAGACATGGGTGGATGAGCGAGTTTGCTTTGAATATTACAAATTCAAAGAGTAACTTTAAACACTTTAAAGAGTAACTCCACTTTTGCTAAAAACAAAAACCCATCTGGGTGATCAGTGTACATTGCAAGGACTTTAATAAACTTTGTTGTATATTCCTACCCTCTGTTGCTCTGAAGAGAAGGCTGTTCATTCTTTTACACCCCACTCACATTGGGTGCGACTTAGCATGCGATTTGCATGCCGTGCGACTTGCAAATCGTATGCCAAGTCGCACCCTATTGTCTGCGATTAGAGCAGTCATATCGGTGCAGTTTCAACTTGGTCAGATCCGCACTGATTTCTAATGTAGTCCATGCACTACTTTTGTTGCGATTTGCATAGACATCTGTGTCAGATGTCTTGCAAATCGCAACTGAAATCTGCAGGTCACCTAATTTTGAAATTGTGCCACTTTTACCCCCTTCGTGCCCAGGCCAATTATCAGCTTTCAGCGCTGTCGCATTTTGAATGACAATTGTGCGGTCATGCAACACTGTCCCCAAATTAAAATTTTATCATTTTTATTACAAAAATAGAGCTTTCTTTTGGTGGTATTTAAAGCGGAGTTCCAGTCACTTTTGTGTTTATGAAAAATCAGCAGCTGCAAAAACTGTAGCTGCTGACTTTTAATAAACACACACTTACCTGTCCCAGGGTCCAGCGATGTTCTCACCTGCGCTGTCCTGTCTCTGAATCTTCTCGGCGCCAGCATCGCAACTCGTGCATGAGCAGTGGGCACCCGGCTGTGAAGCCACTGGCTGTCACAGCCTGGTGCCCACATTTGAGATGCCAGCGCCAAGGAGAGAAGAAGGAGAGAAGGGACGGTGTGGGTGAGAACATCGCTGGACCCCGGGACAGGTAAGTGTGTGTTTATTAAAAGTCAGCAGCTACAGTTTTTGTAGTTGCTGACTTTTAATAACCAGAAAAATGGCTGGAACTCCGCTTTAGCCCTTGGTCACATTGGGTGCGACTTGGCATGCTGTTTTCATGCCAGGCAACCTGCAAATCGTATGCCAAGTCGTGTCCTATTGTCCTCTATTAGAGCGGTCATATTTCATGCACTAGTTTTGTTGTGATTTTCATAGACATCTGTGTCAGATGTCTTGCAAATCGCAACTGAAATCGGCAGGTCACCTGATTTTGCAACTTCACTGTAAGTCGCACGATTTCAAAATCGGCTTTGTGACTGGGGGCTTGTGTCTTTTGGATAATTAATCTGGGAGTGACTTTTGCATTATTTTTTAGCTGCTGCACTTGCAGGGCTCTAATGAGGAAACTAGCAGGGTCTGCATCCCTTTAGAAGTGATTAACCTTTTAAGAGCATCTCACCAAAACTGAAATTTGTGATGTAGAGGATACCTAAAACCTAACTTTTATCTTAGTGCAGACTTCTGGGAAATTCAATGAGCCAATCACACAAGCAGGAAATGACATTTCTGGGTACATTTCATACACCTACTATGAATAGAAGTCCACCAGTTTTGTAATATCACATTGAATTTTACAGAAAATTACAGCTCCGCAGATTGAGGAAAATCATTTTTAATGACATTAAACTACAAATTTTTCCACAAATGAGAAGTTACCCTTTAAAGCCCAACTCCTGGAAACTTTGAAAATTGTCCCTTGCAGTGGAGCTGCACCCACACTGCAAGGGTTAATTGCTTGTTTAGGTCTAGAGGACTGTTCCCCGCAGCATCTTCTCCCCTACGCACCAGTGGTCTGAGGTCCTGATTTCTGCAAGACCAACATAGGGTCCATAGACCTACATTGGACAGGATGACATGCCCACTGCAGGGGCATGGAGGATCACCATATGGCAGAAAGTGAAGGATCAGGAATTAAATACACTTTTACTTTCCCCAAGGCCAAGTGAGCAATCAACCTTTCAGGATTCCTAGAGTAGAACTTCAAAGCTACTGTTAGGTTATAATTCCTGTCAGGGACCTTAGTGACCACATTTCTTGTCCTATTGTCACAGGCTGTTAGAGAAATCGGAGTGAAGTGAAATCCCCCCAGTAAGGACACAGACATAAGTAACAGTTTGACAGTAGAATTTACTTTTTCCAAGTCCATCCAAAAACTAAGAAAAGCATTAAAGTCGCACTTCAGCCCAGACTTTTTTCATGGGTTCCAGTTATGGACATTCCCCTTCCTTGTTGTGCAGTCGTTGATGATGGAATATATGTACCCCAGCAGCTTATCAACAGACAGATGCGTTACATTTCTTTATACACACAAAGTTGATAATAACTGCCCTGCTCAAAATCACTAATGACCTGCTAACCACCAAAGCTAATGGCCACTACTCAGTCTTCCTACTCCTCGACCTCTCCGCGGCCTTCGACACAGTTGACCACCCCCTCCTCATTAATAAACTACACTCCCTTGGCATCAGAGATTCCACTCTCTCCTGGCTCTCCTCCTATCTATCCCAACGCTCCTTCAGTGTTACCTATAACGCTACCACCTCCCCCTCTCTCCCCCTCTCTGTTGGGGTCCCCCAAGGCTCTGTCCTTGGGCCCCTTCTCTTCTCCATCTACACCTCCTCCCTCAGCAAACTGATACACCCCCACGGCTTCAACTATCACCTCTACGTCGATGACATGCAAATTTACTTCTTCACCCCTCGCCTCACCCCTTCAGTCTCCGCCCGTATCACCCACCTACTGAACGACATATCTGACTGGATGTCGCTCCATTTCCTCAAATTGAACCTTTCCAAAACTGAGCTCCTAATTTTCCCCCCAGCCCGCGCCCCCCCCCCCATCCTCTCCATCATGACCAACAACGCCACTATCAGTCCCACCCCGCAAGCCAAAGTCCTAGGTGTCACTCTAGACTCCAACCTGTCCTTCCAACGCCATGTCCAATCGTTGGCAAACTCATGCAGGCTGCACCTTCGCAACATCTCCAAAATATGTACGTTCCTAACCCCAGACACTACTAAACAACTCGTTCACTCCCTTATTATCTCACGTCTGGACTACTGCAACTCCCTTCTCACCGGCCTACCCCAACACAGGCTATCCCCGCTTCAATCTATCCTGAACTCAGCGGCCAGACTCATCCAACTTACCAACCGCTCCGCTTCTGCTACCCCCCTCTGTCATTCCCTCCACCGGCTTCCGATTGCCCAACGCATTAAATTCAAACTACTAACACTGACATACAAAGCCATTCATAACGCTGCCCCAAACTACCTCACTGACCTGATACCCAAATACCACCCAACCCGTAATCTTCGCTCCTCACAAGACCTCCTACTTTCTAGCTCCCTGGTCTCCACCTCCCACACCCGACTGCAGGACTTCTCCAGGACTTCCCCCATCCTCTGGAACTCACTACCCCAATCCATCAGACTGTTACCTACCCTCGTCACCTTTAGGCGCACCCTGAAAACCCATCTCTTCAGGGAAGCCTAGCCCACCCTCACCTAACAGCCGATCTCCTCCACTTCTCCTACCACTCCATCCCCCAAGCCACTTCCTCCTGAATCACTATCCCCTCCCTCCTAGATTGTAAGCTCGAAAGAGCAGGGCCCTCAAACCCTTCGTGTATTGTTTTGTTACTGTATTGTCTCATGTACTGTCCCCCACTATATTGTACAGCGCTGAGCAAACCTTTTGGTGCTATATACTGTATAATAATAATAATAATAATATCCCACACATGCTTTATGCTTTTAAGGGGAGCTCAGTGCCAGGAGCATTGTGCCAGTCACCGAATATTTATGGGCATAGAAGCATAACTAGACATGTGACCTTGTACACATCACAGTGCATGAGCCAGTGTAGGGGCACATCCACTAACAGGCACATGTTTACGCGCATAGAAGCCTAACTAGACATGCAATCTTGCGCACGTCATAGCATATTTGCAAATGTCTGAATGTCCACCACAGATACTGGAGCCAAGAGGCCTATTTAAACCTGAGCTTTGCATAGCATCATTATTGAATGGTTCTTCAGTTTGTACTCTTGTGATTACTGAGATCATGAAACTTATGCTGATCTTGTTATTGACCCAAATTTCACCTGACCTGCATTTGGATTATCCTTGTCTGCCTGTATTTGCTATTTATCTCTGTTACTGACCTCAGCCCAGACTTATGACGAGCGATCTGCTTATAGCCTTGGTACCTCACTGTCTGCACATTGCCAAGCTCTACTGGTTCCTGACTCTGGTCCAGTCTACGCAATGGTGCCTTTATTTTGCTCAGCTGTGTTACTTTTGACTTGACTCTGATTATACATGAACTTGGTGTATCCACAGTGTACCACCTGCTCATCTAGAACCAGCTCTTCCAAGTTCCAGTTATCAGTGTCTGCATGTAAGTGGGGCTTTGTGGTTGGCACCATGAGCACAAGTCCCTACCCTCACTCCTGTCCTGCTAGAACACTGCCCCTCCTGCTGAGGCTAAACCATCCGCCATATTGTGCCCCACTCCATGCCAGGGGCCTCCACACAACATTCCAGGCTGTTCACCTTTATATCCCCAAAGGAAGGAATATCCGCATATAAACGTGGATTTGCTGCACTTTACTAAGGGAAGTTAGGAAATGGCATAACAGTCACATCACATCAACATAAAATCCGGAGTCACTTGACATTACACAGTCACTCACAATTAGTGGACAGTCCGCCATAGTCACATGTGAAAGCATATGCAGCACCTCAGCAGCCATCTCCCTTACAGTCTTTCCTCTCCCTGGGGTCTTTAGTACTCACAGGACGTTGCTCTCTGTAATCACCTCCTCCTTAGGTACACCTCTTCCGGGACCCTACAGGGAAGTAGTCTCACACAGGAAACTTTTGGCCCCACCTAAAAGTCCTTTTGCAATTCACCCTAGCCCCAGCCTCCATGCCCAAACTGGATAATATTTTTATGATCTGTACATAATAAAATCAGATACTTTTTTTGATTTGTTTGGTTAAATTCTCAGTGCCGCATATTAAGTCCTATCATTTTGTGTAAGTGGAGTTTATCGATCTGGAATGGAACAACTAAGATCATTTAAGATCCAAAGTCTATCTCCTTATCCTTGAATCAATGAATGTCAATGAATACTATTGTCTATCACTAGGAAGATAATGCCTTGGTCCCAAGGTAACCCCCTAAATGGGATGGTTTTAAAGTTACCCTTTGGGGCTCTTTCATGGCCCTTTTTGGAGCCCTGAGAACTATTCACAATGCTTAGGCCTTGTCCACTGAACTTTCTGTGGCACAGGTAGAATGCTTGTAATAACCTGTTGCACTATTTAGCCACGGTGCATGGTGTTCCAGGGTTTAGATGTGGCGGGTAGCCCTGCAGCTGGCAGTCTGTAAACTCAAGAGCAGGGGCGGACTGACAACTCATTGGGCCCCCGAGCAATAGGGGATCATGGGGCCCCTATGTCCTTGCCCATACTCAAAAATGCCTATGAAAAAGGTACCAGGGGCACTTCATGGGGCCCCCTACTGACCCCAGGCCCTCGGGCAGTGCCCAAGTTTCCAAATGGTCAGTCCGCCCCTGCTCAAGAGGTTTACTTTCCAGGCGTTCGTCCCTGGATGCATGCAGTCCTAAACATTAGTACAGCTCAGTGCACCATCTAGCCACAGCAGCTGCCAGACTCTTGTAGGGTTTAACAGGCTGCTGGCAACAGGACTGGAGGGTTCACTTGTACCTTCTGCATGCAGCAAAATACTGGAGCCTCAAGCAACGGAGCTAAATGCCCAGTGGGCAAGGTGCCTTAGGGTGACATACTGTATATAGTGAGTGGATGAAATATAGCCTTATTCAGGACCCATCCCTATAGAAAGTACAAAGAGCACTCGCAGACCCCACACATTGGTCAATTTTTTTTTAATGGCTGCTAAGCAGATGATTGCCAGTTCTTGGAAGTCCCCCACTTTTCAATTTGAAGGGGTCAGGTCCATTATCCACAGCTTCTTTATCAATGAAAAATTGACGGCGGTGTTGGAGGATAATCATACGTTTCTCTCTTTGGCAACCTTTCTTTGGCAACCTTGGGTGGACTATCATCCGGTTTCTTGTTTTACCATGAAGCTCACTAATCTTTGATGTGTTGGGATTTGCCTCTCCAATCCTCCTATATGGGGGTTGTGTCTCCCGGCTCCCCCCCAGGTGAACTTCTTTTCTTTGCTGGTCTTTCTCTTTCTTCTCTCTGTTCTTTTCCTCTTTTTTTTTTGTTTTTCTGTCCTTTCTGGATTGAGGAGGTCTGGGGTTCTTGACCCCTTGGCCCTCTTTGGATCTTCTTGACCTTTTTTTCTCTCTCTCTCCTCTCATATGGTTTGTTTACATTAGACCAATTGTTTATCATTTGTTGTTGTTATCCGACAATTCAATGAATCTCAGGGATACTGTTTCCTCAAGAGGGCGAGGCTCTCCTTGTGTTTTTTTTTGCTACCTTTGTCACATGTAGCTTTTATGTTTCAGGATGTGATTGTGGGCTTCACAGCCCTCTGTTTTGCACAGTGTTTTCTGGACCCGGTGTGGGCCTCATATGTGTATTTCTGTGTTTTTGTATGATGTTTCCCTGTCCTCTATTGTCTGATGTCGCTTTGTATCATATGACTTATCATGGTTTGTATGTTTCTTTTACCATGTTTAATAAAACCTTTGGTACAAGAAAGTACAAAGAGCAAGTTATTCCCTCTCCCCTCTAAGGGAGAGGATTGAATACAGGTAAAGGGACTTTAAATGTGCCATAATAGAAAATATAACCAAAAAATATAAAAAAGAAATACACACAGCTTTATTGCAAATAATAACAGGACAAAAGCATCTCTAAAAACATGTGGTATGTGGAGCCAGGTGCAACATAACATTGGACAGGCAAGACAATGTACTTTACAGTATTAAAGATTTGTATATCCTTCTGTCTGGACGAATTAGAAGAAGGCGTACAGGATCAATTCATTTAGCTAACATGGCTTCATCAGCATCCACGCCAGCAGAAACAGCTGTATATGTCAAAATATGATTAGAATACACAATATGAAAATCATATTACAGATCATCCATACAATATACAGGTTTATATATGAATGAGGACAGTGAAGAATGTGGTAGAAGAAAAAAAAAGCTGAGCATGAGAGGAGCTATGGGGGGAGCTTTAATTAGAGGACCCAAAATGAGGCGATGATACTGGCATAAAGCAACACAATGAGTCATATCTGGGAAGAAGGCAGACCAAACTATATTTAGTGCTCATTCACACCAGCAGCACGATTAAATGAGTTTTTTCAGTGCAGGTTGGTGTCCATTGTGTACGGGCGGTACCTTGCACAGTTACAACACAATACACTGTATACTTTTTATTTTTAACTTTCTTTGAATATAACAAATTACATTTAATTCATTCCTACACACCACAGCAGAGATATTTGTGACTGGCATTGACATGAGGTGGGGTGTTTTCTATGTGCCCTAGCAGTGATCCTGTGTTGAAGTGAGCAGATTAACCCAAGTCACCGAATGTGGTATAAATGGGGAGGGAGAAGATGGTGGGGGGCAAGAGTGAGAGAGGGAAGGGAACAGAGCAAGGCAGAGCAAGGGTAGGAGATGGACAGAGGTAGGGGGGAAGCAAAGGATAAGGGCAGATCCAGATCTAGAGGGGTGCTCGTGTGGGCTGTGCCTATCACATACCTGGATAGGGAGCCTGTCGTGAAGAGGCAGGCCTCCCGTACAGCTCCGGCTCAAGGGTTACTGGTAGTGGGACAGTAGCCGCAGGAGCATGGTGAGGTATGAGCGCCTGTTATCAGTCCAGTAGTGTCATGCAGGCAGTTGAAGCAGCAGTAAATCCAATATTCTGAAGCGCAAGAGGAGGCCCAGTACCGTAAGGATCACAGTAAATGGTGCATTACCCAGGAGAGCTACCACTGCTGCTGTTACCATCAGATAGATGAATCCAGGTTTTTTCTATGGAGGTGAAGCAGCAGGACAGGCTGATGGTAGATAACCTGGCATGGATCACAGCTGTCAGCAGGTTGTAGAATTGCAGCAGAAGCCTGGATCCAGATGCAGATTTGCAGGGCTAATGAGCGGCAGTGTGCAGGATGGAAGATGCAGGGCGAGATGAGCCGGGTTGGTAACAGTCTGGCAGATCAAGCATAGATGGTAAATGGCAGAGTAGTCGGGTGACAGGCCAGGTCAGCAGCAGAGGTTCAATCAGACAGGAGGCAGAAGAGTAATCCAAGACAAGCCGGGGTCAGGGCAGGTAGCAGACAAGCCGGGTCAGTATCAGAGGTCAGGCACAAGAATCAGGAACACACTCAGAAGCTGTAGACCAATCAGCAATGAGACAAAACTGCAGCCTGTTTAACCGCCTCCCGCCCGCCATTTAATTAAATGACGGGTGCAAGGTGGTTCTCTCGTTCTGGGAGGACGTCCTCCCACTCTAACCACTCATGTGCGGCTCTGGGGGGCGTGCAGCGCGGCAATCGGTGCTGTGCTGTGTCCCCCGGAAACAGTGGATCACCGATCAATGGAAAAAGCCAAAGATGTCGGCTCGGTCATGTGATCAGCTGTGTCCAATCACAGCTGATCGCATGTAAGTAGGGAAATGCCGGTTATCGGCATTTCTATCCTCACGAGCTGTCACGCTGAGAGCTCGTGAGGAGGGGAGAGCCGGTAATCGACATTCCTCAGAGGGGACATGTACACTGATGATCAGTGTAGCCCCTAGCTGTGCCACCTGTCAGTGTTCATCAATGCCAGCTGTCAATGCTCATCAATGCCACCTGCCAGTGCCCATCAGTGCCACATCAATGCCACATATCAGTGCCTACCAGTGCACATCAATGCCACATCTCAGTGCCCATCTAAGCTGCCTGTCAGTGTCACCTATCAGTGCCAGTCAGTGCCACCTATCAATGCCAGTCAGTGCCACTTATCAGTGCCACCTATCAGTGCACATCAGTGCTGCCAGTCAGTGCCGCCTATCAGTGCCACCTATCAATGCCAGTCAGTGCCACTTATCAGTGCTGCCAATCAGTGCCACCTACCAGTGTCCATCAGTGCCGCCTACTACCAGTGCCATATATGAGTGCTGCCTTTCAGTGCCCATCAGTGATGCCTGTCAATGCCCACCAGTGCCACCTACCAGTGCCTCCTCATCAGTGCCAATCAGTGCAGCCTATTAGCGCCCATCCCTGCAGCCTCATTAGCGCACATCAGTGGAGGAGAAAAATCACTTATTTACAAAATGTTATAACAAAAACTAAGAAAAAACTTTTTTTTTCAAAATGTTCAGTTGTTTTTGGTTTGTTTTTGCAAAAAAATAAAAAACCCAGAGGTGATTAAATACCACCAAAAGAAAGCTCTATTTGTCTAAAAAAAAAGATAAAAATTTCATATGGGTACAGTGTTGCATGACCGCGCAATTGTCATTCAAAGTGTGACAGCGCTGAAAGCTGAAAATTGGCCTGGGCAGGAAGGGGGTACAAGTGCCCTGTAGGCAAGTGGTTAAATAATCCTTTTGGCACCAGTATTAGTGACAGGCGCGCGCCTATGGCCAAGTCCACGCACATCTGTCTGTCCCGTTACTGTTCTGCGCATGCGCATACTTTTATGCCGCGAACCTTCATCTGCACTATGGGCAAGTCCTCCCAGTCAGTGCCCCCCCCCATATTTTAATTGTAACCCCTCCCCACATCTCTTAGACCAATGCATCCCCTGCCAGCCATCTGTGGCCCAGTCAACAGGCCTCATCACAGATTCCACCCCCCTTCTTCCTCTGCAGTAGTTGATTGTTTGGGTCGCCATCCTCCTACCAAGCAATGACATTACATGCACTCCCCTACCCCAGCATTTACAGGAGGGAAAAATTGGAACTTCTGCCATCCAAACCTGCATCCTGCTCCACCTCCTGGCTCTTGCCCTCTTTTTCCCTGGCACTGAAGGATACAGCAGCACTCTGATGGGTACATTTGATGTAAGGAGGCATTCCAATGGGGGACAATTGATGCAGGGAGTGGTATTCTGTTGAAGACATTTGATGTAAGGAGGTGCTCTGATGGGGGCAATTGATGTTAGGGCACAGTCTAATGGACACAATTGATGGAAAAGGACAATCTGATGATAACAGTTTATATAAGGGGGCGATCTGATGACAGCAGTTTATGTAAAGGGACAACCTGATGGGGACCCTGATAAAACAGGACACCCTAATGGGGACTTTGATGAAAGGAGGCACTCTGATGGGGACCATGATGTAAAGAGGCACTCTACTGGGGACCCTCATATAAGGAGGCACTCTGATGGAGACACTTATGTGAGGGGGGACTCTGTTGAGGACTCCTGATGTAAAGGGGCTATGATAGGGACACGTGATGTAAGGGGGCACAAGTTCCATTTAATCATTGTAATCTAATAACAGCCTAATAAATGCACTTTTCATGGCAGCCACATATAGACGTATTCCATGTTCACTCCTGCACCCCCTCTGCACTACCTGGAAGCAATGTCAGATGTTACTTCTAGGTTGTGACACGTGGTACAGAAGTGCAGCAAATGAACAGGGAATACTGGTTCCCTGCATCCCATGACTCCAGATTAGACAGGCTAGATCTGGATCTGCCTTTGGGGGAGGGACAGCGTGAAGGGGGTTAGGCGCACACCCAAGAAGACAGGCTGGGAGCAGAAATCTGAGAGTTCAATGATTTCTGGGTTGGGGACGTGTGATCCAAATAGTCAGAGATGGGAAGCATTGTTTGCAGCTACTTTCTCAGACTAGGTCTGATCAGTATGAGGGGGGGAGGAACAGGACCAACAAAACCTTTTACACTAGGTGTAGACGAGATATTGGGGTTCAGCAGTTGCCCATAGAGTTATGTAACACTTTTCTTTAAAATTATAATTTTTCTTACTAGTATATCAATGGAGGGCAAAGATGATGACAGTTGTCACCTTAACTAGAAGCCCCCATTCTGCACACACAGTGCTGGGATACCACTCTGGCTTTACTCCGCCATATACAGCGTATTGCTCCTGCCAGCACTCAAAATAGAGCCCAGGGAAACAACACCATGCCCACTGAACTCCTATCTCTTCGTCTCTTTTCATAGTTTTCAGAGCACACTGCAAGTGGATGTCTTGTAAGCTCTTGCTGTTTCTCATATTGGATTTGTTAATGAACCCAGCTTGTGCAAGTAAGTAAACATGTGAGATGAAGCCAGGACGAGGGGAGGTAGTGGAGGATGGCGAGAGGGGACATGGTCCTGCCTGTGACTGAGCTGTGCTGAGGAGGAAAGCTGCATGGCCATTGGAGACTACAAGCACCAGCAAGGCTGACATGGAGTGCTGGGACAATGAACTCCCCTGTAGTCAGAGAGCCATGGATGACAGTTTATCACCAGGTTCATCCATGTACACTGTCGTCTCACAAGTTTAGGGGTCACACCTAAATTTCCTATAGAATATTTAGGGCCAGCTCACATATGGTTCTCTAGAAGAACACCAGTCACTGCTAGGACACACAGAAAACAATAGTTTTCTCTGTGTTCTATTTTCACTGCAACGTAGTCTGGATTTCCGCTGCAGTGATCTGTAATAAAACAGCATATAGGACAGGATCGCAGGTCACTGTGTAGGCAGGTGCACTTCAACCTCCTTGCACAGGTAACGTTGTTACAGCAGCTGCCGCGTAGAGAGGATGGAGAAGAGGAACTCTTGTCATCAGGGGAGCAGCCATTCAACTGGACATTGCTGCACTGGATGACTTCGGCGGCCATCTATAGTGAGGGCAGTGCTAATAAATAACCCACTACAGTTGGTTCGCATTTACAAAGTAGATAGGTCAGAGATAGGAACCCACTGGTGAGGGACAATTTGTCTAGAGTTGTGACAAAGGAGGTACAGTGTAGGTAATTCAAGCTTGAGCTGTTACCTTGGACCTCCTTTCTTCTGCCTCATGGGTGCCCCTGTCCTCATATTGGCTATCGTCAACCTACTAACATGTCTTCGACAGTACTGAGACTGCTGTACTAGGTTCGGTAATGATATTCAGGCCCTATTGCCACCTTATTGTAACTTTGAGTTAATACACTGTGCTGCAATCCTGGGCCTCCACTTAGAGTATCAAACGTCTGACCCCTCTTACAACTGTACAGCAGCCCAACACACTGAGCTGCTGTACAGTGACATGAATGGAGTGTCACTTTGTACATGTCAAATAGAGTTGAGTAAAAAAAAAGGGAACTGTGTGTTATTCTGAAACACATCATACCTCCCCTACCACCGCCCTACCGCAGCTGGATTGGACAGCTGCTGCACGCTAAACCTCTGGAAATGTCTGGGCAGTGTGAACATAATCTTATCCTAACAGGAAGAAGGCTCATACAGACTGGAGCTTCTGTGCTGATTGAAATCTTGAAGATCAGCTTGTTTTTTTACTGAACTCTGCATTGTGTTCCCTTTGGTGAAGTCTGCCCTTATTTCCTGTGGTAGTGACCAGGGATGAGCTTGGGAGGGTTCAGACACTAGTATGAACCCACCTGAGCTATCCCGTGTTGAAGCTGTCAAAGCTGACAATTAATCATGGGCGACTGAGACACCCCTGCCCTGCAGTCGCAGTAATATATGCCCCTAGCAAGCATGCAGCTGCAAGGCTGGGAATACCTCTACCACCTACGATTGGCTGTCTGCACTGACAGCTTTTCAGCAGGATAGCTCAGGCAGGGTTGGACTGTCCAAACATGCCTAAGCTCATTCCTAGTGGTGACACCAAGTCATGTCCTGACATTCTGGATCTTCAAGTGACAGAAGTAAGGTGAAATGTTTCTGGACAAAAGGACCCATACAACAATACACCCCATATAACTTTTAACTCTTCCCCAATTTAAAGAGACCCTGTCACCAACTTAACACATTGCAGGTAAAAGCACAAACATATTAAGTATTTTATCTTTTTTTTTTTTTTTTTTTGCTGTGTCTTTATGTAGCACCCTCTAGTGTGCTATTAGAATAATGTAGGCAAATGTGCTATCCATGACTCATGGTAACTATGTGAGTCCGTGATTAAGGTCAGGTTACTGCAGGTCAAGCTGGATGGCTTAACAAATTGGGACTCTATCGCCTCCACCTGGTTCTGGAGGACCATTGGGACCTTCGAGAAGCCAGTAGGCGGAAGAGGTGGAGACCTAATCTGCATGTTTTGGGAGTCTAAACAATCCCAGGTTTGTAGATCCTGGTAGAGTGATGGACCAGCCCATAAATATGGGAGAGTCAGGATGGCAGGGCAGTGGGGTGGAAGATGGAGTGCTGAGGAAACTGTCAGTGGCCTAGGAGCGGTCCCCTAGGTCTAGGGGGAGCAGCTTCTAGGCAGGGCTTGGGCTGACTCAGGAGGGTCCATTCAACAGTACAGCATGAACAGGATCAAGACCTGGGAGCAAGGATAACTGAGTGAGTACATCAGCATACCCAAGGATGTACAAGGGGAGAGACTGCCATATGTAGCAAGCTTTCAAAGGACAGCGTTGTGCTTAATCTTTTTTTATTGTCCTGGGAGATCTTCAGAGCAGCAATTGAGGGCTGGTAGTGTCTGCAGGCTGTGGAGTTGCGAGCAGTTCTACAGGGGAGAGGATAAATCTCTGCATGTAGTTTTCAGCAAGCTAAGCTAATTTTCAAGGGGGACAGCAAGTAACTAGCCCATAAAGGACAGTTGCTATTGATCTGCAAAGACTGATGGCCTTCCAGAAAAAGAACAATCCAGGATCTGTTTCTGTAAATAGAAAATAAGTTGTCCCCCATGCTAAATTGGACATCCCATAATCTCTTTTACCCTATCCAAGTTATTTCCCCTAATAAAATAACAAAACCCAAGTTCAAGGACAAACATATAACAAATCACCAGCGCTTCTATGTGTAAAAACATTATGTGAAAAATTATATATAAATCAAATTCTACTAAGCAATGCTGCTGTTCAAAAAGTGCAAAAACACCATCACATATAATAATAAACACAGCGCAAAAAATATTATTGGAATAAATTCCACAATCTTAAATAAGTAGTGCTTGAGTACTCCAATAAATAAATACGTGTAAAAGAAAAGAAAGTCCAAAAAATATATATTTCGTTCTTTTAAGACAAAAAATTATAACACCACGTAGCTTTTTTTTCCATAAAAGCAGCGGTACATATTACACTCACATTTTGTCAACAATACATGAGCCTTTTGATAGTATTTCTAATTTGTCCTCCAAAGGTAACACAGCAGTAACAACGATGGCTCCGGAGCACCGCTATTCACATGCGCTCCACTCACCGGACGTGACATCACACAAGACCATCGAAACCGTAAATTGCATCAACGCATTTCACCCCTCCTCCAAGGCATCCACACAGACTATAATATATACCGCTGTTTTTATGGAATAGATAGCCCAACAGTTTTACACAATTAGTGTCCTTTCTGTTTACCTTTTGCCCGCATGGTGAATTATGGAACATATTGATGAATTGCACCTACACTCCATAACCATGGGTCTGGCACTCTAATGAACCCTGTATATCTCTGTGAGCACATTCCACTAGAAATAAGCATTTTTTTAATCTTAAGCCCAAAAATCTAGGAGTCCATCATATCTGGTGAGTGTGGAAGACACAAGGGAGGGTCCACTGAGCAATACGTGGTGTTATAGTTTTTTTGTCTTAAAAGAACGGGATATGCATTTTTTGGGACTTTCTTTTCTTTTACATGCATTTCTATATTGGAGCACTCAAGCACAAATTATTTAAGATTGTGGACTTTATTTCAACAATATTTTTTGTGCTGTGTTTATTATTACAAGTTAAAAGACTGTTCACTAACTGTGGATGCAAGTGTGGAAAATGCGTGTTGCCTAGCTGTGAGGAGCTAAGGGGGCTTATGGAAACACAGCGGCCCTCACGAGGGTAGTGCTACGATTACTTTCAATAAATTTAAATTCACTTGCAAGGTGACACTGAACTTGGTAGAAAATTAAACTAGTATTACTATTTCTACAGATCTTGGGACAGATTGGAGGTGAGGCAGGCATCTTGGGCATGTTCAGTAGCAGGGATGAGGTCAGGTGTGTTGGTATCGTAGTTTGAATTTACCTGAGCGATCCAGCCAGGAAGCTATAACTGTACTGTACTACTAACCACTAAATGACTGTACTGCCCATAATACTCCATGAAGAGTCAGTTCCCCCACCTTGCACATCATAGCCCTCTCCTCTTCTGGGGTCTACTGTTTTTCTCTGACATCAAAGATCTGGTGGCTATTTTCTCCTGGGACCTAACTCTTTTGGTGAATGAGTAGGGGTACTATGTACCCCTACTCATTCACCTAGGGTAGGGCCAGGATCTAGGGGACCCCCCCCATGTTGAGGGCATGTGGCCTGGTATGGTTCGGGGGGGGGTGCTTGCTTGTTCCCCCCCTTTCCTGACCTGCTGGGCTGCATGCTCAGATAAGGGTCTGATATTGATTTGAGGCGTGACCCCCATGCCATTTTTTGTTTATTAATTTTGGCATGGGGTTCCCCTTAAAATCCAAACCCGAAGAGCCTAGTATAGATGGGGGGGGGGGGGCACACCTTTTGTTTTCTTGTTTTTTCATTGCTGGGAATCCCTTTTTTTTACATTCAGCTGTCAATGAGGAAACCACTGACAGCTGATGAGGAGAGGGCTTCCTGGCTCTGTCTCCTTAACAACCAGCTATTCTTCACACAGATCGGTGGATACATTTTCAACCAATTCAATACAAATAAACAAAACAAAATGATCGGTGGATACATTTTTAAGCAATTCAATACAAATAAACAAAGATAAACTAATTTTAAATAAATGTGTTACTGTTGTTATTCAGAAATTCAGATACATCCGAATCTCTGAATCATCAAAAATTCATCTGAATCGTGATTTGGACCAAAACGAATTGCACATGTCTAGCAATTACCGCCATTTTATTCTCTATGGTCTCTCTTAAAAAAAAAAAAAAAAATATATATATATATATATACAGGTATATAATGTTTGGGGTTCTAAGTCATTTTCTAGCAAAAAATTACTGATTTCTATTTGTAACCAGAGTGTCACAATAAAGCCCGGTCCTGATTACCTCTTTTTAATACGTTTTAAATACATATTTTCCATTACCACACTTTAATTGTACGATACATTTTTTTCCTGTTGAGGCATGAAAGATTTTGGTAGAATTTACCTGGTCCTGGTATCACTATGGTTGAGTACGCCATATCTGTAGTGTTACATGAGCGACAGGTCTGAGTCTTGTGAGATCACGGCAGCTCCCAGCAGTAGTCTCCGAGGTTTTGAATGTCTACGCAAAGGAATATTTTGCTAACAACTACTTAGTGTGACTCAATAAAATAATTCTGTTTATATCCATTCAGGTGGGCCTTCACAATGCATATTGTTTGGAAAATCTAGACCAGGCTTTCTCAACCCTTTCAACACAGAGGGGCATTTGAAATAACTTCCCAGTCTCAGGGAGTCCCTGCTAAAAATACTATATCTACAACTCATGATACATTAGTGCGATGGTCATTGGGAAGACTTCCCCCTTACAGATAGCTAAAAATATGAATGGTGTCTGTGTGGGAACTTATCTGTGAAGCAGAAATTGCTCATTGTTCATGGAACCTCCTGCAACCTCTGGAGGAATCCTGGTTGAAAAACCCTGATTTATACTGTCAGATTGTGCTTACCACAAGCTAAGGAGATCTGATTTTAACCTCCCTAGCGGTATTCCCGAGTGTAGCTCGGGGTAAAGTTTCAGTACCAAAAGCGGTAACCCCGAGCTACACTCGGGCTTACCATGCAGCGTTGCATAGGGAGTCCCTGCAGCGCTTACCTTGTCCTTCGCTCCCACGATGCAGCCCCTGCAGTGTCCCCGGCCATCTCCTCCGGCTGATGCCAGCATCCGGCTTCTGTGTTCCGGTCCCTGTGATGTCGGAGGCAAATTTTAAATTTTTTTAAAAATGTCATTTTTTTAAAAATGATTATTGCATAGTAAAACATTGCTGTTTCAAAACATTTCACATACATTTTGTCCCTACTGCTTTGTCCTGTCCCCTGCCTGCATTATCCCCTGTTCTTTCTGCCTGGAAACTTAGAAAAGTCCATGGCGTCCAAAAAGCAGCCCTTTATTTCAAAAGCGGTTTTAGACTGGCTAGAGAACAGCGATAGTAAATCAGAACCACTTGCAGAATTGAGTGATAATGATTTGTGGGGAAATTCGTCATCAGACACTGAAAACGATTCTGCGACTTTGCTCAGCGATGTGCGAACTTGGCTCTATATTTCAAATTTCAGTGTTTTTGGTTTGATTATATTATTTAAATTTATGATTATTAAATTATTATTTTTTATGATTATTTATTAAATTATAATTTATGATTTTGCGTTTCAAGTTTTATCATATCCGGAATGTTTACTAGACTCTTGTTCGGACAGATTTCAGTGATTCCTAAATTACAGGCCTACAATAAAAAAAAAATACATATTTCCATACAAAAAAATGGTACCGCTTTCAGCACCAAAAATCTGAAATAATCATACCCCTAGGGAGGTTAAACATAATTGTCTCAAAAACATGTAAACACTTATCATGAGAGTACTTGAGATAAGCAGGTGATACTAATGGTGGTGGTCAACTTACAAGTTATAGGGGGCTTTATCTGCTGCCCATGATACCATCAAGGGAATTGCGCGTAACTGGTTTACGTAATACTATGAAAGACTCTTGAGACTGTGGACATACTACAAGAGATGGTCAGAGACTGTGGACATTATACAGGTGGGGTTAGGGACACTGGAGTTCTTGGTCAAAACAGGACCAGGGACAGTACTTATCATGAATAAGTCTTCTGCTTCTAGATACCCCTATAATAGTTATCTTTTGATGGTTAATATAAGCAGCTGTAACAGCCACTCATCAAGTGCTGACTATGCCCACTGTTTTCACACCTGCGCTCCATTCAAAGAAGCCATACAATGATTTCCACAATGCAAAGTGCACTATGAATAGAGGATAGGTGGATACATGAAAGTTCTACCTCCTCCAGTCATGGAATGCTTTTCATTGTGGGAACACAAAATATGGCTTCTGTGAATGGAGCATGGGGGCTGAAAGATGGGCATAGCCAGCACTTGACTAGTGTATGTCACAACTGTAGCCACTCATTGTATGCCCCCCAGCACTAAAAGGTCACTGCTACAGTGGTATCCTGGGGCATATGACTCCAGGTTTTAACCTTAAACAGCAGCCACCAGCACTTGTTTGTAAGCACAGTATAATTGTATTGTAATTTTCTGTATTTAATCTTTCAAAAAATGTAAAACAGACTTTTCTTTTTGTGTAGATTCTTTCCTAGTCTTCTTCCATTTCCAGCTATTATAGGAGTTGGGACCTCTCCAGCATAAACTGTACTAGCCTTTGTAGGGGTACATTTTCAGAAAATATTCTCATAATCTTTAGTGTGAGTGTATGTGTATATATAAAAGTAATTTTGTGCATACACCCTTCATGGTATGTCTAATATGCTTATTTCCACATGTAGTCAAGTACTAGGCAGCAGGGAGTAAGCTGTGACATTATCCACATTTGCCTGTGTATTGGGAGTGAACAGACAAGCTAGACTTCAATACGCTACCGACTCCCATCACCAGAGGAAGCAGGAGTGCTGGCAGCACCCAATGGACTGTAAAGCTAGTCATAGTGGAAGATGATGTTGAGTTGATGTTCAAGCAGGGAGAATGATTGTGAGCCTCTATTACTCAGAGGAAGCTGTTACAGGGGAGAAGAGAGAAGCAGTATTTATCCAGCCTGTCTTTGAATTGTGCAGAGGTTGAAGTGAACACATCTTCCCATCACATCTGCTTGCAACTAGAGCCGAAGCTTCAGGGATGCAACTGGAAGACCACAGAGAAAGAGAGGGTCAGAGAGCATGGGAACTGAGGCTGTGTCACTACCGCTGGAAGCCTTACGCTGACCCCATACCAAAGCATCACTGCCGGTTGAACCAAGGTCCAGAGCCACACCTAACTAAAACAGAAGATTCTCTCACAAGCAGTGAGACTTCTGTGCTGAGTTTGCTGGGTCTGGTGAGAAGGACTTGCAGCCATGGTGTATTGCCACTAGAGAGACTGAGCTCTGGGGAACTGACTGCACAGCTGTCCTATAGCCCACTACTGCCTGCAAGCCTTCCTGTGACTATTTTCATGTGAAGCAACAGCATAAATGGGCCCCAATGTTAGCCGGCTGAAGATTCAGAACTAAAAACTACCCATTTACCGTTGTCACACAGGTACCTTTGGTAGTGCTTAGTTCAGGGGTACCGTTCAAGGGATATCACACAGGGACTTAGTCATTCTCTTTGTGTACACCCCAAACAGCTGCAGTACCCTTATTCACAGCACAATTCATGTTTATATTTACCGTTTGTTGCTGAACTAACTGAATTATGTGTTCAAGTCTAGTGGTACAGAACTCTAATCTAAGCTACTGTACTTTGAGCATAGTAATTCCCTATCTAGCAGTCTGTGTCTAAACCCACCTTCTGTATATTTATTTATGCTCAACCCATCATTTACTTTGACTCATGCTAATACATTGAGTTCCTTTACCAATAAACAGCCTCATGTTCATTTTTTAGTGTTAGCTCATTACTAAGTCAAAGATATTGGATATTGTAACAGCAAAAGAATGGGCATGCCAGTCTAACGCATTACCTTTATTCACTGTTTATTGATTAGATAAAAGCAAATATTATACCCTCAGCCAGTGGGGCTGAGGGTGTTGTTAGAGTCAGGGCGTGGAATAAACAATCCAAGTTAGCAAGTGGTTCCTTCAGGGGTTTTGTTACGCATATAGCAACCCCTGTGGGATGTAAGCTGACCATAGATGATTCGAATCTTGTTCGGTTCAGCAGGGACTGGCTGAGATTCAAATTGCCTATGGGCAGGCTGATTTATTGTACCCAAATCGATTGTTGTACGACTTGGGTACAACCAGCAAGTTGGATTTTTACATGGATTTTTACGTGGTTGCAGGAAAGAAAATCGCATCATCTATGGCCTGCCTAAGTCTGCTCTGGGATCCAAACAAATAAAACTTACATGGCAAGATTTTACTTTTCTAAAGCAGATTGAAATTACTGTTATTTTGTAAATCCATGCTGCTATGACTAAGTAGACATTGGTGGCAAATCTGAGGTTTTGGCTGCACAAAGCTGTCCTGTACAAATAAATATAATTGCATTTTCTTGATAATATAATAGCACAGAAATCTCATATTCCATCCTTGTCAGGGTGATGCAGTGTCTGTAAACTCTGTCTCTGCATCGAATCATGGAGTTGTAAAATACTGTAAATAAACTTTTTTTAGCATGGGAAAACTGTTTAAATGTTTTTTTGTGTATCTTAAAGGCATTGCAAAGCTGTAAAATCAGGATGAAGAGCAAAATGTAATAAAGTAGTAGATAAATTAATACCATCCCATCATTCTTTAATGCCCAATTGAACTCTTACTATTTAGTACTGTAAATCAGTCAGGCTGTATATGCAGTCATAACTATTGGGATCCTTGAGCAGCATTGCTGATTGGAACAATGTTCAGTGGGAAGTGTTGGACTACCGGGTGCTGCTGCACATGGCATTTTAACCCTTTTGACAACACTTAGCAGTGTAAAAAAAAAGACCCATATTGCTGTACATACATGCAACCTTGGTCAATAGGGTTTAATAGACCGTGGCCCCTTGTACATGCAGGGCTAACTTACAATATCTTTCCAAAGGGGTCCCTTCAACTCACTTATACCCAGCCACTCCCAAATCCATCATTGTTTTGTTTAAATTGAGAAAAAAAACATTTTGGTCACCTAATCCATTTTCATTGTCATGTGATGGGGAAGGGGCCACCTGTTGCGCGCACGCGCGCGCGCGCGCACACACACACACACACACACACACACGATGTTGCTAAAAGTATTGGGACACCCCTCAAAATCATTGAATTCAGGTGTTCCAATCACCTCCATGGCCACAGGTGTATCAAATCAAGCACCTAGGCATGCAGACTGCTGCTACAAACATTTGTGAAAGAATGGGTCACTCTCAGGAGCTCAGTGAATTCAAGAGTGGTACCATGATAGGTTGCCACCTGTGCAATAAGTCCATCCATGGAATTTCCTTGCTACTAAATATTCCACGGTCAACTGTTAGTGGTATTATTACAATGTGGAAGCAACTGAGAACAACAGCAACTCAGCCATGAAGTGGTAGGCCACATATAATGATAGAGCGGGGTCAGCGCATATTGAAACGCACAGTGTGCAGAAGTCACCAACTGTCTGCAGAGTCAATAGCTAAAGACCTCCAATCTTCATGTGGCCTTCAGATTAACACAACAGTGCAAAGATAGATTTATGGAATGGGTTTCCATGGCCGAGCAGCTGAAACCAAGCCTTACATCACCAAGTGCAATGGAAAGCGTCAGATGCAGTGGTGTAAAGCACGCTGCCACTGGACTCTAGACCAGTGGATATGTGTTCTCTGGAGTGACGAATCACGCTTCTGTCTGGCAATCTGATGGACGTGTCTGGGTTTGGCGGTTCCAGGAGAATGGTACTTGCCTGAATACATTGTGCCAAGTGTAAAGTTTGGTGGAGGGGGAATTATGTTGAGGGGTTGTTTTTCAGCGGTTGGGCTTGGCTGCTTAGTTCCAGTGAAGGGAACTCTTAACCCCTTGACGCCGAGCGGCCGCATATTTGTGAGCAATTAAAAAATACATACTGTATTTGCTGAGAGAGAGCGCACCCTGCATGCTCCCAGCATATATATATATATATATATATATATATATATATATATATATATACACACTGCTCAAAAAAATTAAAGAAACACTTTTGAAAACACATCAGATCTCGATGGGGAAAAATATCATGCTGGATATCTATACTGATATGGACTGGATAATGTGTTAGGAACGTAAGGATGCCCCATCGTTTGATGGAAATGAAAATGATCAACCTACAGAGGACTGAATTCAAAGACACCCCGAAAATCTAAATGAAAAAATTATGCAGCAGGCTAGTCCATTTTGCTGAAATTTCATTGCAGCAACTCAAAACGGTACTCAGTAATTTGTATGGTACCCATGTCCTTTTATGCATGCCTGACAATGTTGGGGTATGCTCCTAATGAGACGATGGATAGTGTCCTGGGGTATTTCCTCCCAGATCTGGATTACTGAGCTCCTGGAAAGTCTGAGATACAACCTTGAGGCGTCAGATGGACCGAAACATGATATCCAAGAGGTGTTGTGTTGGATTTAGGTCAAGCGAGCGTGGAGGCCATTCAATGGTATCAATTCCTTCATCCTCCAGGAACTGCCTGCTTACTCTCGCCACATGAGGCCAGACATTGTGATGCAACAGGAGGAACCCAGAACCCACTGCACCAGTGTAGGGTCTAACAATGGGTCCAAGGATTTCATTCCGATACCTGTGCGTCCCTCCATGGATATGCGTCCCCAGACCATCACTGACGCACCACCAAAATGGTCATGCTGAATGATTTTACAGGCAGTATAACATTCTCCACGGCTTCTATAGACCCTTTCACGTCTGTCATATGTGCTCAGGGTGAAACTGCTCTCATCTGTGTAAAGCACAGGGCACCAGTGGCAGAACTGCCAATTCTTGTGTTCAATGGCAAATTCCAATCAAGCCTGTTTCTGATTGTTTGGTCAGAGACATTCACACCAGTTGCCTGCTGGAGGTAATTTTGTAGGACTCTGGCTGTGCTCATCCTGTTCCTCATTGCACAAAGAAGCAGATACCGGTCCTGCTTATGGATTAAGGACCTTCTCCGGCTCTGTCCAGCTCTCCTAGAGTAACTGCCTGTCTCCTGGAATCTCCTCCATGCTCTTGAGCAGTGGTCTCCAAACTGGGGCCAGATGTGGCCCTTTGCTTGCTTGTATCCAGTCCTTGGGGCACTATTTAATTCACTAATACCAACAATGGGGCACTATTCCTTCATATGACACCAACGATGGGGAGCAATTCCTCTCAATGACACCAACAATGGGGCCCAATGGCACCACTGATGGGGCACAATTTAGGATCTTTTCTACTGCTAATGGTCACAGTGACTGCCTGTGCAACCTCTGTAGGGTCCAGGTATCCCCTAATGCTACCAGTAGTGACACTGACCCTAACCAAATGAAAAACTAGTGAAAAACAGTCAGAAAAGATGAGTATGGAAAAATGTCGTTGGCCTCCACCTGTAAAACCATTCCTATTTTGTGGGTCGTCTCATTGTTACCCATCTAGTGCATCTGTTGTTAATTTCATTAACACCAAAGCAGATTAAACTGATTAACAACCCCCTCTGCTACTTAACTGACCAGATCAATATCCCAGGAGTTTAATTGACTTGATGCTATATCTGATAAAAAGTGTTCCTTTAATTTTTTTGAGCATTATGTGGTATATATATATATGTATATATATATATATATATATATATATATCCCACAGACATACCCTTTATTGCCAAAAGTATTGGGACACCCATCCAAATCATTGGATTCAGGTATTCCAATCACTTCCATGGCCACATGTGTGTAAAATCAAGCACCTAGGCATGCAGAATGCTTCTACCAAAAATTTGTGAAAGAATGGGTTGCTCTCAGGAGCTCAGTGAATTCAAGCATGGTACCATGATAGGTTGCCACCTGTGCAATAAGTTCATCCATGAATTTTCCTTGCTGCTAAATATTTCATGGTCAACTGTTAGTAGTATTATAACAAAGTGGAAGCCACTGGGAACAACAGCAACTCAGCCACCAAGTGGTAGGCCACGTAAAATGACAGAGCGGGGTCAGCACATGCTGAAGTGCACAGTGCGCAGAAGTCGCCAACTGTCTGCAGAGTCAATAGCTAAAGACCTCCAAACTTCAAGTGGCCTTCAGAGACCTTCATGGAATGGGTTTCCAAGACGGAGCAGCTGCATCCAAGCCTTACATCACCAAGTGCAATGCAAAGCATTGGATTCGGTGGTGTAAAGCACACCGCCACTGAACTCTAGAGCAGTGAAGACGTGTTCTTTGGAGTGACCAATCACATAATTTTTAAGTGAGTTTACAATTTTGTGTTGGGCTGCATTCATAGCCAGCTGGGGCCATATGCGGCCCTTGGGCCACAGGTTGGGCACCCCTGAATTATATCTTGCTTTTCAGTAAACAAAAGATCATAATTATAACACAGTGGTCAAATGAAAAAAGATAAAAATCAATAAAAAAAATTATATTTTATTAAAAAAGGTCTGAAACATATAATTTAAGACACACATATGATATAACACATATCAATATGTATGTCCTAAAAATGAGAACATATAACATAAAAATGATGTATATGTACATATCTCTATGTAACTAGCAGACAAAACGTCACCTGGTAAATCAGGAGAACTGATGATTAACTAGAAGTCCACTAGGGGGTGCTCACATTATTCTCAATAAATATTTCCAAACGATACACAATGAAAATAAATCTTTACAGAACCAGAACTAGTAAAACCTATTATTGGGGAGATACTGATCCCAAAGCAGCTTTAAGGTCTGATTTAAACCAGGGCGATTTCAGTCACACAGAATCGCATAACAATGGAAATCACATTGGTATAATGCTGCCCATTCACATCAATGCAACTCAGCACGGTGCAATTTTGGAAAAGGTACTCGTACTACTTTGTTGCGATTCCAGTGTGATTTTGACCCCATAGAATAAGCAAACCATATCCAAAATACAGCCATGTTGTAACCAAGTCGCACTACATAATTGCACTGAAAATCAGGTCAAAATGAGATTGCGGTAGTGTGTACCTAGTCTTAAAGCCTAGAGTAGCGTTAATTCTACTTTGGAAATTGTAACTAAGTGCGCTGTTAACCACTTGCCCTCCAGAGGATTTAACCCCCTTCCTGACCAGGCCATTTTTTGCCATACAGCTCTGCATTACTTTAACTGACAATTGCATGGTCATGCAACACTGCACAAAAATGAAATTTATGTCCTTTTTCCCCACAAATAGAGCTTTCTTTCGGTGGTATTTAATTGGCTGTGTATTTTTTATTTTTTGCTCTATAAACAAAAAAAGACTGACAATTTTAAGAAAAAAAAACAATATTTGTGACATTTTGCTATTAAACATGTCCAATAAAAAATTTTAAAAAATCAAATTCAGTCATGAATTTAGGCCAAAATGTATTCAGCTACATGTCTTTGCTTTGTCTGGCGGTATAGAAAATGGAATTACATTTTTTTTTTATACTAGTAATGGCGGCGATCTGTGACTTATTGTGGGACTGTGGGACTGCGGTGGACATTCTGACACTGGGAGGAACTGACTAACTGCCACTGACATTCCCAGTGACACTAATACAGTGATCAGTGCTAATAAAAAGCACTGACACTGTACTACTGACACTGGACAGGAAGGGGTTAACATCTGGGGGGATCAAAGGGTTAACTGTGTGCTGTTTTGCTGTGTGCTGTGTGTGTGTTTCATTGTGTAAGCATATTGCTTTGTATTGCTCCCCAGCAGCACTCACCAGCCAGGACCCAGTGATCAACAGCTGAGGCCGTGGGCAGGGTTCGTGTGCGTTATGCACGCCCCCTACCCGGAAATGCAAAATTATGTATATATACGTGATTTTGCATAGCCGTGCTGCCCTGTTGCAGTATTTCTGCTATAGGGCGGTGGGAAAGCGGTTAATCTGTGGATGTAAACAATGTAGCCTCCAAGCTAGAAAAAACTTCCTACAATAAGATACTTTTGTTTACTATGTATCATTTTGAGACATTCATTGAGAACAATGTGAGCACTCCCTAGTGGACTTCCATATATATATATATATATATATATATATATATTTTTTTTTTTTTCCCTACAGTGACATCCACAGTTGAGTTTATAGAACACAACCATATTCATATGAAATGCATTCTAGATTTCAAAATTTAAATTTTTTATGAAAGATCACTTTTTTAAATAGATTTTTGTATATGTTTTAACATTATTATTTTTTTCATCTTATATTTTATATATTTTGTGCATTCTATATGCACTGTACAGAGTGTCCACATAGGAAATATCACTATATATGTTTGTTTGTATATATATATATATATATATATATACACTATATATATATATATATATATTTATGTGTGTGTGTATGTGTATAATATATCATTATATAAGCTCACCAGACCTTAACCCCCTTGACTTCTTTTTTTAGGGGGTATGCTAAAGGAGAAGGTGTACTCAATGAAAATCATAGATATGATTCACCTGAAGAAACGCATCAAGAACAAATGTGCTCAAATTGATGCAAATGTGGAGTTACTGCATTAGGTTAATATGAATTGTACAGTACATTGAACTTTGCATCACAAATGGTGGAAATCACATTGAATATGTTATTGATTAATATTCTAATGAAATAAAATGTTGAAAAATGTATTAAAATTTATTGAAAATATGCATTTTGCCTGGGTGGGTAGACTTTAGAGACACCCTGTATATTTGGTTTTGTATTTTAGCCCTGTTGAAGAAGGATACCTTAATGTGTTACTAAACCCACAACAGTGAAATCAGTTTGTATATGCAGTAAAGCACGCTTGTTATTCACTGTGAAACCTAAGGGGTTAATCCTCCACATTATACAAAAAGACACGTTGATCCTGTCTTCTCTGATCCTCCCCTTCTTCTACTGTCCCCAATCCATCTGCTAATAGTACAAAGCTCTAGGAGTCACTCTGCACATGCTCAATTTAGTGTGTATCACTAGAGAGTTTTTCTTTTCTTTGGGAAGGTGCATGTGATCAGTACAGGGCCGATCTGCACTGTCCAGACAGAGGGTCGGGGGTCCTGCAGCCTCATAGGACAGTCAGAGGAGAATGAAAACTACTCCTACAAGATTAACCAGTGTTCAGCTGGACACTAATAGAAGTCACAACACTGCTATATACTGCTGATGCGAAAAGGTATTTAGCAGTTTATATTTACTAAAATAACTTCATTTCCATGTTCTGAGTGCTGTGGAAGAGCAGATACAGTGAATGCAGGGTCATAGGTTTAGTAACACTTTAACCCCAGAAAGGCTTTGGCTACTATGTTTCTACTGGTTGTGACTTTTATTAAGAATAACTGATATATGGACTTTTTAAGTGGATCATTTGGTGCTTGGTTTCTTCTGTTTACACAAACTTTTTTTTTTATCTAGGTATAAAAGATGCAAATTAATGCAGCTCTGCAATCAGTAATACATCATTAAATGTATTTTTAAATAAAAGCAGTGTAAGTGTAAATGTGATCTGGTATCAGCCTCTTTCAGTCCCTGTATAGCAGGGTTGGAGTGTAAAAAAAGAAGCAGCACAAGGAGCCAATCAGTTCATGTGCTGACAAGGCACATGCTCTCATCAGTGCGCTGTTTCTCCTTTCACTGTCCAATCACAGGCTGGGTCAGCTCACGGATGATTAACGTTGGCTCAGCAAAAGTGGGTTAAAATATACTGACAACATGGAGAAAAAAATACCAAGAGGAAACCTCTTGACGGAAGTTGGATATTGCAGCCAAATCTAGTTTAGTCAAGTTATTTATTTTATCTTTTATTTGGCAATTTTTTACTTATTATTTGCCTGGAGTTCTGATTTTAATTACCACATGCTATTCTCTTTAGGACCTCTGTTATTTTTTGAGTTTGAAAGGGAGCCTTCTCTATGTTCCTGACAGCTATCATTTTGTCTTGGCTCCCCCTATTTTCTTACTGGGGGCACAATCTTTTTCTTGCGTTAGATGAGGTGAAATATTCTAGATGCCAGTGCTTCTTGCTTCCCTGGGATTCTCTTATTATCTTCTGTGAGAATCTCATCCTCCCTTCCATGTCCTGCCTTGAGTGCATGTCAAACATTATACAGTTTGCCTTATGGGTGGGGTCAGGACTGTCATCTATAGCTTCCTGCCATGTTTCCCCTTGGAAACAAGCCCTTCTTCTATTTCTGCACAGGGTGGTCCCTCCATGGGATTCCTGGCTTCTCTTCCATCCAGCTGGGTGGTTATTTTACCTTTTTTTCTAGGGCTTCTGCCCTCTGGGAGCAAGTCCCTCCTTCCCTACCTGAGTTCATTCTCCAAGAGATGTCGGGGTCTTTTTACAGCATTTAGCATCTTTTTTTCTCACAAAGTTGCAGAACCACCACCTTTTCTTCTATTCACAGTTTCAATTCAGTTTTTGTTAGGAGTATTGTTTGAGACTGTGCTGGATGCTTCGGTTGCAAGGTGCTTTTGCTCTCAACTGCCTGTTCAGGTCTGTTGACCCTTCCTAATTTTCCAGTTTTGGCTTAGGTGCCCACCCCTCGAATTTTTACTTGTGGATGTCCCAAGGTCTAAGAATCACTTCCTGTGTCTGATAAAAATTTAAATAATAAGAATTTTGATAAACCTGTTAATTTCATATGTTGGAGTGCAGTACATGGCACACGTCCTTCCTAGCTTTGCTCTGTGGTCTCCTTATTATCTGCTAAAAAACTGGAACCCCACAGAGTGGGCAGGCTGGGGATGGTCCCAGGAAAGTACCCAGTCTCCTGAGTGTAGCAGCATAAAACTCATGGTCAAAGAATCAATTCAAGTGTCCTGTACTGTATACAAGACATGGAATTTAAAACTATATCAGAATTCCTATTTTTCTGTTAGATAAACAGTTGCACAAATATTGTGAAATGTAAATGTACCATCATTTTATTCTACAGCTCCTTTGCTTTCAGAAAATATATAATGATTCAGGGGTTATAGGTATTCTTCATGCCAAAAATGTGCATTTAATTTATATATTTTAAAGTGGAACTAAACATTAACTATTTTTAACCTCCCTGGCGGTATGATTATTTCAGATTTTTGGTGCTGAAAGCGGTACCATTTTTTTGCATGGAAATATGTATTTTTTTAATTGTAGGCCTGTAATTTTTAGGAAAAACTCACTGAAATCTGTCCGAACAAGAGTCTAGTAAACATCCCGGGTATGATAAAATTTGAAACACAAAATCATAAATTATAATTTAATAAATAATCATAAAAATAATATAATAATAATAAAAAATTTAATTCAATAATATAATCAAACCAAAAACACTGAAATTTGAAATATAGCGCCAAGTTCGCACATTGCTGAGCTCAGTCGCAAAATCGTTTTCAGTGTCTGATGACGAATTTCCCCCACGAATCATTATCACTCAATTCTGCAAGTGGTTCTGATTTACTATCGCTGTTCTCTAGCTGGTCTAAAACCACTTTTGACCTAAAGGGACACTTTTTGCATGCATGGACGTTTCTCAGTTTCCAGGCAGAAAGAACAGACAAAATGCAGGCAGGGCACCGGACAAAGCACTAGGGACAAAATGTATGTGAAATTGGTTGAGACAGCAATGTTTTACTATGTAAAATGTAAAAAAAAAAAAAGACATTTTTTAAAATTTTTAAATTTCCCGCCGCCGCCGGCGGCGCCCGTACGTCCCGACGTCACAGGGACAGGACACAGAAGCTGGATGCCGGCATCGGCCGGAGGAGATGGCCGGGGACGCTGCAGGGGACACATCGCGGGAGCGCAGGGTAAGGTAAGTGAAGAACAAATGCCGGAGCAGTGCCGCATGGTATTCCCGAGTGTAGCTCGGGGTTACCGCTCTTGGTACTGAAATGTTACCCCGAGCTACACTCGGGAATACCGCTAAGGAGGTTAATCCATATTAGTAAATAGATAGGAAGATCTATTATCTAATTATTACTTGTTTTAAACTTTTTTTTTTTTACATATCTTCAGTTTCTTTCTGATTTCTGGCCTAGGTCAAAATTATGTCATACATCCCAGGAGTCTTCATGGGTATTTTTTTTTCTTTCTAAAGGAGGGGAGGAGGAGCTTTCTCAGCCAAGCACTCCTTTCTGTTTGCACGCCTGAGCTAAGGGCAGACAGATTCCAGAAAGTAAATGCTACATTAATCATCTGCCCTTGCTCAAGATGGCTGTGGCTAGAAATACTAGGTTGGTGTTTTTCAATGTGATTTATCAACAAAATAAAGTATGGAAACATGGATGCATGGGTGAATTTGTGTTTGATATTTAAAAAAAATAAATAGCATTTTCAGTTTGTGGTGCTCAGCAATAGTTAAGTCTCGCTTTTAAAAAATCCTGAAGGAACTAAATGGTTAAACCATATGAATAAAGGATGATATCTGTTTTACCCCTATATGTATAATGGTTTGTTCCAACCCCTGCTTTGTCACTTTTGTTGCACAGCTTGACTTGCATGTAAAGGTAGAATAAAAGATAAAGATAAAATAAAAATCTGTTTGAATACAAACTGCAATTATTGCAGTTAATAATATCTTACAGTTGCTAAAATACAATAAAATTCCCAACAATGGGCTTTAATGTATGTAACAATGTGTTCTCTGCTAAAGGCATTTTTATGTGTTCACAGAAACAATTGAGTACTGTCCGTGATACTATTTTTATGTGTTCACCTAACCTTGACGGCTGGCTCAAAGACCAGGGGAAAGAAATAATGCAGAAGCTAGAGACTCTTCAACCTGAAGCACTTTGTAATTAGGTCATTTCAGTTTGGCCCTCAATAGGAAATCAAATAAAATACAACCAAATGAACAAAATATGACTCCACTTTTACTAAGAATAAAACAACCATCTCCTATTAAGATACTTATGATATAGATTGCAGCATCAAGTAATACTGGGTTGTCCAGCTGAGAGGTGACAGCAATATCGACTATCCCTTTTAAATAGGGCCCCCAGATTGGGAACAAGATTGTCAGCCAGTAAGGGTTTTTTTTTTTGCTCAGCATAGTTTTGTCAGTCTACAGTGTGAGCATGCTTACAGGAGGTGAGAGCACAGGAATGAATTCATCAGTGCGCTGTTGCTTCTTCTTTGACCACAAATTGGGCTAGGTCCTGGAGTAGAATGTATTGCTGAACTGGGTGTAGTCTAGTCTCAGACTGCATTCACACTTGAGCATTTTGTAGCTTTAAGCTCGAAGCTCCAAAAATGCTCAAACCTAAAAATTCAACTGTTCTCTATGGTGCCTGTTCACATGATCAAGGTGTGAATAGGCACCATAGAGAACAATTGATTTTTTTAGGTTTTAGCTTTTTTTTGGAGCTTGAAGCTTGAATGCAGCCTTAGGGTTGATCCAGGATCTGGTTCTGCTGTCTGGCTGTAAGGGAATTCCTGTGAGACAGCTGGCTAATAGAAATGTGCATGCGCACAGAAATATCCGCAGAATAGTGACCAGACGTGCGCATGCGCACAGAAATGCGCGATCGCGTACAAGCACGCGCACATGCACAGTGAATCTTGGTTCCAGATGGACTATTTAAAGGATGCCTCTGCCTGTGCTTAGTGCTGACTGGTCTTCAGCTGTTTCCCTGTGTCCTGCTGTGTTCCTGTATGATCCCCTTGTTGCTGACCCGGCTTGTTCATGACCTGACTTCTGATTCCTCTCCTGCCTTGATGCTCGTTCCTGACCCCGGCTCTGTTCCTGACTTTGGCTTGCTTATGATTTGGTACTTTGCTATCTGTCCGTTGATGACCCTGACTATTCCTGTGATGTTGCTCCTGTCTCCGATCCCAGCTTCTTGCCCTGCTCAAGTGCACGCCTGGCGATCTACTATACCAGCTCTGCACATCATAAACTGTCCCTACTTCAAGTCTGCTGGGAGATCTGACACACCACTCATCCTGATCTGGTTGTGCAATAGGAGTGCCCTTTTAACCCAGGTGGGATTCCGAAACATCGCTACCGCTCCTGAACCGCTGGTTCGCCAGTCTCTTAAGGACTCCAGCAGCAAGCTCTTCAGGCAACACCTGCTGGTACTCTTGTTCCCCTGGTCCCTCAGCACCCTCTGTTCCACTTCCAGTGGGGTCAGGGCTAGTGACACAAGTGAGGATGACCTCGTCATTTCATTTTCCTATCAGGTACATGACACTGGCACAAGAATGACTGTAAAGTAGTACAAATCTTTTCACAGGTGAATTAGTTCACATAAATGTATTTCATCCCTGTATCTCCTCCAGCCTATTTCTAGCCCCTTCCTATCTTCATGCACTACTTGTTCCAGTGTCAGCTGCACATCATTACTCTGGATCACCTTCTTGGTGAAAGGAACCTACAGACTAAACCTATGTAAAAGTACAGCAAATCCTTTCATTTCTTGTATTAAAGTAAACATAAGGCTATTTTTTTCATTGTGGGTAGAGAAGGGGTGGAAAAACTGCATGAACATGTATGTTAGTGGGAGGGGGGCACGTTCACGCATGCCTGCCAAATGCCCTATATAAGGAAAGTGGTTGCACTTAGGAGTTGCTGGATGATCTTCAGCTACCAGCAATCCTTGCTCCTTTGAATTCTGTATTCCATGGACCTCCTGTTACTGACCCGGCTTGTCTGTGGACCTTTCTGCTACCTGACTTCTGGTTTTGACCCCAACGTGCTCTAAAGGACCCTGCCTCTCTTGTGTAACAATGTATGACTCTGGCCTGTTACCTGACTACCCTCCTGCCTGCCCCATCTGATTCCTGTGTATGACCTCGGCTTTTATTCTTACTACGCTTCTTCAACCCGGCCCTGCCAGTCTGACTATGCCTCTACCTCAGGTGCCATCTTGCTTGTGGCCGCTGTCTTGGTCCTGCTGCATCTCCAAGGACAACAGAGGTTCTGCTATCAGTCCTGACAGAACAGCTGACAGCTATCCAGTGGACTCCCCTGCAACTCATGGGGCCCCTGGGCAATAGGGGATCATGGGGCCCCTGTGTCCTTGCCCAAACTCAAAAAAGCCTATGAAAAAGGTACCAGGGGCATTTCATGGGGCCCCCTACTGACCCCTGGACCTCGGGCAGTGCCCGAGTTTCCAAATGGTCAGTCCGCCCCTGCTCCTCTGCAAACCTCCAGCAGAGCTACATACAAGGCACCTGTGCTTCTTTGAGCCTTGCACTCCCTGTTATCACCTTCAGGGTTGTTGGAGGCTCAGCCGCAAGGGAAACCCTCTCATCAAATCAGCCCCAGAACAGGTACGTGACACCTAGTATCAGCAGCACTGGTAATGAGCAGTATAAACACTGAACTGTAACCCCCACTTCAACTACGGGGCTTAAACGTCCCCCACACCGCTAATGTGAATGAGGCCTAAAATGCACATAAAAACCTCAGTACCCTAATTTTAGTAAAATGAATATGTTCCATTGCATATGCTTTAATATGCACAGCCTATCCTTGAGAAGAACATCAGGTGGATATCATACACTTACAGTACAGTAGTCAGGAGTATAAAATGTAAAACACAGTGAGGGAAATTTGTTAAAACTAGAGCAGACAGAATCTGGAGCAGCTGTGAATGGCAACCAATCAGCTCCTTCTTCAACTTGTTTAGTTATGCAGGCCATACATGGGTCAAATTCCGAACAAATTTTCTTTAGAAAATCAGAAATTTCATGCGTTTTGTAATCCGACGGTGCCATCATTGATTTCGAAATTCGACCAACCAAGTCTTCAATTTGACCTCATATTGCTACAGAAAATAATTTTTGTGGCTGGGAATCTTCTTTTCTTTCCAGGTCACAGCTCGTGCTCATTTCGTTTTCAATTATGTTTCTCCCATCAATGATTAGAAATTTGTTTGTTTTTCAAAACATTTCCAACATGCCCGATCACTCATATTCGATGGCTGCATGAAAATTGGATGGTGCTGCAACCCACTAATGGTGCAAAATGCAAACAAAAATACTTAGTTACAATTTTCAAAAGAAAATTATTTCAGAATTCAACGCATGTATGGCCTGCATAAGGCTTTGAAATGAAAGACAGCAGCTAATTGGTTATCATGCACATCTTTTCTAGATTCTGGGGGCTGTTTTGGCAGTTTTCATAACTTCCCCTCATTGCCTATAGTGCAAGAGTCAGGCGTGTATAAGACATAGGCCACTTTACAGAGTACATCCAAAATGACCCCCTCTTCCCAGTACAAATCATCACACCAAGCCCATACCCTCCACAGTACAAATCTCCCCTAAAATCCCTAAATCACCCCTTCCAGTTTTGACAAAAAAACCTTGGCAGCTAATTGGTTTCTATGCACAACTGCACCAGATTTTGCACTCTCCAGGTTTAGTACATCAACCCAATGTGTTAATTGAGAAGATGCAAAGTGTTCTCTGAATGGTGCCTGTGCCGAGCGAGCACAACTCTCCTGAAAGCTAGTTTCAATCGCTCTAGTAGAGGTGCCTACTACAATGATTTCCATCTTCCACAGGGATCAGCCAAGCATGACACATAAATACTTAAAATGGTTCAGGCTGGGTCAATGTAACTATGCAAAAAAGCCATACCTATCCTTCAGCTTTAAAACCTATTAAACATTCATTTTTTTCAGTTCAGCCAAAGAATAAGAAAGTGCACTGTGCACATGCGTAGTTTGAATGGCCCAGTAGTCATTACTGAACTCAGATGAAGGTAAGAGCTCACTGCACATGCACACAGTTTGAATGGTTGCTAAAATGTCCTGTCTGCCCTGCAAATGGCAGGACAGAAGGGAATTGAGATGCCAGCAGTTTTTGTGAAGAGGACCCCACAGCTGTAATGGGAACAGTTGCAGCATTTGAAGCAGGAGGAATGCTAGTATGCACTATTCAGAAAATTTGGAATTGCATGGGGGGATTTTTGGAAAATGTTGCTGAAGGGGAACTTACACTTTATAAATATGTATTTTTCTAATACTGAATAAAGACATCACTTTGCATACAGCGTTGTTTGTGGAGTCTGTTTCATGACAAATGCCGAGAAGACTTTTGTAATTGCTATGTAACCATATGTGTGCATGTATGTCTGTGGGTAGGAATTTATGTATATTAGGTTTCTTTCACATGGACGGAATAATTTACTAATATTTATATGCAGGATCTTGCTGGCAGAAAGATCCTGAGTCAAAAACCCAACTTATGCTCTGTGAAAGCCTTGTGTTCACTCATGTAAAATTCTTCTTCATCTCCTAGCTGTCAGTGCTGAAATTTATGTATACTGTGTATACTGTGTTCAGATGCATAAAAGAGAAATGCTACATGGCATTTTTTTGCCCATGTGCAGGAGGCCTTAGTCTGTGCATGATATCTTCCAAATATAAATACAGACCTTTCTGACTGCTAGCTGGTAGCATCAATTTGTTGATAATGTACGCATACTTCTCATGGCAGGACCGAAGCTGGTCATAGGTGTGAGATAATCAATACATTGGACAGAAATCCCCTTTCCTTCTTTTCTCACTTCCTTTCCATAATCCCACCTCTCCCTCCCGCAGAACCTTTAGGGTAGCCTTTTTCAAACTTTTTACATTAGAGAACCCTCTAAAATAATCTTAAAGTGTTACTAAACCCACAACAGTAAAATCAGTCTGTATATGCAGTAAATCATGCTTGTTATACTCACTGTGAAACCCAGGGGGTTAATCCTCTGCATTGTGTAAAAATGATGTTTGATCCTGAGATCTCTGATCCTCCCCCTTTTCCAGTGTCCCCCTCTTATCTCCTGATAAGACATATCATGTGGAGACACAGCACATGCTCAATTTGGTGTGTATTGCCAGAGAGGTTTTTTTTTCTTGGGAGAGTGCATTTGATCAGCACAGGGATGTCAGGGGTTCTACATCCTCCTACAAGCTTTTACCAGTTCTCAACTGGACACTGATAGAAGACAAGACTGCTCTAACTGCTGATGAGAAAATGTATTTAGCAATTTATATTTACTAAAATAATTGCATTTCCATGTTGTGTGTACTGTGAGAGACCAGATATAGTGAATTCAGGGTCCTGGGTTTAGTAACACTTTAAGGTGTCAGGGAACCCCAGGTTAAATTAAATAATTGGAGGTCAGTGGGAAGAATGCCCCTTATATTAATAGTATGAAGAAAGCCCCCCCCATCCCCTTACAGTGGTGATCAGAATGCCACCCTTACAGACTACTAAAAAAATCACTGGTTTCATGCAGCTGGCTCTGTTAAGTGGTGTTTGACCTAGAATTATGCAGGCAACATGAGATGGGAGTTCATTTAGCCACAGCTACGGCTGCTGTTAGAAACCATGGGGCTCCATACAGTCTACCTGACAGGCCCCCTCCCCAAAAAATAATATGTTACTATGCTTTAGTTATGAATGAACACAGTGGGTGACCAGTACCAATCATTCATTGTGTTCATTCAGGAAAGGAAGGGGTGGTAAATGTGACATATTTAGCAGATCTTTCCCCCACTCTCCATCCTGAAGGATCCTATTATGTGTTTGAAGCTACTGGTGGGAAGGAGTGGAGGGAAGCCTGCAGCACTGCAGGGTTAGGGGCACACAGGGAGTCCTGGGCAGCAGGGAGAATGTATAGCGTACAAAGAGGGTTATGGGTGCAGCGGGGGGCAATTACTGGAACAGATCCCCTGTATGGCTCTCTCTGCAGCACCTGAAAGCCAGCGGAAGGGAAAGGCGAAAAAAACAGCTTTCAGCTGCTACATAGAGAGCCATACAGGGGATCTGTTCCAGTAATTATCCCACCAGGCTGATCACCCTTCATGCCCACATCCAATTCACCCAGCTGCCTTGGCCTTCCTGCTCTCATAGAGTTGTATTGGCCTATTCCTGCAATGGGCCTATTCCACTAACAAAAAGTATATTTCTGTGGTTGACTTGCCTAAGGTGTCTGGTAGTAGTAGTGGTGGGCATTTATCAGCAAAATACAGCTATGAGTGTGGTTTAATGCCCAATAAAATGAAATCTGGCTGTCCCCCCCCCCCACTATGTCAAAGGGCATATGTGGGTAGGTGCAGTGTGGTGTGGCTTACAGAAAACAAGAGTCCAAGTGAAGTAACAGGAAATTATTGTCCAGTAATACAAAACAGACCCAGCGGAAGGCAACTCAACTGGAAACACTCACAAGATGTAACAACAATGAGGCAGAAGAATGAAGTCTCGGAAGTGCCAATAGCATCTGTCTGGAGGGGTGGAATGTGGCCTGTCCAGTTCGTACCGAAATGGGGACGATTCCATGAAGGGTAGCATGTCCCTGCACTTTCCCTACTCCTCCGAAACCTTTCCATGACACTAAGCACTGTTCTTCATAGACAGGTATCCTGTCCCTACACTACCACTCGCAGAAATGCGTGCCAAACCCAGGGACCAGGGTCTTAAATAGACTCTCTCTTACCCAAGATGGCCACCAAAGTCACATGGGGTTCCAGCCACCTCCCAGTAAGCAAGGAAATCATAGAGGAACTAGGTTACTCTCAAACTCCTCCCCCATCTACATTGCTGCTGTGCATGAGTGCCACCTGTAGTGGAGAAAATAGACTGCACCTGCCTACATGTACCTCACCTCAGACACTGGAAAACCCTCACTTAGAACTCCAACATCCTATGTGGATAGGAAAATTGAATGGAAGTGCTCAGGCATCTCCTTTTGAGTCCAGGAAGTGATGTTAACTCCTAAATGACTAAATTCCAGTCCATTGCTATGGAATCCTTAATGAAGACAGAAGTCCAGGAAATATTGCAATGATATTAAAATATATTTGAAATAGGCGACCCTAATCATGTTGTTTGAAAATCTGCAATGGAAGCATTTTGTAAAGTAGGTAAGCTGACAATTGCAAGGATTTGTGACGGTTTTGTATGACATAGACAGATGGATGCGCTCCAGCAATGAGTCCCAAACTCATGGACAGATAATTTTACGTGATGTATTATGATTGTACTGGCCAGAATCTGCAGGAACTGAAAGGGGGCTAATTTTTCTAAAGCATTTGGAGTACCCCTTAACCAAATACAATCATATTCCTAGAAAAAGTAAGGTAAAACAGAATTAAAGTGAAAAAGTAAAAATTGCAAGGCTCTTTATTACAGAAGATACATGTTATGTCTCTTCCGCAATAAACAGATTTACCTGCCTATTCCCAGTCTTCAGAATATATGCTGGCATGCACAACTAAGCTGGCTTGCGAAGTTCAGTATGCATTTTCAAGCAAAAAAGGAAAAGAAAAATGGAGTGTACTCGGGTGTCAGATCACTCCCAAAAGGGTAATACACTAGTGCCACATCCTAGTTATAACAGACAAAAAAAAAGGAAGGAAAAAGGGGGGAGGGGGAAAGAGGTGCAAATGGACTTTAGAGGTACAGAAACTCTATACACATATTAGTAAAATCACTTGTATTTTATTTTGATTATAAGTCATGAAAAAACATCTTTCAATTAAAAAAGATCATTGTACAATGTCCCCTCAGACAATGTCCCACAACCAGGGGCGGACTGACAACTCATGGGGCCCCCGGGCAATAAGGGATCATGGGGCCCCTGTTTCCTTGCCCAAACTCAAAAAAGCCTATGAAAAAGGTACCAGGGGCATCTCATGGGGCCCCCTACTGACCCTGGGCCCTCGGGCAGTGGCCGAGTTTCCAAATGGTCAGTCTGCCCCTGCCCAAAACCCACCATATTGAATGGAACAGAACTAGTGATAAAACATACAGTAACCACCAGAAAGTCCTATGGGGGTGAGAGACATTAAGCCGCTGGAAGAATGGCCCAACATGTTTCGCGACAACAATTGCTTCTTCAGGGGCTTCATACTAAAATCTAGAAAAGGTATACATATGTTGAATATACCAAATTACATAATATAAACACAGAGTTATAAAACAATATAGTAAGACTTAATATAATATTGATATGCACCATGCAGAGATAAACCCTCCAATCATAAAAGGCAGGCCTCCTCTACGTTCCCAAAAGGCGAGGGGCCATCCAGAGGGCCAGATATGGGGGCGCAAGAATGGCCGACAATGCAGAGACCCAAAAGTCAACCAATAAGGGGAAAAAGAAAAAGTAAAGCTCAAGCCTAGGAGTACAAAAGGTATAAACTACATATGTTTCCTTACACCAGGCCATATCAGTGATAATGATGCTGATTAACAGAGTATTACCTTAAATGGGTGTTGTTGTAGCAAAGGTCAAAGATTTTTTCTAAAATTTCTTGCAAGAAAAAACTTTTCACAGCCCACACAGAAGATGAATAAAGGAAAGGGGGGATTACCCCCTAATATCTGAGGGCGGAAAATATGGGAAAATATCACAATAGGACAGGCAGAGGTACTCCCTATAACATATAATATATATCATTACTACATAATGCCCATTCAAACGGTACTTCCCCAAAACAGCCCATTGTATAATAAAAATGTAAATTCTAATAACCTACCGAATTGCGAAAAGGTGAGTCCCAGTCACAATAATATGGCTAAAAAAGGATATTAAAGAATAGGCCCAACCTTCTATCAGAAGGTAGGTCTGGGAACATAAACAAAGATAGAAGAAAAGTTATTATCTTATTGGCTACTTATGTGGGGATAGAATCATCCTGATGCTTCAGAGTTGAATATCTTACCAATGTTGAAAAATGTCAGCTCTTGGTCAATAGAGTAAGCACAAGTTGTCCAGCAGGGAAGAGACCGTGACTGCCAGAAAAAGGACGGAAGGAATGTCCTCCGCACCTTGAGGCATATATATCCAGTAAATTGCAGGGCAACCAGCCCTGAAAGAATGGCACTGAACAGCTAGGAGCCGCAGCCTATATAGTGCCCCAGGAGCGTCCGGCCATCAGTGGTGATGCCGGAGCACCGCCGCCACACATGCGCCAACCGGCGCAGCGGGCTAGGCCCACTCAGGTGCAGAGGGGGGACGGAATTGTCCCAACCATGCTGCGGAGGTCCAGCCCCAAAAGGAAGAAAGGACACTGCGGCCACCTGGCCGCACACCGGGCCCAATTCGGAAAGGTCCCCACTCCCCAGGTACAGGAAAGGGGCAATCGCAGGTCCGGCCCTTAAAAATCAGGAGGGAAAACAGCAGCAAGGCACATACAAATATCAATACATAATAAGCAATTGATGATCTTGCAGTAAATGTTACTTACAGCATAACATATACTGTATATTATTACATAAGATAAATGCAGTAACATAACATAAAGCGGACATAAGCTACAGCATGATTAAAGATTACAGTAATAGCAAATAGAACATCGAAGGTAATTGCAGTAATTTCCACAAGGGAGTCACTGCATTAAAACAATGATACAGGGGAAGTCATGGAAACGTAGGAGGCAACAAATGTAGTAAGAAACTATGTGTTCCCAAAAAGACTCATCCATGTGACTGAAGCCCATAAAGCCAAAGATGGTAATAGGGGTCACTAAAAAGAACCCCTAATGATTAGTATAAATACCATGTATATTCAGTTAGGTTCCCTATGGGCCAGAGACAACCACGAACATGACAACCACTATTCCCATTCCCAGTTTCTTCTAGAAACGGTTTGTATGATATTATCTCATTGAGACCTGGGGGGTGGATTGTGCGAAAGGAATGCTTCTGACTAAAGGAGGGCGATGAGAACTTTTAGCATGAAGTATCATGTTGCCAGCAGTTTCCTTATGGAACAATGTAGTGGCAATGCATTCCTTTGTGTCTGCAAGGATTTGCAAATCCAAAAATGCAATGGTGACCATGAATTGACACAAAAATACCATTGCATTTTTGGATTTGCAAATCTTTGTAGACACAACAGGATGCATTGCCACTACGTTGTTCCATAAGGAAACTGCTGGCAACACGATACTTCATGCTAAAAGTTCTTATATATATATATATATATATATATATATATATATATATATATCTCATGTATATCTTTTCTAGATTTTACTACTAAACCCCTGAAGAAACGATTGTTGTCGCAAAACATGTTGGGCCATTCTTCCAGCGGCTCAATGTCTCCCACCCTCCCATAGGACCTTCTGGTGGTTACTGTATGTTTTGTCACTAGTTCTGTTCCATTCAATCATTAAATGTGATTTTATTAATATGTGTATAGAGTTTCTGTGCCTCTAAAGTCCATTTGCACCTCTTTCCCCCTCCCCCTTTTTTCTCCCTTTTTTTTGTCCTGTATGCATTCTCAGCATACTCTGGTTTTTGCGCTTTCGATGTCATCTTGTGCTGACCAATCAAGACAGTGGAAGTCCCTGCACCTGGAAGAAGCCAGGGAAAAGATGGCAACAAGGTTGCTAGGGGAAGTGAGTATTTGTGGATTGTAGTTTCATTTTAAAGTGGTAGTAAACTAAAAAATTTAATCATTTTTAGTTTGCCAATTATTACATGTGGTGACTGCTTTAGTTTTGTTTTTGTAGACTTTTTCCTTCTGTTTTTCCTGCTGATCTGGCCAGTAGCACGCTTCTTGTATGTAGCCTGGTGCCTTGTGGGCTGTGTGATCCTTCCCCCCCCCTCACTCGCTGCTGGGATATGTGTACAGCTTGCTATGTGTGCAACAGCTGCCTCTCACCCTGACCTTGCCTGCTGTGCAGCTTCAGAGAAGCTCTGTGTGATCCCCTGATTGCTCACCCTCCCTCCTGACAAGCAGCAGAGGGACCAATCAGGAAAGGCTGAAAGAGGATCATGAGACATTTAGTCCCCTTGGGAGCGCGGCCCCCTGAAAGAAATGGGGCCTGAATGACTTCCCCCAACAGACCCTGCAGAAGAAGGTGGAGGAGGGGAAATTGCTGCATTTTCTTGGGCAGTACAGGATTCACCACGCATAACGGCGGCCTTACATACTGTTGAGAGTATTTACTATCTCCTGCTGGAGAGACTGAGCCTTTTAGGTACTGACCATACAGCCTTCTAGTAGCCCTATTGCTGCCTACAGACTTGACTGGGACTATTTGCGCACCAATGGCACAACTGGGCCCCAACACTAGTCGGCTGAAGTTAGGACTAACGACTGTCCCTTTTCAGCTGCTTAAAATATAAGAGTGCCCCCCACTCTGGATGAATGAGCACAGCAGCACCATCAGTCTCCTAAATGTACGTTGTACTAGCAGATTTAAATATACTAACAAATTGAAGCCAAACTCCAGCTCACACTTTTTAAACATTTACAGCAAACAGTTCCTTTTGGGATAAAAACATAAATAAATCAAATGTGCTCATTGTAAGCATCCCTGTCAGCAACCCTGCCCCTGACACAGAGGCAGCAGCTGGAACCATGGGTTCCCACTGCTGTCAATTGAATCCTGTGAGGAGGGAACGTGAGAGGGTGGGGCCAACTCATACTGTGTGCATATATGGACGCACACGGTTCAGCTCGGGAGGGAGCCCACAAGCGCCCCCCCATAGCAAGTGGCTTTCTATGGTGGCACATGCAGAAGAGGAGCTGCCTAGTGTGCCAGCGAGGGCCCCTAGAAAAGGAGGTTTGAGGCCACTCTGTGCAATACCATTGTACAGAGCGGGTAAGTATAACATGTTTGCTATATTAGAAAAACCAAACAAGCCTTTACAACAATTTTGATTCTGCTCTAAATGTATTAGGATTCCCAGCAGAATGCAAAGCTAGGCTGCCATTTGTACCTGTGCCAATGACATCACTTTGACATCAGTTTAAGATGTTTCTGAGATTATTCATGAATCCATTACTGGGAAGATAATGCATCAGTCCCAGGGTATTCCTTTAAAAGGGATGCTATTAAAACCACCCTTAGAGACTCTTTCATGGCCACTTTTGGTGCTCTGAGAAATACTCACAAAGCTCAGGCCTTGTCTACCAAACTTTTCATGACCCTGGCAGAATCTCTGTATAACTAACTTTGAAAACTAAAAGAATGGATGGGAAGAATTTGAACGTTTAATCTGACCAAATAGAATAGAAAAAAACTATTTTCACCAGGTCCTGACTGAGGCATTCCTGCTGCCATCATTGCTTTTTTACTCTGACTTGTTTATGTCTAGTGAAATAAAAATTAGAGGGTTGGTTTTTCTGGATCCTCTTTTTATAATAACATTATGTACTCTTGTCGGTCCTTATAATTAGTATATATATCTAAGCTCTGACAATATTGATGGATGTAATGTATTGCAATATTGTAATGTTTCGTGCACCAGCACATTGTCAAAGAGGGTTTGACAACGTGCTGGTGCACGAAACGCGTCAGGAGAGCCCACCGGAGTGATGTCACACCGCACACGGCCGCGAGCAAGGCCGGCGGCCATCTTTATTCAAGTTTTATGATCACATGTGAGTTTTGCTGATTTTACCTGGATTTGTCTGCCATACTTTTAATAACGCATACTACACTATTGGCACCTATTTGTTCCCTGGCTTGATCATTACGAGCCCAATAAGGTGGAGCCATATCTTGGAACTGTTCTGTGATGGGTATATGAGCGGTACGTGACCCTTGTGTGTGAGCCATATCATCCTATATGTCAGCATCTGAGCTTGATGACCCCGCAGCCCTAGACCAGACCTGGATGACCTTATTACAGAATTTATCAATACTGCGCTTTATATATGCGCTTCTGGTAAGTGCATAGTTTGACTGGTTCTCTGCACCTGTTAACACAAGCACGGAGCACGGATCACCCCATCTATGGACTGCTATATTGGCTGATTGAACTATTCACTACTGTCACTTTATTATTTGGCTTGTATTATACCTATTTGTCCATATTAGACGTGATTATCACTTCACTTATCTTTGTGCCTCATTTGCGCTCACCTTATATTTGATTACCTATTTGACTAAGATTATTATTATTTTCATTATTGTGTATACCATTCATAGCTGCATATTTTATATTTCTTACATGCCCAGAATTATATTTAAGCACTCTCAGGTACTACCCACACACACACCCTTGACCTGCCTGGTGTAGTCCTCCATCCAATGAGCGACAGTCCATAACTGGTAAGGGGCTGTCCTCCCTATTCATTAGGAAGTATAGTATTACGCAGCCATCCTCCTGGAAGTATGTCGTTGTCTCCACTAGGGGCATTGCTATATTGCCAAAAATGCTGTGACCAAGGTCAACATTCCAGTCCACATCTGGCTTCTTCCTTCTGGCTAGAAGCCATTTAATCTGTCTTTTTAATCTTCATGTGACCAGGGAATCTGGGTTGAGGCTCTCTTATCTCCATGCCCCACAGCTAGTGGGTGTGTGTGAACTCCCAGGACCAGGATTTTGGTATGCAGCCTTTTGTTACACACACCCTGTTGTAAATACTTTCCAAGATGACATTCAACAGGCCAAATGGTTCTTTGATAACCAGGCAGTAATCCATAAATGTCTGATATAGAAACATATTACCTTCCAACATCTCGGGTTCAATACTTAATGGAAAAGTTGAATGTCTGCCTGCCACTTAACAGTAGTGCACAATCTGAGGCACCTCTCTTCTCAGAGAAAATAGAGCTATCAATATCCCAGTTCCCAGGGAAGAAAACTCCAAGTTTGGATTGCTTTCTGGCAGAATGGTACTATTTCAATCAACCACAACCAAGGGAATAATTACCCCACACATTTATTGAGGCCTTTAAACTCCTCATCCTCCTGGCCTCAGTGGAGGAAGCCTTAAAGTGGTTGAAAACCCTTACAAATACCCAGTGAAGTGAATAGCCTCAGGTGATACACAGAGATGAAAAGTGTATATTTATATCAATTGGCTCCGTACAACGATTTTATGCTTTACAAAGCAACTGGATGAAGTGGATCCTTCCTAAAATTTCAGTGATTATTACGGCTCTTTTGTATCCAGAATGCTGTGGCCCAAACTCCCAACCTAGATGCAGAGAGGCATTTTCCTGATGCCATTCCTGGTACCCCAACCCAAAAGTCACCCCAATAAAGATTAGGTGAATTAGGTGAGACACCTCCTGTCCTGGCCAACCTGGTCTCTGCCTCTGCCAAGGACTGCTTCCATTGCTACCACACACTAGTGGAGTAATATCATATGGTACAGCAAGGCACAGTCTAGGGCACATATTTACACAGGTTCTTGAAAGATGTTAGGTAGTCAGGAAACTGGCTACCGCATTTTGAGAGACCCTAAAATCTGGAATGTTTAAGTTTTTTAAAGAAAACATTGAAAAAAGTTAAAAAAGAACAAAAAAAGTCAACAAAAAAAGCAAAAAACTAAAATAGTTGTCATTTTATTGAGTTACTGTTCAGTTGTTACTGTTTTACTGTTAACCATTGAAGTTTTATTTGCAGGAATGCCATTCAGTTGCAGCACTGATCTGTTTTCTTCTGATGGCAACAGGGTGTGCTCTCAGAATATATGTCAGTATGTGCAGCGCTGCTGGATAATATTTTTCATCTGCAGTTAAAAAAAAGAACATTTCATGTATCCCCAACATTAGAAATGGGTGGATACAGGGCAGTATATTCTAATGGTGGGTATACCACACACTTTTCTGGCAGAGATTTCATCTCTTCTTTTTGTTCAGCCGACAGGCTGCATAAAAAAAAGAACATAACATATATGCCCAATAAGGACCAGCGATGTACTGGTACATCACTGGACTTTGAGTGGTTATACCAGGATGATGCCTGGATGTCAGGATTGCTTTTATAAGCAGCGGGGCGAGATGGCTTCCATGGCTTTACTCGAGCTGTCCTTTCTCATCTGGGAACCTGAGAATGCAGCCGGCGTTTCTGCCAGCTGACCATACAGCTGATGGAGACTGGCATAGCTCCAATCAACTCTATAGTCTTAGAAACCGGAAGCTACTGGCATTTCATCACTTAGATTTTGCTGGATATAAAAGCACCTGGGAAAGCATCTAATCACACCGATCTTGGTGAGATCAAATGATTTAAGGGCAGAAGAGATATTTAATGTCTAATAGACCCCAGATGAGGACCTGGTGGTTTCTGAGAGAGACTGCAGGTTTCACGACTACCCCATTCTTGTTCCCAGGGATAACCGAAGCTGTGAAGGCGAGTGTCTTTCTCTGTCTCACCGTGGCGGATGATGGCTGGTGTGTGGGGGGCAGTGGTAGTAGAAGGCTCTCTTGGGGGGGGCAGAGGTGTTGTTGGTCAATGTCAGGCTATCTCTGCGAGGGGGGGGTGCAATGTTTGTGTTGCCTAGGGCAGCACAAAACCTATATACACCACAGATGGGAATACCACATGTGTAAGGGAATTCCTGTACGGCAACTGGCTAATAGAAATGAGCATAGGCTCGTGCGAATGTCAGGGATCTCTGCGATCCCCGCAGCGATGGTCCCGGCGCAGGCGCAGTGCGCTGCCCTGTGCAGGGACGCGGGCACTAGGTCCGGGCCGGCCGCGGCGTTCGAGTTCACGCATGCGCAGAAGCCGCGGCCGCCCGCTGGGCACCAATGGCAGCGCAGGGCGTGATATTTAAACGGCCCTGAGCTGTCATTCAGTGCCTTCTGGTCTTACCTGCATTCCTGAATCTGCAAACCTGTGCCTTGTGAGTTATTGACCCGGATTGTACCTGACCTTGCCATATTCTCCTGTCCTGACCCTTGCTTTGTCTGACCTCTCTCCTGGATGCCCCCTATCGGATCTGACCTGCTGTTGCTGACCTGGCGTGTGACCCGACTATTCTCTGCCCGCTGCCTTGTACCACACCGTCCTCTCTGTTACCGACCCGGCCTGTCTGACCTTGCTATTGCTCAACCATCCATCCATCCCTCGCAGTGGGGTCTACCACTGACGGACATACCCAGTAGCCACGACCTGGTCTCAGGTTGCTCCAAGTCCATCCCCACCATCAGGGGCCCTGGTGAACAAGCACTCTGGGACTTAGATTCCGTGCGCTGGGGACGCCTATTCAATGGAGTGCTAGTGGTACTGCCGGGCGGTCTCTTACAGTACCAGAAGGCCATGACTGAGTCTAGAGGAGGGCCTTCCCCGCTTGAGGAAATCTGCAGGCACCTGTCTAATTTGACACAGGCCATATCGGCCCTGCAGGACAGATGTTTACAGATCGAAAATCAGTTCCAGACCTGCACTATATCTGTCCCTGCCCCACAGGCCGCGGTTCCCGCACCCCCGGCCGTAGCGGCCCATGTACCAGCTTCAGGGGCTTCCGCACCACTTCCTGCGGCCGAACCCCGAGTACCCATACCAGAGCGCTTCCACGGGGACCGCACACGCTTCAGGTCGTTCCATGAGTCCTGCCTCCTTTATTTTGAATTGCAACCACGGACCTTTTTGACTGAATCCGTGAAGGTGGGGTTCGTCATCTCCCTCCTGCAGGGTGAACCCCAAGACTGGGCCCACCGACTACGGGGAAAGAATGACCCTCACCTAAGTTCGGTTGACAGTTTTTTTGACGCGATGGCTATCTTATACGATGACCCACAGCGGGCAGCCTCAGCTGAAGCCACTGTGCACACGCTCCGGCAAGGCCAACGAGCGGCAGAGGAATATGCATCTGAATTTAGGCGTTGGATGGGGGACACACGCTGGAACGAGTTTGCACTGTTGCATCAGTTCCGTATAGGCCTATCTGAAGCCCTGAAAGATGAACTTGCCCGGGTAGAGGTGCCTGAGACATTAGAGGACTTAATTGCACTAACCATCAAGATTGACCGTAGACTGCGGGAACGCAGGTTTGAGAGGTCCGGTCAGGGTCGCGGAAGTACCTGGGGGTCATTTCAAGGTTCCAGCCAAACAACTAGGCCAAACTTCCAGAACCTGTCACCTGGCGATATTCCTGAACCCATGCAGCTTGGCCTGGCATGGCCTAAATTATCTCCAGAGGAACGCCAGCGCAGACGATCCCAGAACCTGTGCCTCTACTGTGGTGAAGCTGGTCACATGGTACGATCCTGCCCAAAGAAACTGAGTAAGTGCACCTCTTCTTCCTTGTCTATTGGCAATGTTAGTCCATCCCAATACTTAGTGGTACCCCTTTCCTTTCAGCTTCCAGAAAGGACCGTGGAAGTGACGGCCATAATTGATTCGGGGGCATGCAGCTGCTTCTTGGATATTAATTTTGCTCACCAGCAGGGTATTCCCCTCCAATTAAAAGAAAAAGGGTTCAACATATTTTTGGCCGATGGTTCCCGGATAAAATTGGGGGTAGTTAACCGGGAGACCCCCTCCATTGCCACTGCCATTGCCGGCCAGCACCAGGAACTCCTCCGCCTGGATGCTATTGCATCGCCCCTTTTCCCAGTCATTCTGGGGCTCCCATGGTTATGGGCCCATAACCCCCAAATTGACTGGGAAACTGGGGTAATCTCGTTCCCTTCCCCATACTGTCGGGAACACTGCTGCACTTTGGGCCCAGAGGTCCCCCAGTTCCTCCTGTGCTCTGAAGGGGATGCCGACTTAAAGCAGGTAATTCCTGCAGCCTATCATGAGTTTCTAGATGTGTTCAGTAAACGGAGAGCCGATACTCTACCCCCCCACCGCCCGTATGACTGTCCCATTGACCTGTTACCCGGCTCAGAGATTCCTTTTGGGCGAATCTTCCCCCTTTCGGAGCTCAAGTTGGGGGCACTGAAGGAATACATCGAGGACAGCCTCCAGAAGGGGTTCATCGGCCCCTCCATTTCTCCAGCAGGGGCGGGAATTTTCTTTGTAGAAAAAAAAGACAAAACCTTGAGGCCATGTATTGATTACTGGGAATTGAACAGGGTCACAATCAAAAACCGTTACCCACTGCCACTGGTACCGGAGTTATTTCTGAGTTTAAAGGTGGCAGTGGTTTTCACAAAGCTAGATTTGAGGGGAGCATACAACTTGGTTCACATAAGGGAGGGGGGTGAGTGGAAGACGACATTCCGCACCCGCTTCGGCCACTTTGAATATTTGGTCATGCCTTTCGGGCTGTGCAATGCACCGGCCACCTTTCAACACTTTGTGAATGACATCTTTAGGGACTTTCTGGATATCTTTGTTATCGTCTATTTCAGGCATGTCCAAAGTCCGGCCCGCGGGCCATTTACGGCCCGGGGGTCGGTTTAATACGGCCCTCCAAGAGCCCTCCCTGCTCTGTGTAATGTGGCCCTCCCACGGCCCTCCCTTCTATGGCAGACAGTCTTCTGCTTGAGAGCAGAGGGCAGTGCGCATGCCTGACTGCGGCGCTTTCTCCCTGGTCTGTGTAAATGTGGCTGTCGCACAGCCCTCCCTTCTGTGGCAGACAGTCTTCTGCTTGAGAGCAGTGCGCATGCGTGACTGCGCCGCGCTGGAAGCGACAGAGGGCGGTGACGTCAGGGCCGGGCTTCCAGCGTGAAGTGTGTTTCTCTTCCCCTCCCGGCTGCCGAGCAGAGACTTCAGCTGACACACTCAAGATCCACCCGGTCTTCCATGTGTCCCTGCTGAAACCAGTGATCCCAGATGCCTTCCCGGAATGAGAATCCAGACCTCCGGAGGCCATAACGGTCAAAGGAGAAGAAGAATTTGAGGTAGAAACTATCCTGAAGTGCCGAAGGAGGGGGGGCCAGACCCAATTCCTAATCAAATGGAAGGGCTATGGCCCTGAGGACAATTCTTGGGAACCTGCCCATAATGTCCATGCACCCAGACTTGTCCGGAGGTTTCTTCGTGATCACCCGTGGTGGAGAGATCGGGTGGGCATCCGGAGGTTGCCCGTAGGGGGGGGGGCAATGTCAGGGATCTCCGTGATCCCCGCAGCGATGGTCCCGGCGCAGGCGCAGTGTGCCGCCCTGTGCAGGGACGCGGGCACTAGGTCCGGGCCGGCCGCGGCGTTCGAGTTCACGCATGCGCAGTAGAAGCTGCGGCCGCCCGCTGGGCACCAATGGCAGCACAGGGCGCGATATTTAAACGGTCCTGAGCTGTCATTCAGTGCCTTCTGGTCTTACCTGCATTCCTGAATCTGCGAACCTGTGCCTTGTGAGTTATTGACCCGGATTGTACCTGACCTTGCCATATTCTCCTGCCCTGACCCTTGCTTTGTCTGACCTCTCTCCTGGATGCCCCCTATCGGATCTGACCTGCTGTTGCTGACCTGGCGTGTGACCCGACTATTCTCTGCCCGTTGCCTTGTACCGCACCGTCCTCTCTGTTACCGACCCGGCCTGTCTGACCTTGCTATTGCTCAACCATCCATCCCTCGCAGTGGGGTCTTCAGACCTCCTCATATCAGACTCTTTCCCGTGGGAGCCCTCGGCGTATACCACTACCACTGACGGACATACCCAGTAGCCACGACCTGGTCTCGGGGTGCTCCAAGTCCATCCCCACCATCAGGGGCCCTGGTGAACAAGCACTCTGGGACTTAGATTCTGTGCGCTGGGGACGCCTATTCAGTGGAGTGCTAATGGTACCGCCGGGCGGTCCCTTACAATACGGGTGCACACACGCGGGAGCGTGCCCACTGTTTCTGGCGCCAGCCAGATTATTTAAAGGAAGCTCTTACTCTCTGTCAGTGCTGACTGGTCTTCAACTAACTTCCTGTTTCTTGCTGAATCCTGTTTGTATCAGTTACTGACCCGACTTGCCATTGACCTGCTCTTGGATTCTGTTTATGCTTCCGCTCATCGGTTTCTGATCCTGGCTTCCTCCTGACCTCGTCCCTGTTTGATGTTTCGGTACCTCATTGCCTGCTCGTTGCTGACCCCGGCTATTACTCTGACCACGCTTCTGGTTCTACTTTTGGCTCTACAGTCCTGCCAAGTGCCTGTCCTGGCTGTCATTACATCAGCTCCGGTTGTCACGGTGTGTTCTGGCCTCACGCTTATCCGAAGTTTTGGTAAGCCACGTGCCGAGATCTTGCAGTTCTAGTGGAGTGCTTCCTTAACTTCAGCTTGCCGTTTCGGCATCTCCTCTGTTCCTGACTGGATGCCCTGTCTGACTTACCGAGGTTACATCACCAGCTGCAAGTTCCACAATTAATACCCATAGGCACTCGTGTTCCTCCTGTCCCTCGGCACCATCTGTTTCACCTTCAGTGGGGCCTGTTGGAGATACAAGAGAGGCTGACCTCGTCAATTCAAACTTCTATCAGGTACGTGACAACATGTGAGAGACTTTTTGGCAGTCTAGCCACGTACAGGACCCCAAAATCTAATAAGCACCTTCAGGCTTTTAAAGAGCTTTTTTTCCTCATTACATTTCCTAACTACTTATCACAGTTTCACAGTTTCAGAGGCCCTGAAATGCCAGAATAGTACAACCCCCCCCATGACCCCTTTTTGGAAAGCAGACACCCCAATGAATTTGAATAGAGGCATTTTGCAGATCTCATTTGTTGCCACAAGTTTTTGGAAAATGAAGAAAGAAAACAAAACCATATTTTTTCTTTTCTTTTTTTAGTTTTTAAAACCTTGTAAGAAAAAATTAGATCTGCAAAACACTCACCATGCCTCTTATTAAATTCCTTGGGGTATCTACTTTCCAAAAAGGTGTCATTTGGCTGGTGCTATCCTGGCAGCCTCTGAAACTGTGATAGGGAGTGAGGAAGTGAAATGAGGAAGTTATGCACCTTCAGTCTTTCAAAGGGGTCATTGGATTCCGGGTTCCTGTATATGGCTAGGCTCCCAAAAAGTCTCACACATGTGGTATCCTCAAACTCTGTAGAAGTAGCAGAATGTATTTTGGGGTGTAATTCCACATATATCCATGGCATGTGTGAGCAATATACCATGTAAGTGATAATGTTGTATAAAAAGAAAAACTTTTTTTGTCATTTACCAAAAACTTATGGTCAAAAATAAAGTATTCCATGGACTCCATTCTCATCATGCCTCTCAGCAAATAGTTTGGGTTGTCTACTTTCCAAAAAGGGGTCATTTGGGGGGGAGGTTGTGCTATCCTGGAATTGCATGGCCTCTGCAACTGTGATAGGTAGTGAGAAAGTGAAATGAGGAATTTAAGCACCATCAGGCTTTCAAAGGGGTCATTGGATTTCGGGCTCCTGTGTGCGGCTAGGCTCCCAAAAAGTCTCACACATGTGGTATCCACATACTCAGGAGAAGTAGCAGAATATATTTTGACATGTAATTCAAAATATATCCATGGCATGTGTGAGCAATATATAATTTAAACATCAAACACAACTTTGTGTAAAAAAAAAACAAAATTTTTTTTGTCATTTTCCAAAAAGTTGTGGGAAAAAAAAAATATTCTATGGACTCAAATATTAGCAAACAAATTAGGGTGTCTACTTTCCAAATGGGGTTATTTGGGGGTGTTTGTACTGCCCTGGCATTTTAGCACCTGTGATAAGCAGTCAGAAAGTAAAAGCTACATAAATTCCAGAATCTATAACGTTCTCATAAGCCAATTAATATACACTTATTGGGATTTCTTTTACCAAAGACATGTAGCAAAATACATTTTGGTCTAAATTTATGACAACATTTTAGTTTATTGGACATTTTTTATCACAGAAATGAGAAAACATTGTTTTTTTTAAAAAAATGTTGGTCTTCTTAGATTTTAGCGCAAACAATAAAAAACCCAGAGGTGATTAAATAAGTAACTAAATGTCAACCATACTAATTGACATGATATGCTTTAAATTTATATATGAAGTAATTTCTGTCCTGTACCTTAACAGGTAATCTCTTAAATAAATTGTTGCAAATAAAAATCAATAAGCTGAGTCGGAGGATCAGTGACAGACTCTATGCCAGGCATAATGGGGGTTATTTATTAAAATTGGAGAGAGAAAATCTGGTGTAGCGCTGCACAGAAACCAGATCAGATTCCAGGTTTTATTACCAAAGATTAATTGAACAAGCTGAAGTTAGAAGCTGACTGATTACCATGTACAGCTGCACCAGATTCTGCATGCATCAGTTTAAGTAAATCTAGCCCAATAGGTCTGAAATGCAATGGACAGGTCCCCTTGTGTATTTTCAGCAGTCCATATACAGTATAATGGGTAGGTGAGGATGATCATTATACAAATATTCTGCCACTCATTAGCATCATTTGTGTGTTCAATGTCAACCAAACAGCAAAGATTGTCCAGTATGCTGGGTACTGGATCCTTATTGGCCTTGCAATAACTTTTGGAATCATATAACATAAATTATCTATATTAGAGTAATTCATCACCATAATAGCCCTATGTTTATCCACTGGCTTAATAATCATGTCAGTATCATTCCTCAGGGACCACAGTGCTGAAAATTCATCATGACCTAGATTTGTGTATGATCTGTCACAATAAGCATAGTTAATAGCGTTGTGCCAGATGGTGCAAATTTAGCTTTCTATAGTGGTGCACAGAGAATGGGTATAAGAGTGGGACTGTACACAGCTCCCTTTAGTGCAGGTGTATCTTCCTGGTAGATGGGTTTCGTTTATAAATACGCCCCTTTGTGTACATCCAAACTACCACATTTAGAAATTTGCATTAAGGTAAAAGAAGTATAATCAACACTATCAGACAGTGTTTGGTCAACTCACCTCACATTACAAAAACATGTAAATCCTCGCTGACAGGTTAGGGTTCATCCAGTCTAGCCAGTCCTGCAGTGATATACAGCTATTTAATGTCTTCTGTGACCAGGGCCAGGATAAGAGGTGGGCAGGAGGGCCAGCCGCCCAGGGCATAATGGTAGTGAGGGGGTTCCTCCTCACTGCACGCTCTGGATCTGCTGTCACACTGTGACAGCTGATATGAAAATCACACTGTGCATGTGTAACTACCTCCTAACTGCTAGAAAGCAAGCCATTGGCCATGCATGTGCAATGCACACTCTATGCCAATCATAGGCAGCTGGAGCAGAGGGCGCAGAAAATGGGCACAGGGCAATACATCCATTCTATGTCATGCATTAGTAGTGGGTGGGGCAGTTCAGCATCCTTGCCCTGGGCCAGGGCTGGTGCAAGACGATGTTGTGCCCTAGGCAAGACCAGCTATTTGCAACCCCCCCCCAAAAAAATAAAACTTCATCTATAGTTCTACTTCACCCCTCCTAGCACATCATTTCCTCTTTCCCCTCAAATTTTCCACCCTAGCACAAATCCTCTCCCTCAATCCCCCCTCCTAGAATAAATCCCCCCAATCCCACCTCCTGGCACAAACCCCTCCAAATTACCCTTCCCAGCAAAAATCCTTCTTCCCCACCCAAATCCCCTATCCTAGCACAATCCCCCCCCCCCTCCTAGCACATCGGCTCCCAATCCTGCCTTCTGGCACAATTCCCAATCCCCCTCCTAACACAAGTCTGCCCCATCCCCCTCTCTTAGCACAAATTTCCTCCCAATTCCCTCTCCTAGCACAAATTCCCCAAATCTTCATTTCTTGCACAAATTCTCCCTTTTAACCTCCCTAGCGGTCTGATTATCTCCATATTTCTGTGCTCAAAGCGGTACATTTTTTTGCATGGAAATGTGTATTTTTTTTATTGCAGGCCTGTAATTTTTAGGAATAACTCACTGAAATCTGTCCGAACAAGAGTCTAGTAAACATCCCGGGTATGTTACAATTTGAAACACAAAATCATAAATTATAATTTAATAAATAATCATAAAAAATAATATAATAATTAGAGATGAGCGAAGTATTCAAAAATTCGATTCGACTGATTCGGCGAATTCGTAGAAAAAATTCGATTCGAGTCGAATATATTCGCTGTGAATTTAACTTAAAAAAGGGTGTTTCTAGGCTTCAGAGAGACTTAATATTAGTGCTGAACACTGTACCTTTAATTTAAATGCCCTTGGAGTCTGCTGGGGAAGAGAAATAATACTGTCAGGCAGTATGACATGCAGATGAGTGCCGTCGATCTTAGAATCACCGCACACTTCACTCATTTGGCCAGTCACGGGGCCAAAACCAGAGTGTGGAGCCACAGTGTGGCGGTGGAGGCAGCAGCAATGGGAGGCCATGCAGCACCCTATGACAAAAATGGAAACCACCAGCAGTGTGAGGAGACCTGAAAGTGGCACATGGCAGAGTGTGGCGATAGAGACAGCAGCAATGGGAGGCCGTACAGGGACCCATGACACACTCTGGACCTGGCAGCAGCATGAGGAGGCGGTACAGGGGCCCATGGCAGATTACGGGCCTGGCAGCAGCATGAGGAGTCGGTAGGGGGGCCCATGGCAGATTACAGGCCTGGCAGCAGCAATGGGAGGCCGTACAGGGACCCATGACACAATCTGGACCTGGCAGCAGCATGGGGAGGTGGTACAGGGGCCCATGACAGATTACGGGCCTGGCAGCAGCATTTGGAGTCGGTACGGGGGCCCATGACACACTCTGGACCTGGCAGCAGCATGAGGAGGCGGTACAGGGGCGCATGACAGATTACAAGCCTGGCAGCAGCAACTTGGACAGGAGGACGTTCAGTTTCTGCACCGTCTGGTGCGTGCTCGCAAACTGTTGTCTCTTGGAAACGGATTCCAAGAAAGACTGCTGACGGAATCCGTGAAGAGGAGTAGCAGGAGAAGGAGCATCTGAACGAGCGGAATATGCCAACAAGCGACAACAGGGGCCCATGACAGATTACGGGCCTGGCAGCAGCATGAGGAGTCGGTACGGGGGCCCATGGCAGATTAGGGGCCTGGCAGCAGCTATGGGAGGCCCGTAATCTGCCAGCACCCTATGACAAAAAATGGAACCCACCAGCAGTGTGAGGAGACCTGAAAGTGGCACATGGCAGAGTGTGGCGATGGAGACAGCAGCAATGGGAGGCCGTACAGGGACCCATGACACACTCTGGACCTGGCAGCAGCATGAGGAGGCGGTATAGGGGCCCATGGCAGATTAGGGGCCTGGCAGCAGCTATGGGAGGCCCGTAATCTGCCAGCACCCTATGACAAAAAATGGAATACACCAGCAGTGTGAGGAGACCTGAAAGTGGCACATGGCAGAGTGTGGCGATGGAGACAGCAGCAATGGGAGGCCGTACAGGGACCCATGAGAGACTCTGGACTTGGCAGCAGCATGAGGAGGCGGTATAGGGGCCCATGGCAGATTAGGGGCCTGGCAGCAGCTATGGGAGGCCCGTAATCTGCCAGCACCCTATGACAAAAAATGGAACACACCAGCAGTGTGAGGAGACCTGAAAGTGGCACATGTTTGGGGCATGATTCATGGCGGATTTAGTCAGTTGTGTCAGGAACTGGTGGTTTGAAATCCAGACTAATCCACGCCTGATTCATTTTCACAAACGTCAGTCTCTCCACACTTTGGGTGGACAGTCGTGTCCTCCGCGGAGTTGCAATACCTCCTGCCGCACTAAACACGCGCTCCGATGCCACGCTACTGGCCGGGCATGACAGCCTTTCAAGGGCAAATTCAGCTAGTTGGGGCCAAAGGTCAAGTTTCGTTGCCCAGTAGTCAAGGGGATTGTCTACCTCGGTTGGCAGGGTGCTGTCCAAGTAGGCCTAAGCCTGTTGTTTGAGGTCCTGCTCCAGGTCCACCTGATGCTGCTGCTGCTGCTGCTGCTGCGGCTGGTTAGTAGTTTCCTCACTGCGCTGGTGAAGAAAGCTACTCATCATCGACTGCAGACTGAGGCAGCCGCTGCTGGTGGAGCTGCCACTGCTCCTACCACCCCACCCCTCCCCTGCTGCCATGGCAGCGGAACGCGAGCGCACAGGGCCCACAGTGTCTGAGGATGGACGTTGGCGCAGACAGGCAGAGACCAGCTGACTACATAGGTGGTTTTTATAGTACGTTATTTTGGCCTCCCTCTCAGCAGGTGTGAAAAAGGCCACCATTTTTGAACGGTAGCGAGGGTCCAACAAGGTGGACAGCCAAAAGTCATCCCTCTGTCTGATGGTTATTATTCGGCTGTCGCTACGCAAGCAACCGAGCATGCTATGGGCCATTTGTGCCAAGGAATGCGAGGGACTCCCTGCCTCCATCTCCACAGCATACTGCCACGGTGCGTCTGGGTCCTCTGTCTCCTCCTCCTCCTCCTCTACCAGATGCTCCTGCTCCTCCACTCCTGTCCGCTGAGTGGAAAAACCACCCATTTCACTCAATAATTCCTGAGCACCAATGTCCTCCTCTACCTCCTCCTCTTCTTCCTGTCCTGCCCCCACAGGGGTCATGTGGCGTTGAGATCTGTGCGCCACGTCTACCGCACCCTGACCAGCCATTGTTAACAGCATTTGTTCCAGGACGTGCAACAGAGGAATGACGTCGTTCATCCCATAGTCCTGCCGACTCACGAATAGCGTGGCCTCCTCAAAGGGCCTGAGCAAGCGCAGGTGTCACGCATGAGCTGCCAATGGCTGACATCTAAGTTACACAGGGAATACCTTTATCCGCTTTTAACATCAGGAAATCTGTGATGGCCTTTTGCTGTTCGTAAAGGCGGTCTAACATATGTAGGGTTGAATTCCACCTTGTTGCAACGTCACAGCATGAGGAGTCGGTATAGGGGCCCATGGCAGATTAGGGGCCTGGCAGCAGCTATGGGAGGCCCGTAATCTGCCAGCACCCTATGTCAAAAAATTATACACACCAGCAGTGTGTGAGGAGACCTGAAAGTGGCACATGGCAGAGTGTGGCGATGGAGACAGCAGCAATGGGAGGCCGTACAGGGACCCATGACAGACTCTGGACCTGGCAGCAGCATGAGGAGGCGGTATATAGGGGCCTATGGCAGATTGGGGGCCTGGCAGCAGCTATAGGAGGCCCATAATCTGCCAGCACCCTATGTCAAAAAAATTCTACACACCAGCAGTGTGAGGAGACCTGAAAGTGGCACATGGCATGAGAGACTCTGGACCTGGCAGCAGCATGAGGAAGCGGTATATAGGGGCCTATGGCAGATTAGGGGCCTGGCAGCAGCTATAGGAGGCCCATAATCTGCCAGCACCCTATGTCAAAAAATTCAACACACCAGCAGTGTGAGGAGACCTGAAAGTGGCACATGGCAGAGTGTGGCGATGGAGACAGCAGCAATGGGAGGCCGTACAGGGACCCATGACAGACTCTGGACCTGGCAGCAGCATGAGGAGGCGGTATATAGGGGCCCATGGCAGATTAGGGGCCTGGCAGCAGCTATAGGAGGCCCATAATCTGCCAGCACCCTATGTCAAAAAATTCAACACACCAGCAGTGTGAGGAGACCTGAAAGTGGCACATGGCAGAGTGTGGCGATGGAGACAGCAGCAATGGGAGGCCGTACAGGGACCCATGACAGACTCTGGACCTGGCAGCAGCATGAGGAGGCGGTATATAGGGGCCTATGGCAGATTAGGGGCCTGGCAGCAGCTATGGGAGGCCCTTAATCTGCCAGCACCCTATGTCAAAAAATTCTACACACCAGCAGTGTGTGAGGAGACCTGAAAGTGGCACATGGCAGAGTGTGGCGATGGAGACAGCAGCAATGGGAGGCCGTACAGGGACCCATGAAAGACTCTGGACCTGGCAGCAGCATGAGGAGGCGGTATATAGGGGCCCATGGCAGATTAGGGGCCTGGCAGCAGCTATAGGAGGCCCATAATCTGCCAGCACCCTATGTCAAAAAATTCAACACACCAGCAGTGTGAGGAGACCTGAAAGTGGCACATGGCAGAGTGTGGCGATGGAGACAGCAGCAATGGGAGGCCGTACAGGGACCCATGACAGACTCTGGACCTGGCAGCAGCATGAGGAGGCGGTATATAGGGGCCTATGGCAGATTAGGGGCCTGGCAGCAGCAATGGGAGGCCCGTAATCTGCCAGCACCCTATGTCAAAAAATTCTACACACCAGCAGTGTGTGAGGAGACCTGAAAGTGGCACATGGCAGAGTGTGGCGATGGAGACAGCAGCAATGGGAGGCCGTACAGGGACCCATGAAAGACTCTGGACCTGGCAGCAGCATGAGGAGGCGGTATATAGGGGCCCATGGCAGATTAGGGGCCTGGCAGCAGCTATAGGAGGCCCATAATCTGCCAGCACCCTATGTCAAAAAATTCAACACACCAGCAGTGTGAGGAGACCTGAAAGTGGCACATGGCAGAGTGTGGCGATGGAGACAGCAGCAATGGGAGGCCGTACAGGGACCCATGACAGACTCTGGACCTGGCAGCAGCATGAGGAGGCGGTATATGTGGCCCCTTTGGCAGATTAGGGGCCTGGCAGCAGCTATGGGAGGCCCTTAATCTGCCAGCACCCTATGTCAAAAAATTCTACACACCAGCAGTGTGAGGAGACCTGAAAGTGGCACATGGCATGAGAGACTCTGGACCTGGCAGCAGCATGAGGAAGCGGTATATAGGGGCCTATGGCAGATTAGGGGCCTGGCAGCAGCTATAGGAGGCCCATAATCTGCCAGCACCCTATGTCAAAAAATTCAACACACCAGCAGTGTGAGGAGACCTGAAAGTGGCACATGGCAGAGTGTGGCGATGGAGACAGCAGCAATGGGAGGCCGTACAGGGACCCATGAAAGACTCTGGACCTGGCAGCAGCATGAGGAGGCGGTATATAGGGGCCCATGGCAGATTAGGGGCCTGGCAGCAGCTATAGGAGGCCCATAATCTGCCAGCACCCTATGTCAAAAAATTCTACACACCAGCAGTGTGTGAGGAGACCTGAAAGTGGCACATGGCAGAGTGTGGCGATGGAGACAGCAGCAATGGGAGGCCGTACAGGGACCCATGAAAGACTCTGGACCTGGCAGCAGCATGAGGAGGCGGTATATAGGGGCCCATGGCAGATTAGGGGCCTGGCAGCAGCTATAGGAGGCCCATAATCTGCCAGCACCCTATGTCAAAAAATTCAACACACCAGCAGTGTGAGGAGACCTGAAAGTGGCACATGGCAGAGTGTGGCGATGGAGACAGCAGCAATGGGAGGCCGTACAGGGACCCATGACAGACTCTGGACCTGGCAGCAGCATGAGGAGGCGGTATATGTGGCCCCTTTGGCAGATTAGGGGCCTGGCAGCAGCTATGGGAGGCCCTTAATCTGCCAGCACCCTATGTCAAAAAATTCTACACACCAGCAGTGTGAGGAGACCTGAAAGTGGCACATGGCATGAGAGACTCTGGACCTGGCAGCAGCATGAGGAAGCGGTATATAGGGGCCTATGGCAGATTAGGGGCCTGGCAGCAGCTATAGGAGGCCCATAATCTGCCAGCACCCTATGTCAAAAAATTCAACACACCAGCAGTGTGAGGAGACCTGAAAGTGGCACATGGCAGAGTGTGGCGATGGAGACAGCAGCAATGGGAGGCCGTACAGGGACCCATGAAAGACTCTGGACCTGGCAGCAGCATGAGGAGGCGGTATATAGGGGCCCATGGCAGATTAGGGGCCTGGCAGCAGCTATAGGAGGCCCATAATCTGCCAGCACCCTATGTCAAAAAATTCTACACACCAGCAGTGTGTGAGGAGACCTGAAAGTGGCACATGGCAGAGTGTGGCGATGGAGACAGCAGCAATGGGAGGCCGTACAGGGACCCATGAAAGACTCTGGACCTGGCAGCAGCATGAGGAGGCGGTATATAGGGGCCCATGGCAGATTAGGGGCCTGGCAGCAGCTATAGGAGGCCCATAATCTGCCAGCACCCTATGTCAAAAAATTCAACACACCAGCAGTGTGAGGAGACCTGAAAGTGGCACATGGCAGAGTGTGGCGATGGAGACAGCAGCAATGGGAGGCCGTACAGGGACCCATGACAGACTCTGGACCTGGCAGCAGCATGAGGAGGCGGTATATAGGGGCCTATGGCAGATTAGGGGCCTGGCAGCAGCAATGGGAGGCCCGTAATCTGCCAGCACCCTATGTCAAAAAATTCTACACACCAGCAGTGTGTGAGGAGACCTGAAAGTGGCACATGGCAGAGTGTGGCGATGGAGACAGCAGCAATGGGAGGCCGTACAGGGACCCATGAGAGACTCTGGACCTGGCAGCAGCATGAGGAAGCGGTATATAGGGGCCTATGGCAGATTAGGGGCCTGGCAGCAGCTATAGGAGGCCCATAATCTGCCAGCACCCTATGTCAAAAAATTCAACACACCAGCAGTGTGAGGAGACCTGAAAGTGGCACATGGCAGAGTGTGGCGATGGAGACAGCAGCAATGGGAGGCCGTACAGGGACCCATGACAGACTCTGGACCTGGCAGCAGCATGAGGAGGCGGTATATAGGGGCCTATGGCAGATTAGGGGCCTGGCAGCAGCAATGGGAGGCCCGTAATCTGCCAGCACCCTATGTCAAAAAATTCTACACACCAGCAGTGTGTGAGGAGACCTGAAAGTGGCACATGGCAGAGTGTGGCGATGGAGACAGCAGCAATGGGAGGCCGTACAGGGACCCATGAGAGACTCTGGACCTGGCAGCAGCATGAGGAGGCGGTATATAGGGGCCTATGGCAGATTAGGGGCCTGGCAGCAGCTATGGGAGGCCCTTAATCTGCCAGCACCCTATGTCAAAAAATTCTACACACCAGCAGTGTGAGGAGACCTGAAAGTGGCACATGGCAGAGTGTGGCGATGGAGACAGCAGCAATGGGAGGCCGTACAGGGACCCATGAGAGACTCTGGACCTGGCAGCAGCATGAGGAAGCGGTATATAGGGGCCTATGGCAGATTAGGGGCCTGGCAGCAGCTATAGGAGGCCCATAATCTGCCAGCACCCTATGTCAAAAAATTCAACACACCAGCAGTGTGAGGAGACCTGAAAGTGGCACATGGCAGAGTGTGGCGATGGAGACAGCAGCAATGGGAGGCCGTACAGGGACCCATGACAGACTCTGGACCTGGCAGCAGCATGAGGAGGCGGTATATAGGGGCCTATGGCAGATTAGGGGCCTGGCAGCAGCAATGGGAGGCCCGTAATCTGCCAGCACCCTATGTCAAAAAATTCTACACACCAGCAGTGTGTGAGGAGACCTGAAAGTGGCACATGGCAGAGTGTGGCGATGGAGACAGCAGCAATGGGAGGCCGTACAGGGACCCATGAGAGACTCTGGACCTGGCAGCAGCATGAGGAGGCGGTATATAGGGGCCTATGGCAGATTAGGGGCCTGGCAGCAGCTATGGGAGGCCCTTAATCTGCCAGCACCCTATGTCAAAAAATTCTACACACCAGCAGTGTGAGGAGACCTGAAAGTGGCACATGGCAGAGTGTGGCGATGGAGACAGCAGCAATGGGAGGCCGTACAGGGACCCATGAAAGACTCTGGACCTGGCAGCAGCATGAGGAGGCGGTATATAGGGGCCCATGGCAGATTAGGGGCCTGGCAGCAGCTATAGGAGGCCCATAATCTGCCAGCACCCTATGTCAAAAAATTCTACACACCAGCAGTGTGTGAGGAGACCTGAAAGTGGCACATGGCAGAGTGTGGCGATGGAGACAGCAGCAATGGGAGGCCGTACAGGGACCCATGAAAGACTCTGGACCTGGCAGCAGCATGAGGAGGCGGTATATAGGGGCCCATGGCAGATTAGGGGCCTGGCAGCAGCTATAGGAGGCCCATAATCTGCCAGCACCCTATGTCAAAAAATTCAACACACCAGCAGTGTGAGGAGACCTGAAAGTGGCACATGGCAGAGTGTGGCGATGGAGACAGCAGCAATGGGAGGCCGTACAGGGACCCATGACAGACTCTGGACCTGGCAGCAGCATGAGGAGGCGGTATATAGGGGCCTATGGCAGATTAGGGGCCTGGCAGCAGCAATGGGAGGCCCGTAATCTGCCAGCACCCTATGTCAAAAAATTCTACACACCAGCAGTGTGTGAGGAGACCTGAAAGTGGCACATGGCAGAGTGTGGCGATGGAGACAGCAGCAATGGGAGGCCGTACAGGGACCCATGAGAGACTCTGGACCTGGCAGCAGCATGAGGAGGCGGTATATAGGGGCCTATGGCAGATTAGGGGCCTGGCAGCAGCTATGGGAGGCCCTTAATCTGCCAGCACCCTATGTCAAAAAATTCTACACACCAGCAGTGTGAGGAGACCTGAAAGTGGCACATGGCAGAGTGTGGCGATGGAGACAGCAGCAATGGGAGGCCGTACAGGGACCCATGAAAGACTCTGGACCTGGCAGCAGCATGAGGAGGCGGTATATAGGGGCCCATGGCAGATTAGGGGCCTGGCAGCAGCTATAGGAGGCCCATAATCTGCCAGCACCCTATGTCAAAAAATTCTACACACCAGCAGTGTGTGAGGAGACCTGAAAGTGGCACATGGCAGAGTGTGGCGATGGAGACAGCAGCAATGGGAGGCCGTACAGGGACCCATGAAAGACTCTGGACCTGGCAGCAGCATGAGGAGGCGGTATATAGGGGCCCATGGCAGATTAGGGGCCTGGCAGCAGCTATAGGAGGCCCATAATCTGCCAGCACCCTATGTCAAAAAATTCAACACACCAGCAGTGTGAGGAGACCTGAAAGTGGCACATGGCAGAGTGTGGCGATGGAGACAGCAGCAATGGGAGGCCGTACAGGGACCCATGACAGACTCTGGACCTGGCAGCAGCATGAGGAGGCGGTATATAGGGGCCTATGGCAGATTAGGGGCCTGGCAGCAGCAATGGGAGGCCCGTAATCTGCCAGCACCCTATGTCAAAAAATTCTACACACCAGCAGTGTGTGAGGAGACCTGAAAGTGGCACATGGCAGAGTGTGGCGATGGAGACAGCAGCAATGGGAGGCCGTACAGGGACCCATGAGAGACTCTGGACCTGGCAGCAGCATGAGGAGGCGGTATATAGGGGCCTATGGCAGATTAGGGGCCTGGCAGCAGCTATGGGAGGCCCTTAATCTGCCAGCACCCTATGTCAAAAAATTCTACACACCAGCAGTGTGAGGAGACCTGAAAGTGGCACATGGCAGAGTGTGGCGATGGAGACAGCAGCAATGGGAGGCCGTACAGGGACCCATGAAAGACTCTGGACCTGGCAGCAGCATGAGGAGGCGGTATATAGGGGCCCATGGCAGATTAGGGGCCTGGCAGCAGCTATAGGAGGCCCATAATCTGCCAGCACCCTATGTCAAAAAATTCTACACACCAGCAGTGTGTGAGGAGACCTGAAAGTGGCACATGGCAGAGTGTGGCGATGGAGACAGCAGCAATGGGAGGCCGTACAGGGACCCATGAAAGACTCTGGACCTGGCAGCAGCATGAGGAGGCGGTATATAGGGGCCCATGGCAGATTAGGGGCCTGGCAGCAGCTATAGGAGGCCCATAATCTGCCAGCACCCTATGTCAAAAAATTCAACACACCAGCAGTGTGAGGAGACCTGAAAGTGGCACATGGCAGAGTGTGGCGATGGAGACAGCAGCAATGGGAGGCCGTACAGGGACCCATGACAGACTCTGGACCTGGCAGCAGCATGAGGAGGCGGTATATAGGGGCCTATGGCAGATTAGGGGCCTGGCAGCAGCAATGGGAGGCCCGTAATCTGCCAGCACCCTATGTCAAAAAATTCTACACACCAGCAGTGTGTGAGGAGACCTGAAAGTGGCACATGGCAGAGTGTGGCGATGGAGACAGCAGCAATGGGAGGCCGTACAGGGACCCATGAGAGACTCTGGACCTGGCAGCAGCATGAGGAGGCGGTATATAGGGGCCTATGGCAGATTAGGGGCCTGGCAGCAGCTATGGGAGGCCCTTAATCTGCCAGCACCCTATGTCAAAAAATTCTACACACCAGCAGTGTGAGGAGACCTGAAAGTGGCACATGGCAGAGTGTGGCGATGGAGACAGCAGCAATGGGAGGCCGTACAGGGACCCATGAAAGACTCTGGACCTGGCAGCAGCATGAGGAGGCGGTATATAGGGGCCCATGGCAGATTAGGGGCCTGGCAGCAGCTATAGGAGGCCCATAATCTGCCAGCACCCTATGTCAAAAAATTCTACACACCAGCAGTGTGTGAGGAGACCTGAAAGTGGCACATGGCAGAGTGTGGCGATGGAGACAGCAGCAATGGGAGGCCGTACAGGGACCCATGAAAGACTCTGGACCTGGCAGCAGCATGAGGAGGCGGTATATAGGGGCCCATGGCAGATTAGGGGCCTGGCAGCAGCTATAGGAGGCCCATAATCTGCCAGCACCCTATGTCAAAAAATTCAACACACCAGCAGTGTGAGGAGACCTGAAAGTGGCACATGGCAGAGTGTGGCGATGGAGACAGCAGCAATGGGAGGCCGTACAGGGACCCATGACAGACTCTGGACCTGGCAGCAGCATGAGGAGGCGGTATATAGGGGCCTATGGCAGATTAGGGGCCTGGCAGCAGCAATGGGAGGCCCGTAATCTGCCAGCACCCTATGTCAAAAAATTCTACACACCAGCAGTGTGTGAGGAGACCTGAAAGTGGCACATGGCAGAGTGTGGCGATGGAGACAGCAGCAATGGGAGGCCGTACAGGGACCCATGAGAGACTCTGGACCTGGCAGCAGCATGAGGAAGCGGTATATAGGGGCCTATGGCAGATTAGGGGCCTGGCAGCAGCTATAGGAGGCCCATAATCTGCCAGCACCCTATGTCAAAAAAATCTACACACCAGCAGTGTGTGAGGAGACCTCAAAGTGGCACATGTTTGAGGCATGATTCATGGCGGATTTAGTCAGTTGTGTCAGGAACTGGTGGTTTGAAATCCAGACTAATCCACGCCTGATTCATTTTCACAAACGTGAGTCTCTCCACACTTTGGGTGGACAGTCGTGTCCTCCGCGGAGTTACAATACCTCCTGCCGCACTAAACACGCGCTCCGATGCCACGCTACTGGCTGGGCATGACAGCCTTTCAAGGGCAAATTCAGCTAGTTGGGGCCAAAGGTCAAGTTTCGTTGCCCAGTAGTCAAGGGGATTGTCTACCTCGGTTGGCAGGGTGCTGTCCAAGTAGGCCCAAGCCTGTTGTTTGAGGTCCTGCTCCAGGTTCACCTGATGCTGCTGCTGCTGCTGCTGCGGCTGGTTAGTAGTTTCCTCACTGCGCTGGTGAAGAAAGCTACTCATCATCGACTGCAGACTGAGGCAGCTGCTGCTGGTGGAGCTGCCACTGCTCCTACCACCCCACCCCTCCCCTGCTGCCATGGCAGCGGAACGCGAGCGCACAGGGCCCACAGTGTCTGAGGATGGACGTTGGCGCACAAAGGCAGAGACCAACTGACTACATAGGTGGTTTTTATAGTACGTTATTTTGGCCTCCCTCTCAGCAGGTGTGAAAAAGGCCACCATTTTGGAACGGTAGCGAGGGTCCAACAAGGTGGACAGCCAAAAGTCATCCCTCTGTCTGATGGTTATTATTCGGCTGTCGCTACGCAAGCAACCGAGCATGCTATGGGCCATTTGTGCCAAGGAATGCGAGGGACTCCCTGCCTCCATCTCCACAGCATACTGCCACGGTGCGTCTGGGTCCTCTGTCTCCTCCTCCTCCTCCTCTACCAGATGCTCCTGCTCCTCCACTCCTGTCCGCTGAGTGGAAAAACCACCCATTTCACTCAATAATTCCTGAGCACAAATGTCCTCCTCTACCTCCTCCTCTTCTTCCTGTCCTGCCCCCACAGGGGTCATGTGGCGTTGAGATCTGTGCGCCACGTCTACCGCACCCTGACCAGCCATTGTTAACAGCATTTGTTCAAGGACGTGCAACAGAGGAATGACGTCGTTCATCCCATAGTCCTGCCGACTCACGAATAGCGTGGCCTCCTCAAAGGGCCTGAGCAAGCGGCAGGTGTCACGCATGAGCTGCCAATGGCTGACATCTAAGTTACACAGGGGAGTACCTTTATCCGCTTGTAACATCAGGAAATCGGTGATGGCCTTTCGCTGTTCGTAAAGGCGGTCTAACATGTGTAGTGTTGAATTCCACCTTGTTGCAACGTCGCAGATCAGGCGATGCTGTGGAATTCCGTTCTGCCGCTGCAGCTCAAGGAGGGTGTGCTTTGCGGTGTAGGAATGGCTGAAATGCATGCAAAGTTTACGTGACATTTTAAGGATGTCTTGCAGTGGGATGGTGGATTTTAAGAACCGCTTGACAACCAGATTGAACACGTGAGCCATGCATGGCGCATGGCACAACCTTCCTTGACGCAGAGCAGACACCATGTTCTTTCCGTTGTCGGTCAACATGGTTCCGATTTTCAGTTTGCGCGGAGACAGCCATCTGTCGATTTCTCTGTTCATTACACTCAGAAGTTCCTCCCCTGTGTGACTACGTTCGCCAAGGCATACCAGGTGCAGAACAGCGTGACACCGTTGCGCCCTGCACATGTGATATGCCGGTCGGGTAATGGGACTTGGCACGGGGGTGGCGGCTGAGGACACGGCGGAAGAAGAGGTGGTAGAGGCGGACATCTTTGCCGGACCAAGGACGTGCAAACGTGGAGGCAAAAGCGGCGTGACCTGTCCAAGTTGCTGGTGCGGCTGTGACGGCACCACGTTCACCCAGTGGGCCGTAAATGACATGTACTGTCCCTGACCGTAGTTACAGCTCCACACGTCGGCGCTGCCGTGCACTTTGGCAGAGACCGACATGCTCAAAGACTGGCCCACCATGTCTTCTACATGTGAATGCAGGGCTGGCACTGCCTTTTTGGCGAAGAAATGACGGCTTGGCACTCTCCACCGCGGCGCGGCACAAGCCATCATTTCTCTGAAAGGTGCTGAGTCCACCACTTGGAAAGGGAGGGACTGCAGCACCAGCAACTTGGACAGGAGGACGTTCAGCTTTTGCACCGTCGGGTGCGTGCTCGCAAACTGTTGTCTCTTGGAAACGGATTCCAAGAAAGACTGCTGACGGAATCCGTGAAGAGGAGTAGCAGGAGAAGGAGCATCTGAACGAGCGGAAGATGCCAACGAGCGACAACTCCCCTCAGCAGAGGTGTTGGAGCCTTGACTGGCTGATGGAGGGCGATTGACGTCGGGTGACGGAGCAAGTAACGGAGCGGGTGATGGAGCGGGGGCTGGGGCGGGCAGAACCGCCGTATCTTTATCACGGTTTTCCCAGGCCACCAAATGGCGACGCTGCATATGCTGCCGCAACGCTGTAGTCCCAACATGGGCCCCCTGGCCACGCTTGACTTTCTGGCCACATAGTCGACATACGGCTACGTTTACTTCCTCGGGCGGCTTGACGAAAAATTGCCACACCGCCGAGTAGGAAACTTTGCCCCCGATACTCCTCACTGGCTGACTGCTGCTTCCTCCGTGCACACCGGCACCACTACTGGCCGTGGTGGTAGGCTGCAGTGGAGCTGGTGCTCTACTCCGTGGCCGTTTGGCTCCACTGACACTGCTGCGACCCTGCTGCTGTCTCCTGGGCAACCCACCGACTGTTTTGCTCGCTGCCAAGCTGCCACCCTCTTCTCCTGATGATGCGGAAGAAATTGCCTGATGACGACGAGGCTGCCAAGTGCGATCAACCTCCTCATCATCAAGTAGGGTCTCCGCCTCACTACTAGCCCCCTCGGCTGCGTCTGGGTCAGGAGACAGACCTGTCTCTAGACCGGCTACCGAGCCACTCTCCTCGCCACTACTTCTTCGCCTGGCTGCTGAAAAGGCGGATGTCTCCCCCCGTTCCTGACCGCCCTCTGTTAGCTCTTCCTCACTGTACAGTGGGGCTGAGCCCACAGCATGCGATACTTCGCTTGGTGAGGGAACACCAAAGGACAGGGGCAGGTAGAGGACACGTGATTTCAGTGGGCTTGGTCCCGGGCCATGCCAACTAACGGTTGTGTCTGACGTACCCACCGACCGTTGGCTGTAGGTGTCAGAGGTGACCTGGGAAGAGGAAGACGACCGAGCCAACCAATCGACGACGGCAGGGTTGTCGGTGGAGACACGACCGCTGGATGACACCGGGAGCACTGGCCTCTGGCTGCGAATAGTGCTGCCTCGACCCCTTCCTCTGCTGCCACGTCTGCTCGCTCCTAAAACATTGCCTCCTCTGCCACTCCTCTGCATGTTGTCTGACATACTCTTTAATTAAACGATTATGTGTCCCTGAGTAACAATTCTGTGTCCCTGAGTAACAATTCTGTGTCTGTGCGAGTAACAATTCTGTGGCCCTAAGTAACAGTTCTGTGGCCCTCAGTAACAATTCTGTGTCCCTGATTAACGTTTCTGTGGCCCCAAGTAACAGTTCTGTGGCCCTCAGTAACAATTCTGTGTCTGTGCGAGTAACAATTCTGTGTCTGTGCGAGAAACAATTCTGTGGCCCTAAGTAAAGTTTCTGTGGCCCTAAGTAACAATTCTCTGGCACTCAGTAACAATTCTGTCTGTCCCTGAGTAACAATTCTCTGGCACTCAGTAACAATTCTGTCTGTCCCTGAGTAAAAATTCTGTGGCCCTAAGTAAAGTTTCTGGGGCCCTGAGTAACAATTATCTGGCACTCCGTAACAATTCTGTCTGTCCCTGAGTAACAATTCTCTGGCACTCAGTAACAATTCTGTCTGTCCCTGAGTAAAAATTCTCTGGCCCTAAGTAAAGTTTCTGTGGCCCTGAGTAACAATTCTCTGGCACTCCGTAACAATTCTGTCTGTCCCTGAGTAACAATTCTCTGGCACTCAGTAACAATTCTGTCTGTCCCTGAGTAAAAATTCTGTGGCCCTAATTAAAGTTTCTGTGGCCCTAAGTAACAATTCTCTGGCACTCAGTAACAATTCTGTCTGTCCCTGAGTAACAATTCTCTGGCACTCCGTAACAATTCTGTCTGTCCCTGAGTAACAATTCTCTGGCACTCAGTAACAATTCTGTCTGTCCCTGAGTAAAAATTCTGTGGCCCTAATTAAAGTTTCTGTGGCCCTAAGTAACAATTCTCTGGCACTCAGTAACAATTCTGTCTGTCCCTGAGTAACAATTCTCTGGCACTCCGTAACAATTCTGTCTGTCCCTGAGTAACAATTCTCTGGCACTCAGTAACAATTCTGTCTGTCCCTGAGTAAAAATTCTGTGGCCCTAAGTAAAGTTTCTGTGGCCCTGAGTAACAATTCTCTGGCACTCCGTAACAATTCTGTCTGTCCCTGAGTAACAATTCTCTGGCACTCCGTAACAATTCTGTCTGTCCCTGAGTAAAAATTCTGTGGCCCTAATTAAAGTTTCTGTGGCCCTAAGTAACAATTCTCTGGCACTCAGTAACAATTCTGTCTGTCCCTGAGTAACAATTCTCTGGCACTCGGTAACAATTCTGTCTGTCCCTGAGTAACAATTCTCTGGCACTCAGTAACAATTCTGTCTGTCCCTGAGTAAAAATTCTGTGGCCCTAATTAAAGTTTCTGTGGCCCTAAGTAACAATTCTCTGGCACTCAGTAACAATTCTGTCTGTCCCTGAGTAACAATTCTCTGGCACTCCGTAACAATTCTGTCTGTCCCTGAGTAACAATTCTCTGGCACTCAGTAACAATTCTGTCTGTCCCTGAGTAAAAATTCTGTGGCCCTAATTCAAGTTTCTGTGGCCCTAAGTAACAATTCTCTGGCACTCAGTAACAATTCTGTCTGTCCCTGAGTAACAATTCTCTGGCACTCAGTAACAATTCTGTCTGTCCCTGAGTAAAAATTCTGTGGCCCTAAGTAAAGTTTCTGGGGCCCTGAGTAACAATTATCTGGCACTCAGTAACAATTCTGTCTGTCCCTGAGTAACAATTCTCTGGCACTCAGTAACAATTCTGTCTGTCCCTGAGTAACAATTCTCTGGCACTCAGTAACAATTCTGTCTGTCCCTGAGTAAAAATTCTGTGGCCCTAAGTAAAGTTTCTGGGGCCCTGAGTAACAATTATCTGGCACTCCGTAACAATTCTGTCTGTCCCTGAGTAACAATTCTCTGGCACTCAGTAACAATTCTGTCTGTCCCTGAGTAAAAATTCTCTGGCCCTAAGTAAAGTTTCTGTGGCCCTGAGTAACAATTCTCTGGCACTCCGTAACAATTCTGTCTGTCCCTGAGTAACAATTCTCTGGCACTCAGTAACAATTCTGTCTGTCCCTGAGTAAAAATTCTGTGGCCCTAATTAAAGTTTCTGTGGCCCTAAGTAACAATTCTCTGGCACTCAGTAACAATTCTGTCTGTCCCTGAGTAACAATTCTCTGGCACTCGGTAACAATTCTGTCTGTCCCTGAGTAACAATTCTCTGGCACTCAGTAACAATTCTGTCTGTCCCTGAGTAAAAATTCTGTGGCCCTAATTAAAGTTTCTGTGGCCCTAAGTAACAATTCTCTGGCACTCAGTAACAATTCTGTCTGTCCCTGAGTAACAATTCTCTGGCACTCCGTAACAATTCTGTCTGTCCCTGAGTAACAATTCTCTGGCACTCAGTAACAATTCTGTCTGTCCCTGAGTAAAAATTCTGTGGCCCTAAGTAAAGTTTCTGTGGCCCTGAGTAACAATTCTCTGGCACTCCGTAACAATTCTGTCTGTCCCTGAGTAACAATTCTCTGGCACTCCGTAACAATTCTGTCTGTCCCTGAGTAAAAATTCTGTGGCCCTAATTAAAGTTTCTGTGGCCCTAAGTAACAATTCTCTGGCACTCAGTAACAATTCTGTCTGTCCCTGAGTAACAATTCTCTGGCACTCGGTAACAATTCTGTCTGTCCCTGAGTAACAATTCTCTGGCACTCAGTAACAATTCTGTCTGTCCCTGAGTAAAAATTCTGTGGCCCTAATTAAAGTTTCTGTGGCCCTAAGTAACAATTCTCTGGCACTCAGTAACAATTCTGTCTGTCCCTGAGTAACAATTCTCTGGCACTCCGTAACAATTCTGTCTGTCCCTGAGTAACAATTCTCTGGCACTCAGTAACAATTCTGTCTGTCCCTGAGTAAAAATTCTGTGGCCCTAATTCAAGTTTCTGTGGCCCTAAGTAACAATTCTCTGGCACTCAGTAACAATTCTGTCTGTCCCTGAGTAACAATTCTCTGGCACTCAGTAACAATTCTGTCTGTCCCTGAGTAAAAATTCTGTGGCCCTAAGTAAAGTTTCTGGGGCCCTGAGTAACAATTATCTGGCACTCAGTAACAATTCTGTCTGTCCCTGAGTAACAATTCTCTGGCACTCAGTAACAATTCTGTCTGTCCCTGAGTAACAATTCTCTGGCACTCAGTAACAATTCTGTCTGTCCCTGAGTAAAAATTCTGTGGCCCTAAGTAAAGTTTCTGTGGCCCTGAGTAACAATTCTCTGGCACTCCGTAACAATTCTGTCTGTCCCTGAGTAACAATTCTCTGGCACTCAGTAACAATTCTGTCTGTCCCTGAGTAAAAATTCTGTGGCCCTAATTAAAGTTTCTGTGGCCCTAAGTAACAATTCTCTGGCACTCAGTAACAATTCTGTCTGTCCCTGAGTAACAATTCTCTGGCACTCGGTAACAATTCTGTCTGTCCCTGAGTAACAATTCTCTGGCACTCAGTAACAATTCTGTCTGTCCCTGAGTAAAAATTCTGTGGGCCTAATTAAAGTTTCTGTGGCCCTAAGTAACAATTCTCTGGCACTCAGTAACAATTCTCTCTGTCCCTGAGTAACAATTCTCTGGCACTCAGTAACAATTCTGTCTGTCCCTGAGTAAAAATTCTGTGGCCCTAATTAAAGTTTCTGTGGCCCTAAGTAACAATTCTCTGGCACTCAGTAACAATTCTGTCTGTCCCTGAGTAACAATTCTCTGGCACTCGGTAACAATTCTGTCTGTCCCTGAGTAACAATTCTCTGGCACTCAGTAACAATTCTGTCTGTCCCTGAGTAAAAATTCTGTGGCCCTAATTAAAGTTTCTGTGGCCCTAAGTAACAATTCTCTGGCACTCATTAACAATTCTGTCTGTCCCTGAGTAACAATTCTCTGGCACTCGGTAACAATTCTGTCTGTCCCTGAGTAACAATTCTCTGGCACTCAGTAACAATTCTGTCTGTCCCTGAGTAAAAATTCTGTGGCCCTAATTAAAGTTTCTGTGGCCCTAAGTAACAATTCTCTGGCACTCAGTAACAATTCTGTCTGTCCCTGAGTAACAATTCTTTGGCACTCCGTAACAATTCTGTCTGTCCCTGAGTAACAATTCTCTGGCACTCCGTAACAATTCTGTCTGTCCCTGAGTATGAATTCTGTGGCCCTAACTAGCGTTTCTTTGTCCCTAAGTAACAGTTCTGTGGCCCTCAGTAACAGTTCTGTGTCTGTGCGAGTAACAATTCTGTGTCTGTGCGAGTAACAATTCTGTGGCCCTAAGTAACAGTTCTGTGGCCTTCAGTAACAATTCTGTGTCTGTGCGAGTAACAATTCTGTGTCTGTGCGAGTAACAATTCTGTGGCCCTAAGTAAAGTTTCTGTGGCCCTAAGTAACAATTCTCTGGCACTCAGTAACAATTCTGTCTGTCCCTGAGTAACAATTCTCTGGCACTCAGTAACAATTCTGTCTGTCCCTGAGTAAAAATTCTGTGGCCCTAAGTAAAGTTTCTGTGGCCCTGAGTAACAATTCTCTGGCACTCAGTAACAATTCTGTCTGTCCCTGAGTAACAATTCTCTGGCACTGAGTAACAATTCTGTCTGTCCCTGAGTAAAAATTCTGTGGCCCTAATTAAAGTTTCTGTGGCCCTAAGTAACAATTCTCTGGCACTCAGTAACAATTCTGTCTGTCCCTGAGTAACAATTCTCTGGCACTCAGTAACAATTCTGTCTGTCCCTGAGTAACAATTCTGTGGCCCTAATAACGTTTCTGTGGCCCTAAGTAACAATTCTCTGGCACTGAGTAACAATTCTGTCTGTCCCTGATTATGAATTCTGTGGCCCTAACTAGCGTTTCTTTGTCCCTAAATAACGATTCTGTGGCCCTCATTAACAAGTCTGTGTCCCTGAGTAATGGTTCTCTGTCCCTAAGTAACTTTTCTCTGTCCCCAATTATCGTTTCTGTGGCCCTAACTCTGTCCCTGTCCCTAGTACAGAGCGGTCTGCCTCTGTTCAATAACTGCAGGCAAATGAAGAATTCCAAAATGGCCGCTATTTATAGCTCGACCATTACACAGTGCTGGCTGGCTGGCTGCTGATAGGCTGATGCGATCACATGTAGTTGAGGCATGCATTATGGGTCAGCGCGCCTTGTCTGCGCGCCTTCCCAGACATCCCCGCTCCGTCGCCGCACATGTCAGCCGCCATTTTCTGAAAAATTTTGATTCGCGCGTCCGAATTAGGCTATTTTTCGGATTCGGCACGAATCGAAATTTTTCAGATATTCGACTCGAATTCCACTTCGGATACTTCGATTCGCTCATCTCTAATAATAATATTAAATTTAATTCAATAATATAATTAAACCAAAAACACTGAAATTTGAAATATAGCGCCAAGTTCGCACATCAGTGAGCAAAGTCGCAAAATTGTTTTTAGTGTCTGATGACGAATTTCCCTACGAATCTTTATCACTCAATTCTGCAATTGGTTCTAATTTACTATCGCTGTTCTCTAGCTGGTCTAAAACCCATTTTGACCTAAAGGGACGCTTTTTTGACGCCATGGACATTTCTCAGATTCCAGTCAGAAAGAACAGTAAAAATACAGGCAGGGCACAGGACAAAGCACTCGGGACAAAATGTATGTGAAATGGTTTGATACAGTAATGTTTACTATGTTATTTTAGTGTATTTAGTGAATGTCACTTTTTGTCATTTTCAAATTGCCCACCCTTCCGTCCCCGTACGTCCCGACGTCGCAGGGGATGAAACCCAGATGACAGATGCCAGCATCCACTGGAGGGCATTGCTGGGGACACTGCAGGAGGGACATCGCGGAGCGCAGGACAAGGTAAGTGAAGAACAGATCCCGGAGCAACGCCGCATGATAAGCCCGAGTGTAGCTCGGGGTTACCGCTTGTGGTACTGAAACTTTACCCCGAGCTACATTCGGGAATACCGCCAGGGAGGTTAACACAAATCCCCCCCAAATCCTCTCCTAACACAAATCCCCCCAATCCCCCCTCCCATCATCAGTCCTCTTCCTTTAATCCCCCCACCTAAGACAAATTAACCCAAATCCTTCCTCTAGCTAAGCCCCCTCCAAATTACCCTTCCCAGCATAAAATCCACCTTACCCAAATCCCACCAAAGCCCATTCCAGCACCCCCATAGATCCAGTCATGGCATAGAGTAGGCAAACCAGCAGCCGTGGCTGCGCCCCTAGGCAGCAGTGTGCACTAGGCAGCTGCCTAGTTTGCTTAGTGGTAGCAACGGCTATGCCCTGGACACTGGATGAACCTGTCCTGGTATTGCCTGTCACCCTCTAAGCCAGCTGTCAGTTCCATACTTTGCTGCAGACCTTGAAACTGTTGTGTAGAGTTAGAAATATTTGTCTATTTCTTCCATCACCTACAGAGTGGGACGTGTTAGAAAAGAATGGACGACAACATACTGAATTAGAAACATGTAGGTACAAAGAAAAAAAACAAAGTCTGCCTTAGTTAGAGGTGCTGGAATGCATTCATCACTGGATTTTGTCCAGAGCAGGAATGTAAGTGGGCATTGCCAAAACTCAAACTCTCCATGGACTTTTTTCCTTGATTTTTCTAATCATAATTGTATTTGGGACTACAGGAAAATATCACAAGATTCTCCAAAGCTCTAGTAAAATACAACCATTATGTCTTCCTCAGCAGACTCCTGATCAGTATACAAAATAGTCCAATGAAAGTACTACATACAGAGAATAGGATATCTCACCTCCCTTAGCACTTTTGATTTTTAAAGCAGAACTTCAATCTCTCAGTCAACATTGACTATTTTTAATCATTATGCTGCTAGCATTAGTCAACAGATAATAAAGTATATTATATGTAATTATTTTAAACTTTTTTTTTTACATTTCTTCAGTTACTTCCTGATTTCCATGCCTAGGCAAAATATGTCATACATCCCAGGAGTCTTCAGGAGGGCAGGAGGGGTTTTCTCAGCTAAGCACACCCTCCTACCTACATGCCTAAGCTAAGGGCAGATGGAATCCAGGAAGTAGATGCTATGTGAATCATCTGCCCCTACTCAAGATGGCCACAGCCAGAAATGCTAGAGGGTGTTTTTCAAAGTGATTTCTTTGAAAAATAAAGCATGGAGACATGGATTGATAGGGGAATTTGCTTTGAATATTAAAAATGAATTAAATGATGTTTTTGATTTGTGGTGCTCAAATGCTGTGTAGTTCTGCTTTAATGCCTCTGGTAAATGTACAAAAGAGAGCATCATTCACAAGCCTTGGACAGTAACAAACTCCTCGTTTGGGAAATTCACCCTCACTTTGTGTTCTGGGAAACGAACAGGATCTTTCTAGTGGGCACACAAACATTAACAAAAAACAAATCCATTTAGTACCTAACCCTTTTGGCTAGTATCTGGGAGTACATGGCTAATGGTGATATTGTATTAAACCTTAAGGTGTCAGCAACTTGAAAAAGGGGTCCTGTATGGCCCCCAAAACATTGGTGTAAAATGTTTTCTTCCACATTTTTGCTGTCACCTATGCCTTATCACCTCTTTAAAATTGTAAGGTTCATGCTTGCGTTTTCTTGTTTTCATTAATAAAAGTCTGACTTGACTTAAAGTTAAATTCCAGTCACAATCCTGTCTCCAGTGGCAGCATCTGTGTGCAGAAAAGAAGGCCATAGACTCGTTATAGGGCATCCAATATTGGCTGTTGGCAGGGCCGATGCTAGACTATTTTGCGCCCTAGGCAAGACCAGCTACTTGTCCCCCCCCCCCCCCAAAAAAAATACAATTTTTTACAAACAGTGGAAATTATTAAATTAACAAAATATGAAACTGGTAAATGTCTTTTAATTTGCAAAAATAAGTGTCATAAAATTTCACCAGCACCAATGCATCCACACTCTGACAGACCTCAGGCTGGAATTCCCAGGCAATGGGGGGGAGATAAAACACAGTTCAGCAGGCAGCTAAACTGAGCAATTGCACACGGTGACAGATCTGACACAACACACCACCACCAGCACTTGCACAGATCAGCAGACACTAGAAGAACAGGCTGTGGAATTGTGATGATGTTGTCACTCACTGATACATGCACATGTAATGAATGGCATGTCTCAGGACACACTCACACAGACACAAGACATCAGAGTCAGACATTACCTTCCTCCGCAGGCTCAGCTCCGCCTCCTCTGATGAATGGGAAGAGAAGGGGTGGAACTCCACAGTGATAAGCAGCCGGTTTGTAGTAAGGCACTGAGTCTGATAGGAACACTGGAAGGAACAGCAGCTCAACTGCTACACTGGCCCTAGACACCCAACATTTTCCTCTGTCCTTTCTTCCTCCTCTCTGCCACCCCTCCTCTCAGCTGAAGGATCATTCATGATGTGGCGGCATCCCACACAGAGAGAGTACCAGCCTGTGCTGTGCCCAGGTGCCTTTGACAGCCGCCTAGTTTGCCTAGTGGAAACGCCGGCCCTGGCTGTCAAGGTTGGATAGCATAGGCTTAGAACAGTGGAGGGTTGGTTATAACCTTACTTAGATTGTGGCTGGAATTCTACTTTAACCGTTCCTCTCTATATTAAAAAATGTTCTGTCTGTGTTCTCAATGGATAGATTTCCCTAACTTACTGTCCTGGTGACAACAAAAAATGTAGGCAAGTTCAGTCTGTTTTCTCCATTGTGGATGGCGCTCACCCTGAATCTAACTACAGCCTGGAGAGGAAGTCAAGGGAAGCATGGTTTATTTATGTTTTCCTGAGTCAATAGAGCAGCATTCAGGTTGGCTACACTGCAGCTATGTGACCCCTGGCAGCCATTTTGGGTTAGTAGGTTCTATATACAGTGGGGATCGAAAGTTTGGGCACCCCAGCTAAACATTTGTATTAATGTGCATAAAGAAGCCAAGGAAAGATGGAAAAATCTCCAAAAGGCATCAAATTACAGATTAGACATTCTTATAATATGTCAACAAAAGTTAGATTTTATTTCCATCATTTACACTTTCAAAATAACAGAAAACAAAAAAATGGCATCTGCAAAAGTTTGGGCACCCTCAAATTACAGATTAGACATTCTTATAATATGTCAACAAAAGTTAGATTTTATTTCCATCATTTACACTTTCAAAATAACAGAAAACAAAAAAATGGCATCTGCAAAAGTTTGGGCACCCTGCAGAATTTATAGCATGCACTGCCCCCTTTGCCAAGCTGAGACCTGCCAGTGTCATGGATTGTTCTCAATCATCGTCTGGGAAGACCAGGTGATGTCAATCTCAAAGGTTTTAAATGCCCAGACTCATCTGACCTTGCCCCAACAATCAGCACCATGGGTTCTTCTAAGCAGTTGTCTAGAAAACTGAAACTGAAAATAGTTGACGCTCACAAAGCTGGAGAAGGCTATAAGAAGATAGCAAAGCATTTTCAGATGTCAATATCGTCTGTTCGGAATGTAATTAAGAAATGGCAGTCATCAGGAACAGTGGAAGTTAAAGCAAGATCTGGAAGACCAAGAAAAATATCAGACAGAACAGCTCGCAGGATTGTGAGAAAAACAATTCAAAACCCACGTTTGACTGCACAATCCCTCCAGAAAGATCTGGCAGACACTGGAGTTGTGGTATACTATTCCACTATAAAGAGATACTTGTACAAATATGGTCTTCATGGAAGAGTCATCAGAAGAAAACCTCTGCTACGTCCTCACCACAAAAATCATCGTTTGAACTTTGCAAATGAACATATAGACAAGCCTGATGCATTTTGGAAACAAGTTCTGTGGACCGATGCGGTTAAAATTGAACTTTTTGGCTGGAATGAGCAAAGGTACGTTTGGAGAAGAAGGGGCACAAAATTTAATGAAAAGAACCTCTGTCCAACTGTTAAGCATGGGGATGGATCAATCATGCTTTGGGGTTGTGTTGCAGCCAGTGGCACAGGGAACATCTCACAAGTAGAAGGAAAAATAGATTCAATAAAATTTCAGCAAATTTTGGATGGTAACTTGATGCCATCTGTGAAAAAGCTGAAGTTAAAGAGAGGATGGCTTCTACAAATGGATAATGATCCTAAACACACCTCGAAATCAACGAGGGATTACATCAAGAGGCGTAAACTGAAGGTTTTGCCATGGCCTTCACAATCTCCTGACCTCAACATAATTGAAAATCTATGGATAGACCTTAAAAGAGCAGTGCGTGACAGACAGCCCAGAAATCTCAAAGAACTGGAAGACTTTTGTAAGGAAGAATGGGCAAAGACACCTCAAACAAGAATTGAAAGACTCATGGCTGGCTACAAAAAGCGTTTACAAGCTGTGATACTTGCCAAAGGGGGCAGTACAAGATATAAACTCTGCAGGGTGCCCAAACTTTTGCAGACACCATTTTTTTGTTTTCTGTTATTTTGAAAGTGTAAATGATGGAAATAAAATCTAACTTTTGTTGACATATTATAAGAATGTCTAATCTGTAATTTGATGCCTTTTGGAGATTTTTCCATCTTTCCTTGGCTTCTTTATGCACATTAATACAAATGTTTAGCTGGGGTGCCCAAACTTTCAATCCCCACTGTAAGTCCCTGCTCCAGGGTTTTGGCATGCATTCTTGAGCGTGGCTAGTGTAGAAAGAGAGACCCAGCAGCGGTAAGGAAAGGTTCCAGACGAGAAGGGCCACATATTTGTTCTGCACTGAATTGTGGGTTATTCCCTAAGCTGTTTGTACTATTGATATTCTGCATAATACAAATTTCAAGCTTACTGCAACTTGACTACCTACGCACCACGCTGCACCTCCCCACAAGAAGTAAGGGTTTGGCTGAACGTTTGACTGAAGTTTCCAGTTAAAGCGTATGTAAACCCAGAAGTATTATTTATGACAGCTTACGATTCTCTAGATCAGGGATGCTCAAACTGTGACCCACGGGTCACATGTGGCCCTCTGAGCCCTCTGATGTGACCCTTGACCTCAAACCAGGCAAGAGCAATTCTATTATATCCTGTGGGTTTGGTGCAAAATAAAATTGGACTCTATGGCAAAGTACAGTTAACCCGGAGGAAAGCCACAGGTACACTGTGCTGTACTTGTGGTGCAGGTAAACTGCAGCGTATCAGTGTCAAATCAGCCTTATAGGGGACTCAGAACAGGAATAGCACATTTACATTTGTGGTGTGGGGGCTGTAAAACTCCATGGTTGAGACATATTTTACCACATACCCCCAGCCACAGGTGTAGTGTTAGGGGTCTCAATGGCAACCCTGCCCCATGCTCCAGGGGGCCTGTGCGACCTTCATGTCACATTTTGTTTACACTTAGACAGAGATTGCGGCAAAGGCGGCATATACAGGAACTGATCATCTCCATTTTCCTCCTGCAACCACTGAAAGCCGGCCAGAATTCAGTAGCTGCAGGAGGAAAATGTTCTTTGCTATCGAAATTCTGAACCATTTCATTTAATCGTGGCCCGCAACTGGTTACCGAATCACTTAATTGGCCCTCGCTCTTCAAAAGGTTGAGCACCCCTGATCTAGATGATGTGACTGGGCTGCATTAGTTTCTTTTTTTCCAGTATTTTTTCTTTTGTACATCTTACTGTATTTATAAAGGGAGCTATGGTTGTCACCTGTCAAAGTTGAACCACAAATATGTCTTCCTCTCTTCATTTCCATTGCATGGGGGAAGATGGAGGATCAACAGTTTACAGAAGAAAAAAAACACTGTGCTTTTACTTAAAGTGTGCACAAAATATTAGATTATTTGAGCATAAAAATTTAAAATGCAGCTACCACATCTACTGGTAAGCTGCAGTATATTACATCTTGTTTTGGATTCAGTTATTTTGTATCTGTAATTACAGCTCTACAAATGTGTGCATAGAAAGGTCCTAGGATAAGAGTAATGATGGCAAGAATTGTGTGCCACAGGACATCATAAAAGGTTTTCTTCCATAGAACCTTCTTATTTTTAGTTACACCCCTTTGGATAAGTTGGCTGGTATGTGGTTTGATTACCACGGGTGGACTGACAACTCATGGGGCCCCCGGGCAATAGGGGATCATGGGGCCCTTGTGTCCTCGCCCCCACACCCAAAAAAGCTTATGAAAAAGCCAATGAAAGGTACCAGGGGCATCTCATGGGGCCCCCTACTGACCCCGGGCCCTTGGGCAGTGCCGAGTTCTCGAATGGTCAGTCCGCCCCTATTGATTACTTACATGAACATAAAAATCTCAGGAGACAACAGAATCGTAAATCACTATTATAGCATGCAATAAACACATATTGTTATTTTATTACAATATGATTATTCCAGATTTATGGGCAAAACATCACTCTGTGTAGGCGTTGAAAAGCAAAATATCATATACATAAACACTGATACCAAACTGCTCTTGGAAAAGTAACACAGAATGGGAATTTATTTTATGACCAAGAGGCTGAAATTAATTAATTCGATATGTGACTTTTTTATCACTTTTCCACCCTTATACCGTGTACTTGTTGTTTTCATTAAATGTTATACTTATGTATTCCTTGTCTAGGTACAAATCGGATGCACAAAAATTAGTAGAGCATGGAGCACAGATATTGAAAAATATATGTAATTCAACCTGAGGGAACAATCACACTGCTAATGGCCCAGAAACTCATTAAAGCTGATTGTCATTTCCTGGGAAGTGTAGCAGGAGTGTGATGAATTGACACCTGGGAATCGTGAAATGTGTATTACATTTCACATAGCACTGTCTAAGTACCCAGTAAACACAAATAAGAAATTTAGAAGGGTATTGAAAAGAACAATTCTGTCTAATACAAGAGAAGAATTAACTTTCTGTTCATTTAACAGGCTTTTCCTATTAATAAGAAAGGTGAGAATTTCATCTCAAGCATAGCCCTCTAGGAGCTACATGAGACAAGGTTTTCAACTTGGATAACATATACAAATCATACTAGTGTAGTGGATTACTCATTTGCTCAGATGCAGGATCAGGCCCCTTTGAATCCTTTTCCCATAGTTCACTGGGTTCTTAGGCACACCCGATGAAGATACGTTTCTCTGCTTTCCTCCCTTAGTGGATCAAAGAGGCTACACTTGATGAGGCATAGGTAGCTGAGCGAAAGATCTACAGCCAGTGGAATGGCCTTCCACTGTCAGAACCATTGTGTGGACAGCTGGGCCGAAGCCCAATAGTTTGTAGCTTCTTTGCAAGATCGAATTACTGTAGGAGGTCCTTATTTAATCAGCAAATTGTTTGATAACATGTTACTGTGCTTACTCTATCTGATTACTGGTACAGCACAATAATCCAGGCATACTAATAAAAGAAATTTACTTAAAAATCTCCTTTTTTTCTTGGAAATGAGAACCTTGGAAGCTGCTCACAAGTGCCACCAAATCCCCTCCACTTTACTTCAAAAACATGTAGAACTGCAAACAGTTGTCGATTAACTATTTCTCCATTATAAAGACTGCTTTCTTCACACAATGTACAAAATATGCAGACAAATGTGGAAGACTTCTTTTACACTCTATCTGTGCCAAATATTCACAGACTTATTTAGCAAAAGTGCTGTTACCTACTAAAGAGTCTAATCCCTAATTAGTCTAGATCAGGGGTGGGCAAACTTTTTGACTTGAGGGTTCATATATTGGACCCGGGGCCGGACCAAGAGTATATAAATGATGTGTATGTGTCATCCATAGTAAGTATAGAAATATTCCCCCATAGTAAGCATAGTAATTAATCCCCCATATAGTAAGCATAGTAATTCATCCCCCATATAGTAATTCATCCTCCATATAGTAATTCATCCCCCATATAGTAATTCATCCCCCATAGTAATTCATCCCCCATATAGTAATTCATCCCCCATAGTAATTCATCCCCCATATAGTAATTCATCCCCCATAGTAATTCATCCCCCATATAGTAATTCATCCCCCATATAGTAATTCATCCCCCATAGTAATTCATCCCCCATATAGTAATTCATCCCCCCTATAGTAATTCATCCCCCAGATAGTAATTCATCCCCCAGATAGTAATTCATCCCCCATATAGTAATTCATCCCCCATAGTAATTCATCCCCCCTATAGTAATTCATCCCCCATATTAATTCATCCCCCATAGTAATTCATCCCCCATATAGTAATTCATCCCCCATAGTAATTCATCCCCCCTATAGTAATTCATTCCCCATATTAATTCATCCCCCATATTAAGTCCCCAAGTCCCCCCTGTGTCAATTCACTTACCTTTGCTCCGCGCGTTCCTCTCGCCGTGTTCCCGCGCCGTTCCGGTGTAGCATGAAAATCTGTCTCCTATGAGGATCTGTCCCCCTCAACGTATCTGCGCACGTGCCAGTTTCAGGCATTAGCAGCCGATCGGCGATCTCCGGCACATGCGCAGATACGTCGAGGGGGACAGATCCTCATAGGAGACAGATTTTCATGCTACATCGGTCTTCAGGGCGGACTGTGAGAGGAGCCTAGCTCAGCGGGCTGGATTAAAAGGTGCGCCGGGCCGTAGTTTGCCCATTGCTGGTCTAGATTCATATGTGAGGTCTATCAAATTGCTTACCCTTAAACAGAGTGTTGCTGAGACTCTACCTACATTTTACTACTCTTGGAATACTAGGCATCATACCTTCACCTCCCATGTGGAACAGTCAGGGCCCCTATGATTTTGAAGGGACCTTCTATAAACATTTCAAGGACACCCTTTCTTCCATGCTCACAGACATCTTCAGTCAGATGTCTGCAACAGTGCCCCTTCCCAAAGCAATTTTTAAGAGGCCCATATCACTCTCATCCTCAAACCCCAGAAGGACCCCACACACTGCTTGAGTTACAGACCTATCTCTGGTACATTTAATACATTTGTTGATAAATTGCTAAATTTATACCAAATTATTTGCCAGTAGGTTAAATCCCCACATACCCGCCCTCTTATACATTGAACAAGTTCACCCCCCTGAGAGAACCATGTGATAACATCATCCAAACTATTACCCTTGTAGATTAGGCCACTAAACATTATCATCCATTTTGTCTCCTTTCAGTTGATGCCCAAAATACATTTGATGATCTTGACTGAACAGTTGAGCATTGAATCTAATCTCCTTGATTTATATGACCAACTGATGGTCAGAATTTAGAATAATGGTATTGTTTCTGACTTAGTCTGCATAGGTAATGAGACCCACCAGGGTTGGACAATCTCCCCATATCTCTACATCCTTGCAATAGAGAGCTTGGTTAGGCCAATCCACAACAACACAGATATTCAGTGTATAAAAACGGATCATGAAAACAATAAAATGGGGCTTTACATGACGTGACAGTGCAAGGCTGTGCCACTGGGGAAATGATCAGGAAAATTACACAGGTTTTGCATGTTTGCTGAGTGCAGGACTACAGAGCTTTGATTTTAAGCAGAGAAAACTGCTTTTTCAGCTTTCTCCGGATTATGGTATTTCCAGGTGGGGCTTTGTAGTTTAAAGATTTAAAAGTGACTTGGAAGGGAAGAAATGTCCAAACCAGTGCCAGGTTTTGTGAAAAACAAGCAAGGTATGTGACCAGGTGCACACAGTCCTTTTTATGATGGTCTGTTGTGCAGTTGGAGTTGCATTGGCTGGAGACAGACCCCTGTTAGTAGAGGTGTGGTGCCTTTCAGAAACTACATACCATTGTGGGAAACCTCTTGCCAAAGGACTGAGAAAACCAGGACAGTTATGCAGACCTGCAGGACCAATAGAGGGTCTGAGAGGTCAAGAAAACGGAGACGGTTAGCGGGCCCAGGTGGGCTGGAGGTCTCTTGAGTGAGTGAACCCAGGGGGCTGGAGAATCCTGTTGGAGACCAGGAGTTGGCTCGTGAAGCTGGGTACTGCAAACTGAGGCCTAAGTGAGCTGGGAAAATTCAGGGTTCCAAAAGCAGGTGTGCTGCCAAAGCGTAGCCAGGTGACGTGGCATTTTTTATACTGTCATTATTTGTGGTTTGTTGAAGAAGAACCCCTGTGTGGGTAATCCATCTTATGTTGGACTTTTGCTTTATTTTTAGCCTTTTTAATTAGAGTGGGCTTCCATGCCCTTAAATAAAGTTCAGACTGACAGGAAATCACTTGGTAAATGTATCTACCACTAGAGCTGAACATCCCCCAAAATCACAATGAACAATGTTTTTGCGTATGTATCTAATCCTAAATTAGCACTACCTTTCATTTTACAGGAATTCAATACTTTTGGCTCCATTAGTAACTTCTAAGTAAACACCCATGAATCAATAACCCTTGATTCATCTCTCCCTCCCTGGAGAATGACAGTTTTTACAGGACAGCTTTCTTTTTCAGTGGACCACTAATGTTATCAAATGTCTTGGGATAATGATACCTGCTGACTTTACTTAACTCTATAATAATAAATCTTAATCTAAATCTCCTGCTGTTACACAATTCAATCCAACAGTTTAGAGACTAGTCGGGTAAAAATGGTTGCATTTTGGGCATCTTCATGCATGTCTTATGTACTACCTATACTAGTTCTGAAAACGTTTTTGCAAATTAAATATAGTACTTTTCAAATTTATATGGGCCCATTTGCCTGCCCCAATGCAATATGATATCCTAGTTATGCGAAAGACTAGTTTACACAAAGGGGCGGACTGACCATTTGGAAACTCGGGCACTGCCCGAGGGCCGGGGGTCAGTAGGGGGCCCCTGCTACCTTTTTCATAGGCTTTTTTGAGTTTGGGACACAGGGGCCCCATGATCTCCTATTGCCCGGGAGGCCCCATGAGTTGTCAGTCCGCCCCTGTTTACATACTTTATACGCATATATTATATCAGGGGTTAAAATTTCGAGTCCAGACCTACTAGCCGGTCACAAAACTTACTCTCCACCAGTTGCCCCACCCAACCTTGCCCAGGCCCGCCCCCAACCCCACCCCCTTAAAGCTTATGAACTTACATTTTTCTTTAGAATAAAGAGTCCAAAATATAAAACTGTACGCAGTAATGTATATCCCAGCTCCCCTGTACTCCATTATAGTGATATGACATGTATACAGTAATGTATATCCCAGCTCCCCTGTACTCCATTATAGTGATATGACGTGTATACAGTAATGTATATCCCAGCTCCCCTGTACTCCATTATAGTGATATGACATGTACACAGTAATGTATATCCCAGCTCCCCTGTACTCCATTATAGTGATATGACATGTACATAGTAATCACTACTGTATACATGTCATATCACTATAATGGAGTACAGGGGATGTCAGGAATGGACTCAGCACTGGTGGTGGGACTCACCTGCCATGTGGGCTGCAGTACCAGGGCTGACCAGCGGGTGCTCTCAGCAGCCAGAAGCTCACTCCTGCAGTCAGCTAACACCTGGGGCTGATTGCAGGAGGTGTATTTAAGGAATGACCAGGCCTGTGATCAGGGCCTTGGTGTATGTTTCCCATGAGCCCCTGTACCTGGTATCCTGTGTTCCTGCCTATCTGCCTAGTTGCTGACCCTGCTTTGATCCTGACCTCTGCTGACCGTCTCCTGTTGAACCCCTGGCTTGCTTGACCATCCTTCTGCCTGATCCTCTGTACCGCGCTGCCCGTGAGTTACTTAACCTGGCTTGTGACCCTGACTATTCTCTGCCTGCTCTTCTGGTACCTCACTGCCCGCACGTTGCTGGCCTGGCCTGCCTGATTACGCCTGACGCTACCCAGACGATCCATCCATCCCGCACGGATCCAGTCACTACTGTGCAAACCTGCCAGTCAGGCTTTTCCCTGGTACATACCCTCGGCGGACCCCTCTACCACAGTTGGTTGCACTCAGGGGCCGCGACCTGGTCTCAGTCCTGCGCAAAGTCCATCCCACCATCAGGGGCTCTGGTGAAAAGGCAGACTGGGGCTTAGACTCCGTGCCCTGGGGAATCCTGTTCTGTGGGTCACTAGAGATCCCGCCGGGCGGTGCCTGACAGTACCTTACGGCCCGCCTGACCATTCCACCTCTCCAGCCCTGACTACGCCTGGGTTCCTGAAGCCTGCTACTTCCCTGTGTCAGTCCACACATTTCTGGTCACACCCAGAGATCCCTGACAGGGGAGCTGGGATATACATTACGGTATACATGTCATATCACTATAATGGAGTACAGGGGAGCTGGGATATACATTACGGTATACATGTCATATCACTATAATGGAGTACAGGGGAGCTGGGTTATACATTACTGTGTACATGTCATATCACTATAATGGAGTACAGGGGAGCTGGGATATACATTACTGAGTAATGTATATCCCAGCTCCCCTGTACTCCATTATAGTTATATGACATGTTGTATACAGTACTTACTCCCAGTCCCTCCGAGTCCCCTGCGGCGGTGAAGAGCGTGTCTTCTCTCAGCGGAGCCGAAGAAGCTGGAAAATGGAAGTTGTAAACCGGAACTCGGCTTCACAATGAGGCTTGGAGCGCAGGTGCAGACGCTCCATGCTTCATCTGTGCTCGCTGCTCGCCGACCGCCACAGAGGAATTTATCCTTGCATTTGGCGAACGGGCAAGTGGCTTTTTCAAACCCTGTATTATATTATAGACTGGATATTTCAAAGTAGCAATAAACACTTGGTCATGTTTGAGGAGTACCTCTCTCCCATTTAAGGCCATATCCTGGATACAGCTTCAACGTTCTTTTTACTCATTTACTCTCTCATTTTACATTCCTCCGCTCCTAAAAGTATGGGCCTCTACACATTCTCAGAAGTTATCCTCCTGTACAGGACCATTTCCCTTTTGGGAAATCCAGAGTACCCCCCAGGCTTATAATGCTCTTTATTGCTTGCTCAGTTATGCACCCACCTTTCACTTGTGGTCACCTTGTGAAAATTAAACCACTCTCCTTTCTTTCCCCCAACATGAACCCCATGTTCGGGCCACTGTTTAAAACCCCACTCATACGCCTCACCACAATTATCCACCTAAACATTATATTATAGTGGTCTGGGAAAAGGAATTCAGTCACCAACGAAATAGGCATCTTCAAAATGTTTACATAACTTAATATGAGTACAACCAGCAGGCCAGGAGAGGAGCTTCAAGGTCTTAGTGCAATAGTATAGATACCCATTTAACCTGCATAGGATATTCTTCCTGCTTTCTGGCCAGTGTTTTGGAGATGTGAAAATGATATGGACTCATTGGTTCACATTTGGTGGACCTTTAGCCCTAATTTGAATATTTTGGAGATCGCTATCTAATCACTGATGCCTTCCATCAGGTATATAGAGCCCAATGGCTATTAATATACATTTATACAGTGCGTGTATATATATTTGTATATACACACACACATACCGTATTTTTCGCTCCATAAGACGCACCTAGGTTTTAGAGGCAGAAAACAGGAAAAAAAAAATTCTGAACTAATGGACTGCAGACAGTACAGGGGATGACCAGAGACTGCGAACAGCACAGGGGATGACCAGAGACTGCGGACAGCACAGGGGATGACCAGAGACTGCGGACAGCACAGGGGATGACCAGAGACTGCGGACAGAACAGGGGATGACCAGAGACTGCGGACAGCACAGGGGATGACCAGAGACTGCGGACAGCACAGGGGATGACCAGAGACTGCGGACAGCACAGGGGATGACCAGAGACTGCGGACAGCACAGGGGATGACTGCTGACCTTTGGGGAGGTGGGGAGCGGGTACCTGAATTTGACAGGTACCCGCTCTTACTTCCGCAGAGTTTTTGTTTGATCTTACCTGTTCCTCGATCCAGCCGCGCGCTGTCTTCCCGGCTTCTGTAATGGCGCTCGGCATGACAGCCGGGTGCCCAGTGCACATGAGCGAGAAGCACTTGCGCTTTGTGATTGGTCCGGTGGCTTCTGGGATCTGTCATGTGTCCCAGGTACCGCCTTACCATTCACAAAAAGCATCGCTTCTTGCGCATGCGCACTTGGCACCCGGCTGTCATGCCCAGTGCCCACACTACAGAAGCCGGAAGACAGCGCGCCGCTGGATAGAGGAACAGGTAAGATCAAAGAACAAAGAAGTAAGAGCAGGTACCTGTCAAATTCAGGTACCCGCTCCCCACCTCCCCAAAGGTCAGCAGTCATCTCCATAAGGTCCCGCTGCAGAGCTGAGCGGCCGGCCCCGGTATTCTGACACTGCCGCGGTGGAAATACCGGACCGGCCGCTCCATATTCACCCCATAAGACGCACTGACATTTCCCCCCCCTTTTTTGGGGGAAAAAAGTGCGTCTTATGGAGCGAAAAATACGGTACACACACAGGGGTAGGAAAAATAATAGAAACACTACATGATTTGCAGGTGTGAAAGTGATGACATGTTTTGCATTGAGAACAGAAGTGAAAAATTCTTTTGCTTCTGCTGTGTGATGAGACACCTAGCTAACAGGTGGGAAGCCTCACTTTTTTCATTCACTGTGTGTGCTGTTAGTAATACAAAGTCATGTCAGAGCTTACTGAGCTTCAAAGAGGGCAAATTGTTGGTGCCGCTTAGCTGGTGCCTCCTTGACTGAAGTTGACAATTTATTTGCTGTGTCACAAGGTACGGTATCGAAGGTTATGACGGCATATACAGTTTCCAGGAACACGGCGTCTGATAAGCATAAGCGCGGTCGACATGGTCAGCTGACCGAAAGAGACAAAAGGACATTGCGCAGGATTGTGAGCTGTAATAAGAAAACTTCTGCAAAACTGACTGGAGAGCTCAATCTCAGTCTTCACGGGACTCATGTTCCTGATTGAGATATCTGTTCAGGAAGTTCTATCATAGTCTAAATTTTAACTATAGCAACCAAGCCTGAGTCCTGATGAATGGGGATTCCTTGGCCCCCCAAAATGCGTTGGCTACTATCTTTCCACTGGTTGTGACTTCACAGTAAAAATAAAAGATATATGAACTTTTGAAATGATTGAACTGATTCATACTGTACACACACAGTGTATATGCACAGACAGTGTGCAACAGTATTAGTATGATCTTATCTATATTAATAGTAACACTAAATACACATCATGGACCATAGAAGACCTCCTATGAGCTGGGCTGGGAGCAAGAGCAAGAAGAAATCATCCAGTTTACAAACACTGTGCAGGTTCCTTGAAGCTCAGCTGGTGACTGTGGTGGAGGTGCTGGACAATTGTGCATAGCCATGGTTCAGGAGTTGCTGCTTACTCAGTAGGACTGACCTGGGGAAGAAAGGTGTGAAAAGCATAGTGCATGGCTGGCCTGCATCCCATCATTGTGGGAGACAAGTGCAGGGCCGCAGATCACTCTGCCTGTTTGTCTGTTGCCTGACAATCTATTGAGCAATGTATTCAACTGCTGTCTAGTTTTGCTAAGGAGAATGGAAGATAGGGGGAACATTGTTCCTCTAAAGGCCTCTGTACTTGTCATCAGGGTAGCAGTTGTCTGATTGGATGCTGCAACCCTTGATGATCCCAGCAGCCAGCTTTAGTGAAGGCAGCGCTTATAAAAAGCCGGGTCATTGCTGTGGGGGCGCATTCTGCATGTGTCTAGGTCAGGGACAGGAACCCATTGGCAGGGAAAGTGAGCCAGCGTATGGAAAGTTTCCAAGCGGAGGGACTGTTGTCAGAGCTACTTGGGGAACTTCTCTACTGCTTCTGCCTGCAAACTGCTCCCTCCACCAGGTGCTGCTTGTCAGCATCTGTGCATGTCTCTCGTTTTCTGTGAATGGCGTATACTACTGTGGTTATTGCCACTTCGTAAAGGATGAAGATTTTTTTTACCTTCATGCATTCTATGCATGAAGGTAAAAAATCTTCTGTGTGCAGCAATGCCTCCAGCCACCTCACTACTTACCTGAGCCCCATCGCGATCCAGCGATGTGAATGACAGCCTTGGCTGTCCTGGGTCTCTGCCTCCTCATTGGCTCCCGCTGCTGTCAATCATAGCCAGACAGCCAATGAGGAGAGAGGGGGTGGGGCCAAACCATGGCTCCATGTGTGAATGGACACATGGAAAAGTGGGTGCCCCCATAGCAAGCTGTTTGCTGTGGGGGCACCCGACAGGAGGGAGGGGTCAGGAGAGCCTGCAGGGGACCCAAGAACAGGAGGATTGGGCTACTCTGTGCAAAACCACTGCACACAGCAAGTAAATATAGACATGTTTGTTATTTCCCCCCCAAAAAATGAACCTTTAGAATTGCTTTAAGCTGTTGGAAAGACTGTTGTTGTATCTGTAAGGTTTTGACAATATAACTCAACATTTTAAACCACTTTGTGTGCTGTGCTTTCCATCTGGGTGCCTACTGCCTGGGCCTTACCCCACTCCACGGCCTACACCATTACTGCAGTAGCATGGGACTCATTCTTTAACTAAAAGGCCTTCCTCAAAACTATAAAGGGCTCTTTTATGGTCTGAGAATAGCTCCAGTCTTCCTCACATTTCTTGTGCCTTTTTGTTAACAGTACAGTTGTACATCATTATTGAGAGTCAGGTAGCTTGGTGGAGGAGGGCAAAAGCTCATTGATGGACGCTTCTGTGGTTCATATTTAAACTAAAAACAACAGAGTGCAGCGCTTAGTAAGATGAAAAGTCAATAAGGTAATAATCAAGTATCCACAATGATTCACTGTAGAAATACGAATTCCCACGGCCTCCACTCTGTCAAAATAACAGAAATGAGCACTCACCGGAAACGCATGGGTTATGCGCATGTGTGATCATGCATCACAGGCAATGGATACATCAGAGGTTAGGCAGCCAGGTGTCTCCCTCACGGTGGGTCATCACAGACTCTTTAGTCAGGTCCAGGGGGTCCCCTTAAGGTCAGCCAGGTGCTTCATGAAAAAACCTCCTCTCAGGGTGGCAAAGTGCTTTCTCTGTGGGAATGATAGCTCCAAGCAGGAGCCCCAGAAAAGAGATGCCAGAGATAGTGTAGTATGTCCAAAAGGTAAAAGGTTTATTTATAAAAGCAACAGGGCAGTATGCATGTTATACACCATGTAAAAACATATGCAGCAGTACTGACCCCAGTTATGATGGCCGCCGGGCCTCCTCGTGGCTCCGGCGGTGGAATGACATCACGCTCTGCACAGCTCCTCCTTAGGCCTTTCGTGCTACAGGCACATCATATGTGGTTCATATTTACCTAACAGAGTGCACAAGATTTTTGGAATCTGGAGCCTTCTGAAAATTATCTGAGGATGCAAGCAGGAATCTGGCAGTGCCCACTGTATGAGCTTAGGGAAATTTCAGAAGGTAATGTGGGCCCATGTGTTCTTAATAGTATTTTAAATGCTCCATATTTAGGCCATTCCTCCTGGCTATGTCACTGTCAACTGAATTAGACCATAATCTGAGAGGACCAAGTGAGCTGGAAAACTGGTAAATAGTGGAATAGCTTTTTATAAACTCTTTATAATGTCACACAAAATAGTACTGCTGGGAGTCAATTAAGGACAATGGGTTTTGATAGTAAAACTTCTAGAGGTCCAGGGGTTTTGCTACATGTCTAATTTTGTTCCACAATAAACGATGTAATGTTCTTTCTTTTTGTGAGCTGTAATTATGTCTCAGAGTATTTCAGCAGTGGGAAAGATCCTTTCATATGAGTTTTTTTTAAAGATTTGAGGGAGATAATTGGAAATTATTTCAGGACAAACGTTGCTGAATGCTGTGTCTTCTCTACTTCAAAGGATACGTTACAAGGACAGCAATAACAGCACAGCAGTGTCCAGTGGTCAAGGATCTCACATTTCTACAGTTAGCTTTCCTAGGGGACAATATAAAGCTAAAGAAACTTCTTGTAGTTAAAGGTGCATATCACTGATTCGTTCCCAGATTACATACAGTCCATTATATATGCTTCCTAGTTTGGAAATTGTTGTGTTGTATGAACCGTTTGCACAAACCTATAACATCAGTAATAAATACACTATCATTTATTTAAGTATACAAAAACCATTATAATCCCAAATTTTTTGCAAAACATAAAAGTATGGACTGTGCTGAGTAAATAAGTCAACTATGTCAAACCTTAAAATTATGTGTTGGCCGTAGAATTCTACTTTCACTTCAACCTGCGCAGCTATGCCTAATACGTGTCATGCAATCTGGGTATGCATATGAACATGTGTTAACCTCCCTAGCGGTCTGATTATGTCCATATTTCTGTGCTCAAAGCGGTACTTTTTTTGCATGGAAATATGTTGTTTTTTTATTGTAGGCCTGTAATTTTTAGGAATAACTCACTGAAATCTGAACAAGAGTCTAGTAAACATCCTGGGTATGTTAAAATTTGAAACACGAAATCAGAAAATTATAATTTAATAAATAATCATAAAAAATAATAATATAATAATAATAAATTTAATTCAATAATCAAACCAAAAACACTGAAATTTGAAATATAGCGCCAAGTTCGCACATCAGTGAGCAAAGTCGCAAAATCGTTTTTAGTGTCTGATGACGAATTTCCCCACGAATCATTAACACTCAATTCTGCAAGTAGTTCTGATTTACTATCGCTGTTCTCTAGCTGGTCTAAAACCGCTTTTGACCTAAAGGGATGCTTTTTGGACGCCATGGACGTTTCTCAGTTTCCAGGCAGAAAGAACAGGAAAAGTGCAGGCAGGGCACAGGACAAAGCACTCGGGACAAAATGTATGTGAAATGGTTTGATACAGTAATATTTTAGTGTAATTAATTAATGTCACTTTTTTTTGTCATTTTCAAATTTCCTGCCAGTTCCGTCCCCAGTACGTCCCGACGCTCGCAGATGACGGAACCCAGATGACAGATGCCGGCATCTGCCGGAGGACATTGGCGGGGACGCTGCAGGATGGTAAGTGAAGAACAGATCCCGGAGCAGCGCCGCATGGTAAGCCCGAGTGTAGATCAGGGTTACCGCTTGTGGTACTGAAACTTTACCCCAAACTACACTTGGGAATACCACCAGGGAGGTTAAAGGTTCAAGTGCATGGGGGTCCTTTAATATAATTTAAAGCTGAACTTTAAGGAAACTGATAAATACACTATGCCAAAAAATACAGCCCTGTATAGCAGGGGAGGCAATCTGATCTTTCCCTGCTGCAGTTTTACCTTAACTTACAGGTTTCCTTCATTTATGTTAGTTCCCTACCCTGTGATTGAACAGTGAAATGAGAAGCATTACAATGATGAGCTCATCTCTCTGTCACTCTGTTGTCTCCTGCTATCAGTATGCTTCTTGCAGTGCAGCACACCTGATTGTCTCTTTGTGCAGTGCCCCTTTATCTGTAGCCCCTCCTGTTGTGATGTCGTGGGTGGAGTTAGAGCTCTTTTAAATGACAAATGTGGGTGGGGCTCAGTGGAGTTGGGGTATGGGAGGAGGACACCCCTGATCAGCAAGATGTAGTGCTGTGCTGGAGGAGACAGGAGGATCCCTCTGCAGAACTGAACTGCCAGGGTAGTCAGTGGAGGACACATTGGGGACAGGCTGAGAAGTATTGGGCCTAAGTTAGAAGCACCCCGTGTTTGTAGGGAACACCCAAGTGTGAACCACCTATGAAAGAGACTGTAACATCTGGGAAGATGGCTGCAAAGGTACATTGGGACTGTATTGGGTGTAGTCTGCGACTACTGTCAGGAAGACATGTAATGGATGTACAGTCCTCTGCACTGAAGACTTCTGTCAAGTTATCATGTTATACAGTGATGTCATGCAAAGATTGTACTGGTGAATGTGCCTGAGTTGTGCAGTAAATTGTTACAATGTATCTGGACTGGACATTCTTTTACTCCGAGTAACAGGCCTCTGACCAGGAATATGATAGTGGGCGGGCTCCAGGCCAGGACAGTATGACACAATATGGCAGAGTATCTCCAAAACAAGGTAGGTGACTATCCCATGCAAGAAGAAGCAGGGTGGCTCCAGAGTCAGGAACAGCCACCAAAAAAGGAACCCTTACATGTTGTGCAGACTGTGTGGTAGACCATAAGAGGCTGACACCACTTTGAGTACAGACATTGCTTGTATTTAAGAATGCATTTATTGATATCATGCATCGAATATTGTGGCGCAGGTGCATTTTCAGTAAAATACTTCCTCCTGGGATCCATAACATAGCAATCCCAGGAATCAGTAGGGGGCCTACATAATTCTCACGTAAGCAGGAAAGCAGAAAGTGCAGCACAGCACAACGCAAAAAGAATTAAAACGTTTTTTTCAGTTCTGTCAGAGGGAGGGGGAAAGAACAAAAAAATAGGTTGATGAAATGTGTGAAGGTCTGCTTTAGGGCTTCATTTACACCAGTGCAGTCTGATGTGGCTTGCTAGCACATGCATTGTATTAGGGTAGTCTATTCATTTAAATAGTGCATACCATGCAAGGTGCTGCATTGAAAAGCTTGTGTGTTAAATGTGTGTTGGCTTAGCGTGCACATCATCATCCTTCAGAAGTGATTGGGTGGCTTTACAGCTGGCCAGATCACTTCTATATAAAAAATAGAGCCATCTGAACAATTTTAATGCAAGCCCATGGCTACTTTTTGAGCTGTGAGCATGTTTAACCTATTGATAAAAACAGAGTGCAGCGCTAAAAAATAAATACAAACGAAAAAAGTCCGTAATAATTGAATAGATGTATATATTAACGAATCCCAAGGAATAGCTGATAAAGCCCGGAGACAATGGAAAGAGTGCGCACTCACCGGACGCGCATGGAAAATGCGCATATAATAAATATCCCCTGGAATCCTTATGGAAAATGAGGAGAATAAGCTCCAACTCTGTAAATCATTCAGCCTGGAGATGTATGAGAGAAGTCCGGAGATCCCCTTTACAGATGGTATGGTAATTAGCCAGGATCCAAAGCTCCGTCCCTCCGGTGGTAGTAAGTGCACACTACAGGAATCCTGCAAATGGATTTAGCTCCCAAACAGGAACCAAAAAACAGGTGCCCATAGTGTAGTAATTCAAACCAATTTTAATAGATAAAAATCAGGGTAAAATACAGGGTAGTAGGCTGTGTACAAAGAATATATTACAGCAGAGTACGCAGCAAAAGGTACTGACCCTAAGTTAAAATGGCCGCCGGGCTATCTCGTGGCTCCAGGCGGGAGATGACGTCATGCTCTGTCGGTTCCTCCTTTAGGAGGAACCGACAGAGCATGACGTCATCTCCCGCACTTACTACCACTTACTACCACTTACTTACGTCATCTCCCGCACTTACTACCACCCTGCACTTACTACCACCGGAGGGACGGAGCTTTGGATCCTGGCTAATTACCATACCATCTGTAAAGGGGATCTCCGGACTTCTCTCATACATCTCCAGGCTGAATGATTTACAGAGTTGGAGCTTATTCTCCTCATTTTCCATAAGGATTCCAGGGGATATTTATTATATGCGCATTTTCCATGCGCGTCCGGTGAGTGCGCACTCTTTCCATTGTCTCCGGGCTTTATCAGCTATTCCTTGGGATTCGTTAATATATACATCTATTCAATTATTACGGACTTTTTTCGTTTGTATTTATTTTTTAGCGCTGCACTCTGTTTTTATCTGTTACTTGTGGGTATACTGTGATTACCTTTAGTGCCATAGCTGCTTACTTAGGAGCGCTCACTTTATACCATTTACATATGTTTAACCTATTGGTTGCTGCAACGTGGTAGGGCATGTTGGTAGCCAAGAGGTTAAAGTAAAGCACCCTCCAATGTTCCATGTTTAATTAAAATTGATATTTAATCAAAACCATTCAACCCTTGATACCAATGTTAAGGAAGGTGATTGCCATCTTAGGGGTTGATTTACTAAAGGCAAATAGACTGTGCGCTTTGAAAAGTGCAGTTGCACTCTGCAAGTGCAGTTGCTCCAGTCCTTAGTAAATGAGGTAAAGCTTCCCTTTGCCAAGAATACCCAATCACATGCACGAAAATAACAATAAAACAGGATTTTTGCTTGCACATGATTGGATGATGGAAATCACCAGAGTTTCTGCTCATTTACTAAGCTCTGGAGCAATTCAACTTGCGGAGTGCAACCACACTTTACAAAGTGCACAGTCTATTTGCCTTTTGTAAATCAACTCCTTACTATTGCTAATAACATCTTGTTAGTGACTATGCATGTGCAGCTTGCCCCCAAGGCTCTGTTCTATCAGGAGATAGATGCAGGACAGTAGAAGAAGGGGAGAATCAGAGAAGACAGGATCAAACATCCTTTTTTACACAATTCGGAAAAATAATCCCTTAGGTTCCACAGTGACTATAACAAGCATGTGCAGTTTGCCCCCGAGGCTCTGTTCTATCAGCAGATGGATGGGAGACAGTAGAAGAAGGGGAGTATCAGAGAAGACAGGATCAAACATCCTTTTTACACAATACCCCTTAGGTTCCACAATGAGTATAACAAGCATGCTTTACTGCATATACAGACTGATTTTAGTGTTGTGAGTTTAGTAACACTTTAAGAGCATGGCCTCCTGTCTTTTATTTGATTGTTAATAACATAGCACAAATTCTTGTATGTTTATTGTGTATGTTTATAACCCGTGAAGTTAAATGCCATGGGATATGTCACTACAACATAAAGAGTAATGAAAGTAACGCAGATGCCATTTTCTAAAGAAATCTTTCTACAGATCCTGAAATTAGAGGTTTAATGTTGAAAGCTTCTTTCACTTGAAATAGTGCTTCATAGAGAAAAGATGTGACCAGAATCACTTGACTGTAGATATGCTTTCATAATAAAATAAAAACATTTTCAAATTCTCAACCCTGTGCTCTGTCATCCTGTGGTTTCTACTGAAGTAATGAAGCAGCCTCCAGAGATCAGGCAAGCAATGCACTTTATTTGCTGTTGTGGCTTTGGCACAGGCCTCCAGGCAAAAAAGTACAGACCAGTGGACACATCACAAAAACATTGTCAGAAATTAAAATATGGAGACTGGCAAGCGTATGCTAAAATAATTTACAGCTTTCTGGTTGAAGAGTTGTAATGTACAGCATGTATGTGATTTCACACAATAAACACAGCTGCGAAATAGCGTTGCCTTGTTAAATATTTTATGATCTTCATACACTTTGAAAGTAATTCTGAGGTCACTGAAGAACTAAGATGATCACGACACAAGATGACTGGGAGATCTGAGTGTATATATTTATGAAGCTTTCTAAATATTGAGGTGGTCAGATCACGGCTCCACATCCAACTGCTTCCAATGTATATCGCAGCCTAATGAATAAAACTCACTGCATTTTTTTCATTATTGGTTTACTTCATTTATATGGAAGGGACACATGCTGCCATGACATATTGAAAAAGTTGTTTTGAAGGAAATATCTTTTCAGTGTAGCACTACCCCCTTAGGTGTTGCTGTTGAGTTTAGGTTCCCCTATAGTCCTGCACAGCCAGTCATTTAGCATTGTTCCACACAAGCTCTCATCTGTAAACAGAAATCAGTCCTTCAGAATTTTTTTTATTTTGTTTTTAGGAGATTAGAGTTTGTATAGGGTAAGGGGTGCTAGGATGCTCAAGGGAACCAAAATCTGAAGACAACTGTGTTGGAGTGCTAGCCAGCAGCTCATAGTTGTAACACCCCAGATCCTAGATGAACTCCTCTTTACCCAGCAATCTGGAGACTTTCTTCCTGAGCAGGGGATCTGGCTCCTGATCCTTTAATTAGCAAAGGGCTAATCTGGTTTCCCACCAGAGTGCCCCTTCCCTTATCCACCCAGGGGGTGTAGGTGTACTCACGCAGATCTTCTCCTGTGCCACTTGCGGGATGGCTGCTGCTACCGGGCCTATCAGCTGGGCTTCTCCTTCCCTGACATACAACTGGTCTCTGCTTAGGGGGCCAGTGTGTCCCAAGTTTTCCTCCTTTCCAGTTCCAGGCTTGCAGGCAGGCCCCATTCCACTAGGTCTCCTGGCAGCTTTCCTCCTCCAGTCTCACACCTTCCTCCTTCCACACTCCTGCTACTGAGCAGGCTCTTCCACTTTTAAGGGAGTCTCAGCCCCTTGCCAAACCTCCTGTAGGGGATTGGCTGAGGTTCCTCAAGAGTCTAGCCAGCCACTCCTCAGGTCCACCCACTGCCTTCAAGGCCCTCCTCTGAATGCCTCAGAGCAGGGGGAAATTCCAGATTGGCAGGCATGCAGAGTCTCTCAGCCCTAACCTGAATTTGACCCCCTAGTTAAACTAAGAGGGTGCTACATCAATAA